>NW_021849743.1:1777321-1812411 GCF_003651465.1 Formica exsecta | reverse complement strand
TATTATTTATAATTATTTTATTATTTAAAAATTATTATTTATAATTAATTTTAAAATATACTACACAATATTACGAGAACAAAATTTCGAGCGTTAACTTACAAATTTACACGAATTTGAGAATAATGAGAAGATTTTTTTTTTCCACGAAACCCCACTACATTAACGACCGTTAAACAGGCTTAACGGCTTTCTTCTTACACTTCTTCTCTGATTACAGAACAAATATTCTTAATTAAGCACATTTTTCGTACTCCCTATCTCATTTCTCGTCGCACGGATTTTTTATTTGCGCCCACAGCGGTCTATTGTGTGTGTGCGTGCTCACAGACACATTAGATGAAGCCTGTCCTGAAACTCGATATCGATCGGAAAACACTACGCGCGCGTGCATTGCGTGTCCTATATTTATTTAATTAGTCGAGCGATGGGAAGAAAACGAGAGTTGACGCCGCGGGACATTACAGATAGATTGCTTGGTTACCACCCGTGGAGCCTCTAATCAAACTCGGCGCCAACTACAATGTAATAAAAACGCAGGTGCGATGGTGCATGGTAGACAGAGCGAGCGGTATCGATTATTGTTCGACGTTGATGCGGAAAATCTGCTCGTCCTTTCTCTCTTTTAATCCCCGTTATTTTCGCAATGAACGTGTACGGTATGTAAATATTTCAGTTTAATTTAATCAACACAACAAATAATCTCCGTCTACGTTAACGAATAAACGCATTTTTTCACGCGGCTTTTCAGATACATTTGAGTGAAAATTGCTACGTGGAAAACAAATTATTTCTAATGATAACATTATCGCACGTATTGAATGTTGGCATCATATAAAAGATTAGTATTGGGAAAATCTGTGTTAGAGAAATGGAGGAAAATGATTCAAGATTGAATGTTAAAGCATCTTTTCCATCTCGAATCTTGGAATATCGCTTAAAGATCGACGATCGAGGCTGTATCGAAAATTGCAGCTAGTAATTTCTGCGCGTTCCTGCAAGAGCACGTGCGCGGAAGCCTGCAGGATGTCGAAGCAGGGCACAGAACGAAAGGAGAGAGAGAGAGAGAGGAAGAGCCGTAGGTAATAAGGGCCGAAGGAGGATGCGCAGTCGATGGAGCAAAGAGGCGAGGGAGGACCGATCGGTTGGGACCTTTGCATCCACGTACCTATAGCGTGCTCAGGGGGTTATGCGCAGGAGCTTCGTAATAATATAGATGACTCCAATGCGATTAGTAACGCACAAGCTTCGAGGGAATGGTCCTTCAGAGATGCTTACCAGGCGTTTCGCTATCCTCTCTATCTCTCTCTTTCCGTATCTCCTTCTCCATCCCTCTCGTCGCTTGTAATATTCGAGCTTGCCTGGCAAGCAAGCCCTTGCTCGATCCTCCGATCGATTCTCGTTCCTTTCTCGAACGCTTGATAAACGAACGCCTCCCTCTCTCGTGCGCTCGAGGTGATCCCCCGAGGCCTCTTCTCGAAGCCTATCCGCTGCTTAGCACACGTTCCGCATACATTTTTAATCGATTCGACACGCTTTCCCGTTCCGGCGAACGAGCCGACTCAACAGTGATTTCGATTCGGCCGAGTTACCGTATTTCCACTCGAATAAACCGATCTGTCTTATTTTTCCAAGAGATACATTACTATTTTTTCTCCGGATTGAAATAGTGTCGATTAAATAATTTACCTGCAGTCAATTCTCCGACAACGTCACCGTGTTTTATTAACACGCTCGTTGGAAAGGAGTAAAATCTATTTTCAAACTTGTGAAAATCTATTTTGATAGTATTTGATATATTTGCGCAAAAAAAAAAAAAAAAATTTACAACTTTGTCAAGAGCCTGAAGAATTGAGCAGACTTTCAGTGATCTCTTTAATGTCATTTTCAATTATAAAATAAAAGTAATCTTAATGATTAGAGACGTTGTACAATAAATGGCGAAACCAGTATAAGTCATTGAAACCAACATATTATAAAGTCCTTAAACTGAACGACTAATTAATGCTCTCTGTTTGCGGATTAAAATTAATTTATAATAAAAATGGCCAAGATTTTTGATTTTTATTCTTTACGTAGATATATGCTGAATAGATTCTAAATTATGCCCGATGAAAGTCAGTGATTACGTAACCGCGTATTTCTTCGTAGTCATCACAGGGAGAATGCAATTACTCGTCGCGCTTAACTTTCGAAAATTTCTTTGCGCGCAAAATTGGAATTTGCGGAGACGGAGACTAAAAAAAATCGGTTAAATGTCCGGCGGACTCTTCAAGCGAAATTAGTCTATGGTTACAAAGTCGAGAGGCGGTGATAATGGCACTTGTTGGTGAACGAAGCTCGACCGCTCGGGCTTCGTCCTCTGGAATAAAGTTACGGCCATTAACAAAACTAGGTTTCTCACTTTAACTCGTCCTAAAAATCCGCCGCGTTGCATCAAAATTTGGAGTGGGTAAATTGGCGGCAGTTGTCGTTCCGCGTATTTTTCACACAATACACTTAGAGGGTAAAGTCGTTTTTGCGCAATCCTTCCTTGCATTTGGGTATTTATAATAATTTATAAATAATAAAAAAATATATGTATTTTATTATATGCCGTTATTTTTTAATTAAAATAAATTTCAAGAAAATTTATAAAAGATATTCTGACAATTATTAATGCACTAAATAAATCAAATGTATATTATTACAAAGCACATTTATTATTGAATTATTTCATTACAAGATGTGCATAATTTGATCAAAGCGTACTATTATAATTTTTATATTTTTTGAAATCTCAATTATTATTACAAACATAAATATTTTTCAATTATATTCGTACAGCTGAATTATAAGTAAATTGCGTAAAATTATGTGAGAGACAGAAGACATTGCCCGTCCTTTAGTTTGTAACGAATAACCCGCAAACAGCGAATGACGCCGTTCAACTCTATATTCCCTCGCCCACGGACGTGTTTTCTCTCATATGTTTAGGACAAAAACCCGTACAATATTTTAAGTTACCTGAGATTTTTTCAGAAGACGCACACAATTTATCGCCGGTCCCCAGAGCTTCTTACCAGGGCCGTGGATAACCCCCGTTCCCCAACCCCTGCGCGATGGCGGATAACCCGGCTCTGTCCGCGCCACGTTCGCTCTCTTATGGCGGCACTCTCTTTCATACATAGCTGACATTTACCACCTCCCATATCCACCCTCTCTCATATTACGCGTTGAAATAGCCCTCGCCCCCGAGCGAAGGCGCAGCAGGACGTAATAGCATTCTCGGAGAATTACTTATACCCTCCTGTGACCACCACTCATCGCGGCCAAGTTTCTCTCTTTCCACGGGCTCTTTTCCTGATAAAGTCTCTCCTTGTTAAAAGCGACGGGCACTCTTCT
Organism: Formica exsecta; assembly: GCF_003651465.1. Taxonomy (NCBI): domain Eukaryota; kingdom Metazoa; phylum Arthropoda; class Insecta; order Hymenoptera; family Formicidae; genus Formica; species Formica exsecta. The sequence continues at coordinate 1,809,027 of NW_021849743.1, read as the reverse complement.
CGTCCCCGTCGGAAGTGAAAATAATCAAAAATAAAGTGCGTTATAAGACGCAAGTATAATCATCGCTTTCTTTTTTCTTCGACTTTCTCTCTTTTTTTTATTTTTTTATACGGGAAATAAGGATAACAATTCAAATGTGATTATTTTATATTCAAAAAATGCTCTGAAGTTTTAAAAGATTAATCTTTGAAGTATATCTAATTCAAGTTACGCGAGAGAGAAAGAGGAGGAAGGAAAAGAAGAAAAATTTTACTACCTTTTTTAAATTCTTATTGCGACTCCGTTTCGCCACTTACGTAGAGGACGATAACGGAATTATTTAAAATAAATGTACCGCAAAGTGATAAGCATACGCGATACATTGTAGTACGGATTGTAATCCTTCTAATAAGGAGGCATGTACGTCGTTATGGCTTTCACGCGAATGGCGAAGTACGGTTGCATATATCACGATCAAGTCATCAAGTAGATACGTCCCATCCATACACGGGCATTACGTAATTGCAATGGAACGTTTATATAACGGAATATATTACCGGTTACGTAACGTGCGCGCGGGTGGCATAATATATATCCTAATAAGCGCATGTACATTGCATGCGCGCAAAGTAAATGTCATCGTTATTGAATTGCCGCTCAGTAATAAAAAACGGCGACGTTTATGTCGACTAAACTCTTGAGTAAAGGAACAAAAAAGCCATATTCCCCCTTTTCTTCATCCTCATAAATTCATTCTCTCACCCACACTCAATATTTTTCTCATGTCACAAATTTCTAAATTACTTACATTTTTTTTAAATATAAATTTGAACAATGTTACAATTTAGTGTAGGATTCATTCACAAATATTTTAGCTTTTTTCTAATCCAATATTATATACTTATTATTTCCATTTAATGATATTACTTCTATTAGATATTGTTTAATCAATCCAGGATCCCCTTAAGGATATTAATAGAAAAGGGATTTTGGGCATGTAGCCACACTAAGATATATGAAATAAATTATTAGAGAGAAATTTTTTTTCTCGTTGATTTTTCATCATGTGTTTGATTTATTTTGTCTTAAAAAAGGTAATCTTGCTCTATAAATATATTAACGATTCTTAAAATATTTAATATATTTAGGGATTTTCCAAAATTTATGTCATACTTTTAATTAAGGATATTATATATTTGTTTATCATTTGTTTACAGTTATATTATATTATAAGTAAACAATAAATACTAACCGTCAGATTTTAACGTCATAAAATCGATATATATGCAATAGCTTAGTTAATAAATTATTACAAAATTAGATTAACCATACATACATATTTAAATGTGTTAATTATTATTATTAATAAATTTGTAATCTTCTAATAGAAAGTTTATATTTTAAAAGTGTTCTCTTAAAATAATAGCTATTTTGTACTTATGTACACATATCAATCTATGTTATAATTAAAGGTTTTTTAATAAGTGGGTTTAACACATTTATAAATTTATCAGTACAATAAAAGCACACATATATATATATGATACATTTTTTTCTCTTTTCAATTAATAAAAAGTAATATGATAACAAGTTATATTTATTAAAGTAAACAACCTTTTTTAAAAAAATATATATAACAAACAAGGTTAACGTTTCAAGCAACTTCAAAGATCCGTAAATCATCGTGATTCATCTTCGTGAGTAATCACGTGTATGACGTTCGATTACTTTTACTCGGCGAGAACCTTGCTAATCAGCGCGTTGGCGAATTAATTTCTGGCGTGTGTAATCAATCTGGCGTGTTTTAAGATAATATTACTCGCGTGACTGGCGTTAAAGTAGGGGACTGATAGGAACAGTAATTTCATATACTATATATATATTGCGTTTGATACGGCGGCGCTGACCTTTCCGCCAGCGGAAAAATAGGAACCTTCACTGTGTGTGTGTGTGTATGTGTGTGCGGAGGGAGGAGGACGAGGAGGAGGAATCACGTCGACCTGTGAAACGGTACGATGTATCTTACGCGTATGCATGCCCAGAAATGGCTCTACGATTTGCGAACGTATAATTCAGCTTCTCTTTGCACATTACGCTTGACCCTCCATCGGTCGCACATGCATCTGAGAGGTATATAGCTGTACTTTGTTTTAACTAAATGTTTTTTTATATAACTCAGAGAGTAGTACCAACTACAGAGTTAAATTAATCTCTTTAAAGATAAAATTTATTTTTGAAATTTATGTAATTAGGAAAATTAATTAATTTTCTTATCTCTTTTTGTCAAATTTATAATAAATCTGATTAATATAAAATGTTACTAGACAATATATATTTGAAAGAAAAATCTCTCAAATTTTATTTTATTTTTTATAAGCGAGGGATGTAAATATAAAAATTCTCTTTTTCTTAAGTAAAAGATAAAAGTAAAAATTATTTACTTTTGATCCAAAAATTCTTGATCCGAAAAATTGTGTTGGTTATAGAGGATTTTTCAAAGATATCAACACAATAATCAATCCTGTAATAACTATCAATAATTTAAAGTACCTCTATAGAAAATTAAAACTTGATTCGATTATCCATTCGATATTCGAGAAATATAATTTTCCTTATACTTTACCTCATGCATTATCTCTAAGTGCACGAATGGCTGATTCTCTTCTCTCGAACATCGCGATCGACGAAGGATTAAAATCGCTCGAATTGAATCCTTGTGTCATTTTCTGAATTTCGATCGAGCTAGTCTGCGTTGGCGTCGTCATCCTCAGGTCGTAGCGTCGTTCTCGCGATGGCGTCCTCCCTCGATTCGCCGCCACTATCGATCGCGGTGGCGGCGGTGGCGGTGGCGGCCGTCGAAGAATTCGGGGTGTCAGCCGGGAAGGGGGGAAGGGGGAACGTGTCAGTTTCTTTGCGGTTTTATTACACGGCTCGCCGGAGGTGGCAATTTGTTGAAGCCTGCGTTGTCAAAGACCGGAAGTAGGTCCCTCACTCTTTGTCCCGTGCCGATCGACGCCAGCTCGATCCATCTGCAATGGCGAAACACGTGAAAGGGGGTGCCTTTTTTTTTTTTTTTTTTTTAAACATTACTTTTTTAATTCTACATTATAAAGCATAGATAGATAGATAATTTTTTCGCAGCGAGTTAAAGCAGACGACACAATTAAAAAAATAAAGGAAGAATATCGGTCACGCATAATGGAAAAATCGTTTTGTATAAATCATTTTTAAAATAGCAATTTAATAACAGCTGTATTAATTTAGAAGTAACGGACATTTAAACAACCGTCATTATACTGTATTGTCGATGGCGTTGTCCCAGTAATTAATGAATATCGGGCTATAAATATCGGCCGGAACGATATTGGCATATATCGCGCGTAATTTTTAACACGGCTACGAATTTGTCGTTCAATGAATCACGCGCGGCTCGCGTCGCATGAGCGAGAGAATTCACTTCCCACCTGTTGTTTTTGTATTTGGCGAGGGGTTGAGCGGCTGAATGGGGCGTTTCGGTGGGAAAATATGTGGCCCCATAAAAATCCAAACCACGGCTCAGCAGCATCGAGGTCTCCTCGACGTTGGCCAGGGTAACCCTTATAACGGGTGGCCCCGTATAAATCGTCGCCGGCTCGTTGAGATTCTGCGCGTCGCTCTTTAACTTGTCATTGATGGCCTTCACTGATTTATTTTAACACACCATCATTTTATTGCATGCTGAGGTAGCTCGATGCGCAAAGTAATAATACTTTTAAATACATGTGCATACAATATAATGTCAAAAATAATGTCAATTGTGATCACGATTTCTCGTTGATGTTTACGCGAAATGCAAAAAAATGTAATATTTTATATTCGAGAGTGCTTCAAATTAAGATGCCTTTTGTAAAATAAATCTATTATCGAAATCTTAAATTATCTACATATATGCAAAATATAAAAATGTATATGTACAAGTACAAAAACATATTATTGAAATATTATATAATTATATATTGAATATTATATCTATATATGTTAAAGTATAAATTATATATTTTCGAAATTGTTCAAAGAAGAGAGCAGTCTATCACGTTACGATATGTATAGGGACTGGTATTTTCCCCGAGATAGAGCAGCGGTATGAGAAATATAGAAGCATTTGCATTCTCGTGACTCACAAACAGTTCCCGTATTCAGGGGTAGCCTGGTTACTTCGACGATAGATCGATATTTGTAGAGAGCGTGTCTAATATCGTCCTCCGGCAATTCCTCGGGCACATCAAGAACATAGACGGTGAAGATCTTTGCCGGTCTACACGGTATAGCGACCTATGTATTATGAATTATAATGTACATAATTTATCACATTTATTCTTGATGAGAAATTCATTTGGAAAATTGCAAAATTTTATTCTAAAGATTAAGTATGCGAATTCCGTGAAAAATAAAACTAGTATTTAACGATCACTGTAATACAGCGTTTAATAAATCCGTAGTATCGTATTTTATGCGATATTGCAATAATCAAATTAAAGCAAATATATAAATAGGTTGCTTTACGCGAGTTACTGTCAAGATATTCCCGTTAACTTTCAAGCAAGTAAACCCTTTGTACTTTGTTGTATATCCGCAACCATATGTTTGTACTACCGGCGGGTAAAATCCATGCAGATCCCGAGATTAGTTGTAAAAGCACTATAAAGCATTCCTCTGCGTCAGGTACTTTAGCTTTAGAAAGATAACACCAGATGTAAAAGTCTCAAAGCAGTAATGCGTTATATTATTTGCGCCGCGCCATAATTATTTTGTCAGCCATAATTTATTTATAAAGCGATATTAAAATATCTGTGATAAGCGCGGAGTTAATTAAGGCGTGAAAATTCGTTGATACGGGAGAGTATTCACCTTTTTGTAGAAACGAGCGCCTGTCACTTTGTGAAAACCCTTTTTAAACACGGCCTGAAAGTCCTCGATGTTGCTGAACTTGAAGAGAATGCCGGTGGCGGTTTTCGTCAAAGAAAATGCGCCTCTATAGATCATATAACAGAGGATCGTTTTGATTATAATATAAAAATCGATTATAATAAAAATATATTCAGGCATGGAATTCGACGCGTGAATGAGATATATTAATGATATATATTATCTTCTATGATTTTTTATAAGTCGGAATAATTCCGCGGTTAAAAGTTAGTTCACTCTGTTTGGCTTTGCGATGTTAATTGTGAGTGAATTTCTGCCATCCTCATGCGCTGGTTGCCGATGTGCAAAAAAGTTTATGCTCATAACACACACACATACACCGAATCGGAGTACGTAGTTGGTTTAATGGATTTGTTGTCCGACCTGTTACTGCTTCTACTACTTGTGCGACGCGCCAGCTGACTTAACTACTTTTAGATTCGATTCGAACACGAAGCACTTTAGGATTTCTTGTGGATTAAACTAAGCGATAGTCGAAATAACTTACACAATAGTCAGGAAGAACTTATGAGTCAGTAAGAATAAAATTTTAGCATAAACCGCGGTTTTTGTGCATATAAAATATTTTAGCATTATATATAATTCTGTAATTTTTATTTTTCAAACTTCAAAGAGTTCAAAATAATTAATTTTTGTAAATGTAAATTCATTCAAAAATATAATTTATATCTTCTCATTTCGAAATTTTCGATTTCATTTTAAAAGATAGAAAAAGTAAAAGTAGTCCTTGCACAATGGAACAAAATAATCCATCACAAATCGATTTAAAAAGGTAGTGGTATTAAAGATTTGATCAAATTACACATTTCTAAATATTCCTTATCGTCAAATTTTGCATAAATACATGTGCATTTTTTGCAATAATGGTAGTGTAATTTCTCGGACCGACGAATGCAAGATAAAGTAATTAAAACACTGATGACGCTTCAAGCTCGTTCATTATAGTTATCGGAGTACACGCCCGTTTTAACATTTCTTTCTCTCTCCCTTTTTCTCGCTCTCTCTCTTATCAAGATCCGGAAGGTAAATCCTCGTGTCGAACGGCAAGTCGTGGCTCGCCAAAGTGGTTCTCACCGGAAGTTCATCTTCTCGCAGATGGTGGCGGCCTTCTCCATGCTGAGCTCGTGGCTCGGGGTGAGCAGGAAGGCGCCCTTGGTGAGAAAATCGTTCTCGCTGATTTCCGAGTCGCTGTCGCCCTGGTCCTGCCAGTCGGCGGAGCCGCGACGGCCCTCCTGATTCAGGCGCAACATCGAGCTACTTTTTGACGTCGACATGTCCTTGTCGCACTGCGCACTGCCACCTTGTTCCGGCTGCGACATCTTTTATAGCGTTGTCAGCGAACCGAGAACTCACGGTGATCTCACGGTATGCTGTCGCTCGTGTGAGGGAACGGCTCTATACGTATATTTACGTACGTGTAACGCGTTACGCGAGATCGATCACTCGGGGAGGACGAGACGAGAGGCACGAGACCGGACATACGTCGTGCTACACTGCTCCGGATCGCGTTCCACTACGGTCCTTTTATACGCGCCTACGATGGATGGGCGAGCTAAGTCGACGACGACGACGAACGGAAGATTGCACGGCAAAAAGTGTCCCTGAGCCGCAGCTCGACGAGCAATCAGTTAATAATCCCTTGATTACTATTGATGCGCACACGTGCGAGAAAAAAGAAAAATTGACCGCAAAGATTCAATTGCGCGAGAAAAAAAGAAGGATAGACCGCAAAGGTTCAGTTCCTTGTTCAAACGTCGGTGCGAATACGTGTTGTAAAAAGGAGCGTTGTTACAGATACTTCGAATGATATTATTGATGTAATAATAGGCACGATACTTGGCATTGTCGAAAATCTACGTGAACTCCTCGAAAAAGAGCTTTTCAATCTGTTTATATACAAATGTGTGACGTCACATTCGTACTCTGCCTAGAACCCCTTCTTCAGTCTTATACCTTTTATAGTCGATATACAAAGATGCTTTTTGTGTCAAACAAGAACAAAGAGTACGAGAAACATTTTTTTCCGACCTAGTTGTATTTTTTAAAGCGCCGCTTCCCGCGACTTGCAATATTGAAGAGATAATGCATCTGCTTCTTTTTTAGGATTTTTAATATTCTATTTATACATAACACACATATGTGATCATTTTTTTTTTTTTAATTTGATACTCTCAATAGACTTTATGTTAATCTATCAAGTGTTTATATTAATTTTTTATTAACATTATTGTTGCAGATCTTACGAATGAACATCGGAATCAGGTTATCGCGGCAAAATGGTGAGTTTAGTAACATAAATTATTATAATATAAATATATAAATTATTATATATTTAAATTATATATTAATATAATATTTTTAAAAGGCATCGGCGTGTTAACTAAAAAAAAAGAAGTATACGTATAACGTTAAAATATTCGTTTATATCTTAAGAGAGTCGTTAAATCATGCATATTGCTAACGACAACGAGCGAACAATCGTGCAGTGGGCGTTTATCGCGTTCGACATCTCAAAAGGTATCAGCGGCGGATCATCTCTCGTCTCATTCTCGCGATCGCGAAACTCTTTAACGTGATGCATTAGCGGATCAAATCGATAGCAGCGTCTGGACATCATCAAAGCCGGGGATTTCGAAGCGACGTCGAACCTCGATCAAAATCTAATTGTCGATCGTATTAGGCGACGATGACGACGCGTCGATCGGTGCAGAAATCGCATTTGCCGCTGCAATCTAGCCGGCGGGGAAGAGGAAGGGGAGGATGAGGGGGAGACGAGATGCGCACGGATGCGGGATGCTGCAGAATCCGCCGCGTATAATACGGAATCGTGCGTCACGCGGATATCGCGGAACATCCGCTCGAACATCGCGTTCAAGAACGGCGATTGTTGTACCTCGATTCGCGCCCCGAGAGGCGAGAGTCTCTCGCCGATAATTCACGGCGTAGGGTTGACGGCGTGCACGATGCGAGCGAATTATTATATATTTAAATTATATATTAATATAATATTTTTAAAAGGCATCGGCGTGTTAACTAAAAAGAAGAAGTATACGTATAACGTTAAAATATTGTATTAATCAAAGATATAAAACCTGTGATATGTATTTTAATTGCTTCATTAATCGTTTATATCTTAAGAGAGTCGTTAAATCATGCATATTGCTAACGACAACGAGCGAACAATCGTGCAGTGGGCGTTTATCGCGTTCGACATCTCAAAAGGTATCAGCGGCGGATCATCTCTCGTCTCATTCTCGCGATCGCGAAACTCTTTAACGTGATGCATTAGCGGATCAAATCGATAGCAGCGTCTGGACATCATCAAAGCCGGGGATTTCGAAGCGACGTCGAACCTCGATCAAAATCTAATTGTCGATCGTATTAGGCGACGATGACGACGCGTCGATCGGTGCAGAAATCGCATTTGCCGCTGCAATCTAGCCGGCGGGGAAGAGGAAGGGGAGGATGAGGGGGAGACGAGATGCGCACGGATGCGGGATGCTGCAGAATCCGCCGCGTATAATACGGAATCGTGCGTCACGCGGATATCGCGGAACATCCGCTCGAACATCGCGTTCAAGAACGGCGATTGTTGTACCTCGATTCGCGCCCCGAGAGGCGAGAGTCTCTCGCCGATAATTCACGGCGTAGGGTTGACGGCGTGCACGATGCGAGCGCGATACTTCATCGTCGATAATCCGCATCATCATCATCATCATCATCGTCGTCATCAATCGGGCAATACGCACGTCCGGGACGACGAATATGACGATGTCGCGTATAATGCGGGGGTGGTCAGCCAATCAACGATGTTGCTCTCGACTCTCGCCGCTTTTTCCAAGGCAAAGACGCAGGCGATGAATCGATCGCGTAGGCACTTAATTGGATAATTGGCCGAAACGATACGTCCTCGATAAATTTATCCGCGAACGGGAAAGAACGGGGGGATCGATCTTATGGGCAAAAGCTATTTATTAAAGCCGACGAAACGTATCGCGCGAGAAACGAAAGATGAGCGATATAATCAACTCGATCGCTCGAGATTAAGCTTTTATTCTTCTCGTGCGATAATTACCTCGTCATCGTGTAATATCTTCTTTTTAATTCGTATTAGAGCAATAATTTTTAGAATCTAGATTTTATTGATCTTGCGTGAATTTTTAATAAATTAAATCTTTCATCGTGTATTCTTTCGGTATCAAAAATTAATTGAAAGAATAACATGACTGTTAATTACAATTACTTTGTAAAAATATCTTTTAAGAAACGATACAAATCAATATGCGACAAAATTGGATTTTTTTACCGTTATCACGATTGCTGGTGTTGCTGGAGGCGATAACTGTCAACCGCTTATCAAAAACTGCAATGATCAAAGAAATGTCAACAACATTGCAAACATTGGATATAAAGGAAAATATTGCGGTTGTAAATATCGGGCCGCAGAATACAACACGTATCGAATCAAAGCTTTCGCAAAAATATATACAAAATATAATTGATACACAAACATAACGAGTTTTGATGCACCAGTATGCGCGAATAACGATGCACCAAGATCAATTTCGATATTTTGTTCTCGCAATTTTTTATTAGACGGGGTAGAATATATTGACGAACGTATTATTAAGAGACGTCATTTAAAAAAAAAAAATAATATTTAGTTATTTATAACTATTTATTTATATGGTGTTGAGGCATTTCGTCTTAAAGCTTATCGATCTTCGAGAGATTAGCTACCGGAGCATAAAAAAGGCACTTTCACGGGGTCTAATGAGAGTAATGGAGTCTCGTATAGCTCAACAATGTCTCTCTTCTGGATGGATACGCCCGAAGCATCGCCTCGCAAAAGTATCGAGGGACCTTCGTTCTTACTTTGGTTAGAGGAGCGAGAGCGCAATGGAGGGTGAAGATCCAGTTACTTATGTCGTTACTGAAGTTGAAAGAAAAAAAAAATCTATGTCTCTTATGGTGTTCAACGTCGAGCATCTGCTTAATTTCTCACCGTTTCTCTCTCCGGTGAACTTTCTTTAGCAAAGATTCACCCTCGCACCCAAAACTCCTTAAACTTCGCTCTACTGCCCGCTTCTCACTTTAGTTATGCTTCTCATCTTATCACACAGGTGCACAATCTCGGGTCTATGCGCAAACGTGCCGCGTCTAATTTAAATTAAATACACGAAACAATTCTAGAATATCGATGATCGCATGTGTGTTGAAAATATCTTACTAATTTTAATATTAATCTAATTTTGCTATTATCTCTGTCGATGAATATAATGTTTTATATTACATTTTTTATTCTGGTAACTTTCGATTAAATCATAAATATGACATTTTCAATCACTTGTCACTTAAATATTGTATCGTAATCGAGAAACACGATAGTGTCTCGCGCCAAGTCACGCATAGTAACAGCAAGACAGCCCGTATATATCAAAGCAACACTTCTTTAGACAATTATTTTTTGGATGATTAAAAAGTATATTAAAGAGAAACACTTCCTTCTATAACAATTTTTTGGACGAGCGCTTTTTTCTTACTTTTTTTTTATAAAGGTATTTTTTTAATAGTGTAAAGATTATACATTGCGATTCGCATTTCAAACGAGCATCCATCATCGCTGGCCAGTCAACAGACGGTCAGAAGAAAGCGGAAGGCGAAGTGTGACCGGGCTGAAAAGGCTAAGGGAGAGGTGAAGTGTGGAGAAAAGAAATGATTGCTTCTGGCAGCGGCGCGCTTGCGAAATGAACGCGGCGTGACTGCCGCTTTGAAACGGGGATGAATTGTAATTGGACGGAAATGGAATTCGGATAGTTCAGGACCAAATACGCAGAAAGAGACAGATCGCGGAAGGAGAAAGAGAGAAAGAGAGAGAGAAAAGTCGACAGAATGGGACGGAGAAAGGGTGAGCTGAGGTAGCTGAAGGTGAAAGACAGAGAGAGAGAGAGAGAAAGGAGGGAGGGAAAGGAAGGAAGGGAGGAGAAACAAGGTGAGGAGAGACAAGGAAAGAGATATAGTCGCCGTCAGTGGCCTGTAACTCTATGCCTCTGTGAGCTTCGATCAATAGAGGCGGTGAACAACATTGCACCGAACGCCGCCGAACGTTGAAACAGTTTGTGCTACCTATGCAAGCGATTTTCTCCGAAATTATCTCTCGGATGAATGGCAACCGATTTGGCCGAGCGGTCTTTTTAAGCAGAGCCGCTTTTGAAATTAAGCCGCCGTGTTGAAAGAAATTTTCCATCTTCGTTAATTCTCGTATCTCGCGCGCGCCAATGTTTGCTGGAGGGAAACTTCCTCTCGATTCTATATCAGCAGTATCGGAATTTGTGTTTTTAAAGAAATTTATATTTTTCGTTGAAGAAGCGTGTCTTGTAAAAAAGAATTAATCCATCCAGAAGAAAGACGTTGAGTTATACGAGATTCCGTTACTCTCATTAGATCCCGTGAAAGTGCCTTTTTTTTCAAAAAGTGATTTTATTTATTTTCTAATTTCTTCGATTTTTTTTTTTTTTTTTGGAAAGAAGATAATAATTTGCACGCGTATAAGGAAATGTAATTGTTTCTTCATTCCAAGAAGAAATTGCAAAACTTGTTTGCCAAACTACATTTTATTCAGTGTCAAAGTTTTGTCGATGTGCTAAATATTCGGAATTGTTTCCTCGTAAAAAGCGACGAGAGAATAGCGCTAATAAAATATTATCTCACTCTCGTCGATTTCCGCAACAATTGCGATTGAAGCGCGTTCGTCGAGCGAGAGTGTCTATCGAAAATAATCTTTCATCTACTGCTGCGACCGATCGCGCGAGATACATAAATGCGCGGGTGAGATAAAACTTCTCCACGAACGCAATTTGATTCAGCCGGCTCGAATTCGATTGACGGACGAGCGAAGTCGCGTGTTTATATGGAATCTATCAGTCGCGGGTGCCAACGCGGCGAGTCCGACGTGTTTTGATTGCACCGTAGATAGAAATAGCTGACCGGGGTTATAAAAATGCCGGCTGCATCTCGGTGAAGAGAGTTCTAAAGTTATTCAACAACTTCGATAAAGATGTGTCGTAGGCGGCTGAGATATCCAATTATAACATGTATTAGATGCGAGATCGAGAGATTTATTATTACCTTATAAAAAACTTTAAAACTTACCGAATTATACTTAGAAAACAAGCTCTGCGAAACTGCATGTGTTATTAATCGAATGCAAATTTGATGAAATTAAACGGAAAGTTTGGGGGGGAGAGGAGAGGGAAAAATTTATCTTTTCACTCTCAGCTGTAAGCTCAATAGGTTTAGCGATTATTGATGTAATATGAAATATATATACACATTCATATATTTATAATATTTAAAAGAGAGTTTTATCTTTTTATATATTATTTATTTAATGGAGAGATGCAATTTTGTATATTTATATATGATACGATATCCGTCTCTTTTCGCGCGATGCGCAAGGTCGCCCTATCTTCAGTAATAAGGTAGATCGAACCTAATTCTAACTTTATAATCCGTCCTTAACTCGTGTTTAATCCAGTTTCAAACCTGACTCATTAAGTGAAAATCGCCGTAGAAACTTCCTCAACGTTTGCAGCAAGCTCTGTAATCGAATACGTTGAACTTAATGCATTGCTTCTTAACGCGCCTGGCGCGTTCGGTACTTTCAAAAATTTATCGTTAAACTTTCGCAGTTTTCGAAATTACCGCATTTCCTTTCGGTCCAGTTTCGTTGACAAATTCTTCCTCGGAGAAAACTTTGTCGACTCGATACATTAAGTCGGTACACATGCGAACATGATCAAACGTAAATCTACAACTTTGTATTGCAATAAACTAATTATCTCCGCGATATGTATTATTTTTAAAGACAGATAACAATGAATGAAATCGTTAGAACAGCAGTCTTATAAAATATGAGCCTCTCAGAAGGCGAACTGATCGACTATATTTTTTATAAATTTCTCAATTTTAGTACATGTAATATATTAGTGTTTTGGTACTAAAATAAAATTAAGAAATTTTAAAAAATTGGATTCGATCACTCTGGCTTTTCCGAGAGCTCATTTATCAATATGCAGCTCTATTAATATATTTTCTATTTGATTATAAAAAATAATAATTTCCACCGAGAGAGAGAGAGACAGACCGAGTATGAATATCTAGAAGCTTCACGAAACATGAATTTATTCGTGACGAGATAAAGTTATCGTACATCCGCTGATATCGTGGAAATAATTTCTCGCAGATGGCATTCGGCAAGTTGATGCCGACAGGGGGAAACATCTGCGACGCGCGGATACAGGAAAAGTATAGGGGGAGATAAAGTTTTTCCTCTTTTCAGTTCCCTTTTAAGCTCGATGCACACTCGGCGGAAAACCCGCACGGTCGCCATCGCGCAATCATACGTTTCCGCGGAACATTTCCGCATGGCGTTATCGATCGTAGAAAGAGGAAAGAGAGATCGTAGAGAGCACGAAGTTAATCACGCGCGCACCATGGATGGCGGAATCCGTTTCACCGGAGCGGCGGAAAAGTCGATGTCGATGTCGTGAGAAAAATGGAAAATGCTGTGGAAGCGGTGATCCCTCTCTTGGCGGAAGGAAAAAAAAAAGAGAGGGAAAAAAACAGGAGAAGAGAGGAAAAGGACGCGACGGAGACGATAATTTCGACGGAAAGGAGTTGAGACGCGCGGTGTATGTATGTATGTATGTATGTATGTATGTGTGTGTGTGTGTGTGCGAGAGAGCGAACCGAGGATTAATTTAAATATTGACATGACCCTGCGGAGAGTCGGCCACGCTCGACGGAGCGTCGCTAAACGCTCGTTCAATTTGCGCGTCGCCCTTCTTCCGCTTCTTCGAGGCATCGGCATAAATCAACATATATACACATACCGTGAAACGTTCTTAACCGGAATAGCCGCTCGTTCACGTTCGTTCGTTCGTCGACGGCTGGACACCACTCCTCGAAGAGGGTGATCAACGAGTAGTAATGCGTACGGTCGAATTATGCGTATCCTTTTCGCCGGAATCCCGCGAGGACAATAGCGCCTACACCGTGATTCGTCGCGTATCTCCGCGGACGTAATTTACGGACGTATAATTTACAAGCGTTTAGCGCGCGAACATTATTAAAGTCCGGTATCACGATACGAGATTAATTTTTCAGATAAAGTTTCTGATATTTTTTTTTTTTTTTTTTTTTTTAATAATAAAACGACTGATGCGGAATATTCCGATTTTAATAGACATTATAATTGGACAAAGTTAATAAAATAAATGCTCTACATTATTGACTTACGGAAGAGGCACGATCAGACATCATCTTACGCCACACGCCATGAACGCGAACAGCTTGATTAGCATGCGAAAGCCGGGCATATCAATTACTATCAGACGCACACAATGGCCTTCTATCTTCGATCAATGTAAATCCCGATTTAAACTAACGATCGCACGCGGAGTACGGACAGGCACCCTTATAACCGATCGCGCGCGTTTGGTGCTTTAGAAAAATTATTTTCAGCCGGTACCCGTGATCAAGCATTAATAGTAATGCCTTCGATCGTAGGCGTAACGCGCCGCCGGATCGTATTAAAATAGGTAGTGATTAACGACGTTGTCCGCGGCGAGGAAGGAAAGAGGAAGGGGGGCGCGCACGCGAGCGAATAGAAGGTGAAAAGTGTGGAAGCGTGGATATGGTAACGAGAAGATATGAGAGACCGGGCTCGGCGAGAGAAAAAAGATGTGAGAGACGAGAGAAACGAGAATTACGCGAGCTTCCGGAGGAAACTTTTATATTGAACACGTAGTCAACTATGTGCTACATAGCGTGTCGCGTAATATGTGCCAAGTATTTGCGAGACAGATTTACATGATATAGTGAGATGAGAAAAACAAAATGTATATATAAATATGTATATAAAAATATGTTCGAAGAAGATTTATCTTTTAATTATAAATAGCTATAAAATATATGCAATTTTTGCTACGAGTTCTCCACATGTATCACGCGATACCTTCTATAACAAATGTATAAATGATGAAGAATCTAGATTTTTAAAAAGGAACATAAGTTAATATGAAGGAAATAGAAATTTATACACATTTCCATGCAAATATCTTTTAATGTTGAAATTTGGTTTTTACGATTTATATTTTACGATTTTTCTACATATTTTCTCCTCTAAAACTGTAAGTATGGAACGTTCTGTAATTTTCAAGCAACGGGATACAATGTTGGTATTTTCGCGAGAATTTGCGCAATCACTTGTTCGTGATTTTGTGCGACATTCGTCGTCATCTCGGTGAAACAGCGACGTTTCGCAAACATTCTTTCCGCACCACAAGTATCTACTTCAAAATATTTTTCCGCGACAAACAGGATCACACCTTTGACAAATCACGTTCGCTCTGATTCGTTTCGCGGCTGTTATACACTTGACATACAAACGTGCACGCGTATTATAAATCTCGTCATAAATTAATACAACCGCTAGAGAATACGAATACTTTAAAAATCATCTCAACGACGATACCTATTTCGCGTTTTCATAAAATCTCACCGAATGTATATCATTTACAAGATTAAAAATTTCTCTCTGTTTTATCGTTTCTCAGAATATTTATGTTATATAACAATATTACTAAAATTATCTCGAGGTTATTAGCGAAGAATGAGGGTCGGAAGAAGAATTCAAAAGAGGGTGGGATGACGTAAAGCATAACGCGCGTCGGAGAATGGGAAGATGACGAGGAACGGGGGCGAAAGGGGAGAAAGAGTGCTGGGAAGGAACGTGAGCGGTTGACAACTCCAGGGTGTCGTAACGTATGAACGTGCGGGGCCGACCACGAGTTCATTGCGAATTCATTGAGGATTTTCCAAGTGATTTCCCCGGTTATGTCCGAGGGTTATACTTCAGACGACGAACGCGTGCGCTGTCACGAAGGAACAAAAGTCAACCACCTCCAATTTAATATTCCTTTCCATCTCTCTCTCCCTCTCACCCCGGTTTCTCATCACCCTCTTGGCTCTCAATTCCTAAACTCGCAATCCGCCATACACGGATTAAGTGGAGTTCGCAAGCGCGATTTAAGAGCGCGAATCGAGATGGGAACTAATTAAAGTGAGTTAAATAATGTTCTATCAAGTGGTACGAGAGGCGGAATACTCCGGGGAAACACGGTTATCAATTAAAGTAAAATTTCTTACCTTCAGAAAACTCGTTCGCGATAAATGATTCGAAGATGGAAAACTGTGTTCTATGCGCATCGAACAAAGAAAATCATCTTACGAGTTCATTATCGGAATCATAATTGCAATCGACGGACTTTGCATCTGAGACGTATGTTAGTGAAATTGGATTTAAATGAAAACTATAATTTCTCATACTTGACTCTATTAATTAAAGTATATAGATATTATATATAGATATGAAAAACCTCCGTTGCAAAATTATTTATTTCTGGCTGATATAAAAGCAATTTAATTAAAAAAAATTAATTTTATAAATACATTTTAAATCCGATATATTTATTTAATCAAATTTTTTTCAAAAATTGATAAATAATTTGCTCATATTGTCGGATACATAAATAATGGTTCGGATTACATAGCTATAAACGCAATTTTCATCTTTTCAGAAATATGCAAAATAAACACATTAATGTCGAAATATTTATGTGTGCACCAAGGTGGTTTTAATGAGCGTCGTTTCGAAATTATTTCGTTCGCTTCCGGAATATTTACGTTTCAGATAAACACGCGGCCGTATGCAAATTGCAATTAACATTAAATTATTTTATTAGAAAGTTGTTTAAATTTATCAATTTGTTGGCACAGGTACAACAAATACCCTCTGTTCAATTTGAACATTTGATTTTTTTTTATGTGCAATGTGTATTTCGAATATATATTTGATCTCTCGTTGATTGTTTGCTTGAATTTGGCCATTAAAAGTCTTCGAATTCTTTGACGACGGATTAAACGATGATTGGGACGCGTTATTACGATTAGTACATTCGTAGATTCGGGGAATTGCGCGTATAACGATCGACGCGAATCTATATGGTAATACGATGACCGGTTCTGGGCGGGTGGTTACACGAGGCCTTTGCCTGTAGTCGCGGCACTCCAATCAGTGCCTTCCATAATCCGAAGATCTTTGCTAACGAGACCATCGAGAATCGTAATCCGAAGGGGGGTTGCTGCAAACGGGCAACCCGAGATATTTCTCTCCCGTATATATCTTCCCCTCTCTCTTGCTCTCTCCTTCTTTATCTCTCTTTCTCTCCTGGGCCCTTTATGTATTTATACAATTGCGGCCAGTGGATGGTATCAGATTCGGTAACTAATCTAAACCGCATTAACCCCTCTCCTATCCTTTCTCTTATTCATCCGTACTTCATAATTTTCTCGTTTGCTTTTCCGTTATATTAATATCTATTATGCTTATCGTGTTACATTTCTATCATATCTTAAAACATTAATCGCAAGATTATGCCACACTGATTTTACTTCAGAAATAACAATTTTTTTTATTTTTTTATTTTTTTTTGTTCGCTGATGTTTCTTTGTACATCTAAATTCGTCATTACATCAGTCATATAATCTTAATCTTTATTAACAGTAACGATCGATTTCAAGATTTCTTCTTTTTTAATCCTATGATCTTGAAATATCAATCCCCTTTTGTAACTTTTCGATAGTCTCAATGTTTTAATATTAAATTAATCATTACAAATAAGAACTAATAATTATACATTCGTTTAATCTATCAAAGGATACGTTTGTGCAATCATATCTATAATCCATTTTACCTAATGATGCCATTACATAAACAAGCAATGGGCAAAGCTCGCATGATTACCTGCTCCATCAAATATACAGGTATATAAGCGCTCTACCATTTGCTAAATGACGTAATGTTAATTCTTGCGTTTCATTAGTACCGTCGCTCATTAGCGCATATATTTATTAAATAGTGTACATAATCGCAAATTTTCGCGATAATCTTCTCAAGAAACTTGATATCAGGAAAGAGAAAAGATATTATTCGAGAATTTATTAAATTCGCACTCCTTTTTTCCGCCTTCTTCCCTCTAGATTGAACAATTTTGTAAAATTACTCATAAGTTTTTAAAATTCAAAAATTACCCGAGAGTCTCTCTTAATCGAAAATTTTGGGACATTTCGGCGAGAGACGCGGTGCGTCTCCCCTCAACCACGATAAGATTCCCCGCGAGACTAACAAAGGAAACACAATGGCAAGGCGGCACGTAAAACAACCGTGGCTTGCGATATATCGTGCTTCGTATGCACGAGCCGAAGCATGGAGAAAAAGGAGCCATTAACTCGCGCAATTATCCTTGGACGGACGAGGCTAGAGTTACGGGCAGCTAATAGCGGCGTTTCCTGGCACTCCCTCGCGAGAAACGAACAGTGAGACGTGAGACCGAAAGGAAGGAGGGTAAGCGGGGGAGAGGAGAGACGAACGACAAGGACTCCTATTATCGATACTAATGCTAGTGCCAATGCTATCGTCCGTGAAATCACCCGCGGAATAAGTGTCTCAGAATACTCTCGCTGATATATGTATATTATTCTTTAGGCACGCTACTCGTCCTTGCGTCGTAAGGACGAAATTATCTGTAGCGATTTCTCTAATAAATCGATTGCATAACGTTATCAAAATTTTTAAAATTTTGTTCGTTAAAATATTTAATAAAATTGTAAATCATTGTTCTTGGATATAAATAGCAAAAATTTATATTTATAAAAGATAATTATTATTTTTTATCAAATTAAACGCGCACTCTTTGATAATTAATTATAAACATCCTCGAAACATCTGATCTGCAATTCTTGCATATGAGCATCTCATTGTGTCAACAGTCTGATTTGAAAATAAATAGTTTCAGAAAAGAAGGGAAAGTAAAATAGATTTAATTTAATAAAAAAAACTGTAATTAAAGCATTCTTTCTATAAAAAATGATATTCCTCTATTTTCTATCAATTTTAATTTATCTATTTTTTACAATGTGTACTTTAATCCACCGCCTCCTCTCTTTCAACGCGCAACTTTAATGTATTCACTATAGAAATTCGTTGCTTTAACGAGGCAACAAAATCAGCTGACTGTCAGTTTGCGTGAACGACGCGACGGGTCGTTGAAATTTATGCGCTTCGTCGCAAAAGTTAGCCGGCTAAATTATAGCGCGGGGACGTCTCGATTCGACGCTCGAAATGAAATGTAGATACATTCGCGCGTCACGATGCTACATTATGCATATTGCCCGCGATCTATAGCCGGGCACTCGGCTCGTTGGCACTTGGTAACTTGTGCGCACTTACGTGACTCACGACGGAGAGTGCCTCTCATTAATATGTCGAGAGGAGAGCAGGTGTATATTTCACAAAACGCGTCCTATTCGGACCTCCGTATTTTAGCGCCGTTATCTTCACACGAGAAAACCGGCGGAATACAATCTTTCATTGTCATATTTTTATTTCATTTATTTATTTATTTATTACATGCATATTTTTATTTCATTTATTTATTTATCCATCGTTTTTTTTTTTGCGTAAGCCAGAGCGATATTTTATTGTCATTCGAGAACTTTGCGTTTCCGTAATCCATTAAATTGTTTCTTTCAATGTTTAAACGCTAGATTGGGAATACTAGAAAAATTCATAGAATGCATAAACAAATATGCATAAACTATTTGAATTTCTTACTATTTACGTTTTTTATTTGCATTTCGACAGCTTAGAGTTATTCGTGTCTCGATATTGTTGTGGAACAATTGTCATTTCTCGCGGTTTAAATTGGCGACCGGGAGTTAACGCTCTTTCACTACGACAACTCGGTTCGATTCTTTGTACACGGACTCAAATATTGATTCTAATATGATGGTAACTCGAAGGATGGTCAATGGCGCGTGTATATCCTCCGTGGGCATGTAAGCGTGTAACAGGCAGCCCTCGCCCACAGCGATTGTCCACCGTTCGAGAGGGACCAACTCGACCATAGTCTCGCTCGCTCTCGAGAAGTGGCTGGCTGGCTCGACACAGACGGACGGAAATGTATCGACTTGGTGCCTTCCGGCGGTCACGTCCCGACGCACTTTCCTGCCTTTTCCCCGTCTGGTTTGCGGAACCTATCGAGATAATCGTGTCGACAAGATTTCGCGGAGTTCAACTATAATCGTAAGGAAATGCGACCCATTCGTGGTCGGAATGAGTTTATGAAAGTTAATTATAAACATGGATAGTCACGATGATTTCTCGAAGTCTGGAGCCTAATAAAACTTTAGTTAGGTCTCGGGAGCCTAAATAATAGTATGATTATTGCTTCGAATAGAAAGCTGTCGAGGGAAAAGTATTATCTTTTATTTGACGCAATAAACAAATTTTAAAAATATGTTTTGTCAAATCTTTTAATATTTGAGATCTTTGGTCTCATTTTTATACAAATTAGCCTCTAATTATGCCAGCGCATATCAAGGAATTTTTTACACAAAAATAAAATTCATCATGAATTTAAAAAGTTGAAAAATATGTAAAATATGCTTGAAGAAATTTTACATTCGAACTGCTTGACATTACCTCAATTTGGAGAAAATTTATCATCATTCTGACGAATCTCTTGACATTTGCGACTGGAGACTTTGATCTCATTAGTTTCTATGTAAATTAGTCTCTAATTATAATTGTCCAAGAAAAATAACAGCGCATATCGAGGAATTTTTTACACAAAAATAAAATTCATCATGAATTAAAAAAGTTGAAAAATATGTAAAATCAAGTTGAAATTTTACAGTCATATCATATAGTACATTCGAACTGCTTGATATCACCAATTAGGAGAAAATTTATCATCATTCTGACGAATATCTTGACATTTGCGTCTGGAAGTTTCGATTTCATTGGTTTGTACGTAAATTAATCTCTAATTATAATTAAAGAAAATCCAAAAAAAATAACAGCGCATATCGGGGGATTTTTAACACGATAAAAAATTTATCTCGCGGATTTAAAATATGAGAAATCAAGATTACAATTTTACAATGTTTAAGCTTGATATTACCTCAATTTGGAACGAATTTATTAGACGCGACAGCAGATGGGGAATTTAGCACACCGACAATCGGTGCGCACATACAGAGTTTCATATAGAATCGAGTCGCATAAAATGAATTTAATTGACTTTATATAATGGGAATTTTCATATAAAATCCAATCGTACATTCAGACAGGGAAGAAAAGGATTGTGGTGTAACGCGCGCGCGCACGCTATTCGACATTGCGCGAATTTCGATATAATTTGCTCGACATAATAATAACTGATTTTGTACGAAACTTTATGCGCGGCGTGAATTATGCGGTGGAAATAGCGTGACATTTGCTCTTTTGACGATGCCGATTCGACGTAAAACAAACTCACGTCATATCGGCTCGTGCGTTATGAGCGAGTACCCCGACCGACGCCTCTCGCGCTTCGATATACGCGCTGCTGATAAATTTAATACGTGTCAACCGCACGTTTCCCGTGAAAATCAGGCGCATGATGATAGATCTCATGGGATATTTAATCAGACTGTGCAAGTAAATACAAACGTAAGATTATTTTTTATTAAAGAGAGAGAGAGAAAATGAGATCTACGGTTCTACGACTATCATTTACAACATTTTTTGATGTATTGGATTTGTATATTTTATTTTACCACACATTTTTAGTTCTATTTATATCTCAGCATGCTAAGAGCAAAAGTTTGGGAATATCATATAAAATTGTTCTGCTAGAGAGAGCTCATTCGTTTCTGAGATATAAATATTTTTGTATGTTAATATCATGATTGACTTACTTTACTGGCTTCTACGTATCGCATGCGACGTGAGAAGAAGATAATCCGTCTAAATCATTAGAGTAATACACTAACATTTTCAGCACGATACTTTGTAACTGTGTAATCATCAAACAGACCCGCAATCGCCGGTTGATGACGACTGACTGATTGCCGGTGAAATCTTGTGTTATGAAGTATGTATGTATGGAAATTGAATGAGGACATTCAAAAATGGTATTTATAAACACTGAGATAAACATCGCATGCGACACGTAAAAGCCAATAAATCAATCATGCTAACATACAAAAATGTTTATATCTCAGAAATGGTTGAGCTTTCGACTTATGTTTGCTAAAGTTTTTTTACTCGGTATGGTATGTCTTATCTACCATATAAATATTGAAAGGTTTTCTTTGAACATTCTGTATATATTTCTTAACTTTAAATAATATTATTATTATCACACACCGAAACACGTACATTTATAAAAGATGATGATGAAAATTATTTACTTGCGATCAAAATACGATGGGGAAAAACCGCTCTGGAATAGCTTCATTGTCCCTTCATAGTGGAAGATCTAAATGCGAGGCGATAAAATTTACACGCTCACAGATAGGGCGACCAGATGTCCTGGTTTCCGACACAGTCTCTTTTTCGAGACGTCCTCGAGCATTCTCGCAAATGTTCGAAATTTTTCTTGGTTTGTCCTAGTTTCCTCTTTTCTACATGATTAAATAGTTTCAAACATATCTCGCTCTATTTACCATTCTGTTATACTAATTTCAGACCGAATATTACTATTGATAATATCATGTCTATTTTATATTTTATAATTTATTTTAACAGCATTTTGAAAGTATTAAAAATATGATTTTATGTAATTCTTTTCAACATTTTTAATTGACGAGCTGAATTTTTCTTTATGTAAAAAGCTTCTCGTTACGCGCTATTATTTCCGTTGGACAGTCAGAACTAGAACGTAGAAGTCAATGAAATTAAATCTTCAAGATCGCAAATGTTAAGAAATTCTTTAGAATGATAATGAATAACGAATAATTGATAATAAGACAATATCTCGAAATCATTCTACCCTCAAGTCGGATAAAACATTCTCGCGTATCGACACCGTCAGATTCGACAAGCGACCACCATCATCGATCGGTGATCCGTTATCGGTGGGAGCCTTGCAACGATATACTTGCAGGCGATGACGTATAATCCTCGTATATATCCAGTATGACGAGGGGAAGGGTATAACGGATAGTGGTGCATCATCGCGTACCTCTAACATAATCGGAGAGACACGTGAGCACGGCTGCAGCGACAAACACATACACACACACACGCGCGCGCATACGGCCGGCATGAACACGCACTTCTCCCGTGAAAGAAAGAGGTGATATATATATATATATGTATATATACACATACGTATACTAATGGAAGAACGGAGCCCAACCCACGCGGATCACGGGATGGGTGCGGCATTCTACTTCGGCTAATGCGTGGGTGTGCCGGGCGCGTAACAGTGCCTTAAGTAATTGTTTATTGCCATGTCGGGACCGCGGCCGACCGCTCTTCGATCTACTGCCCCTTCGTCGAAAAACGCCCAGCGTGGCTCGCCCAGCTATATCCACCGTCAGC
The DNA here is from genome assembly GCF_003651465.1 of Formica exsecta. NCBI lineage: Eukaryota > Metazoa > Arthropoda > Insecta > Hymenoptera > Formicidae > Formica > Formica exsecta. The sequence continues at coordinate 1,785,587 of NW_021849743.1, read as the reverse complement.
GATACGTCAGTACTTTTATTCGCGAGGCGCGACAGTAAATCTACCTCTACTTCCGGTATAAGGCCGCGCGCGTGCCACGGCACTCTCGCAAAGGCACAACGAGATTTTATTTTCCTAATGAGAACGTCTCGTTGATCCGATCTTTCGATATCCGCGAAATAGTACCCTATCGAATTAGCCAAAGCTCTCTTTTGCCCCCCCGATATTATCTTTTATCTTCAGATAATTATATCGACATATGAGAAAATCGCACGAATAATCTTCCACGTGCGATTTTTTTTTTTCTATGAGTTTTAACGTTTATATATATTAATAACGTCGAAATTAATATCCAGCTAATTTTGAGCGGCGAGAGCGTCCGTTAAGTAAATCCTCTTTTTCATTAAATTTCAGGGAATCCGAAATCCCATAAAGTATCAGATTCAGGGCGATCTGCCGGGGCTTCCAAAGGGTAAGCCTTACGAAGCTCTTTCAAATCGTCGCGTCGTTGTTATCCGACGTTTGAAAGTTGTGAGCTGTTTTAATTGCGGATTACGCATTCGGCGTTTATATGCGGCAAAGTTACAATAAGCGCGCCGCGTGTCGACGTTTAAATAAAATTTAAGCGCGCTAATGTCACATCACTCACTCGCGCATGTATTTATCACAGCGACAAATAACATCTGCATTTGAGATAAGCGGCTTCTTTTTTAACAACGCGCAAGGAAGCAAGACACCGAGTATGCGAAATGAGAATCGTTATCAGTCGTTTATAAATTATCGCGCTAATTAAAATGTTCAAGCTTCTCTAATTAGAGCCTTGTACGAGAATCAATTAGCAAATGGAAAAACCTTGTAATTAACAGAAGATAATTTTCGAGTTCTCAGTACTAATGCATGTACGTAATAATGCATATTGCATCTCTGTCATTAAAATTGCATACAAGTTATTCAGTTATATACGTGGTGGTTATATTGAGTGAACACAAGTTGAAGTTTTTTACATGTAATTTAGCATCAGTCATGTTTTATATTATTTAAACTTTCATTCTTTATCCTTTATCATAGAATAATGATACACAATTCTTTGAAAAAGAGCAACTGGTATTATTCTGCAAGATTATTATTTCAAGTTTCAGTTATTTTACACTAATATTCCCTTTCATCGCCATCGGTTTACTTCCATCTCGATACAGCCGGTTCTTTTTTGGTTCCTTCGAGAGCTATAATTAGAGAGAGGCAATGAGGCGACTTAAGCTCCACGATCTTAAAATTAACTGATAGAACGATAGGCCATAAACGTAAGAAATACGAATTTTATACAAATTAACATTCGTCGTAAGACCTTCGCTCGCTATCGTAGATATTTAACTAATATCTAATGAGACGCGAAGCTCGCGGATCAAATAGATCGCGTGGCGCAATTTCTTAATGCGGGGACTATCGCGAAACACGAGGCTCGTTCGCATACGCTCTTTCTAATCAGCGCGGCGTCATTAAAAAGCTATCGCGTCTCGCTTTAATTGCAGATTACAAGCTCGCCGTTTACGCGAGACGCGACTCCTCGAGACACGGTATACATTTCGAGTATATACCGTACGATTCTCTCTCTCGGCGCTAATGACGGTAATTATCTATGAGTCTACAGTACCGCACGCGCGCGCACCAAGGCATAATCATTCGCCTGATGTAACCAGCCCTTCCCCTCCCCCTTCCACGCCAACTGGGAGAGAACGGGGAGTGACGTTGTGTTGGCCGAGAGGGTGTTCCCGCGCGTCGTCGTCGAGAGAAGTCAATTTTCATTTAAGTTTAGGGTGCGCCGGCACGCTATCGTTTCTGCGGAATGATATCGCGGTGGAGGTCGCCGGCGCGACGCTTCCGTTCGCCCATCATTTGGAAAATCGGTCGATGTAGAGAGCGCGGAGTGCTTGAACCGTGTCGCGTTTAATTATATAGGGTCTATCAGAAATTAAAGTGGTGGAAAATAAAAAATACAAATATTTACGTAATGAGTATTTAAATAATTTTGTTTAAGTGAACATATATATATTAAATCGAAAATTTATTTCTCGTGAAGAATAAATTCAAATAGATAGAAAATATTTATTCGAAATATGATAACTGGAAAAAATTATTAAATAAAATAATATTTTTATAAGATTATTTTTCTTATGTGAAGTATAAGATACTTAAATATTATTTTCATGAATTTATTCAATTTATTTATTCAATTTATTTCTCCCTATATGGCTTAAAGATAAATAATATTTTATTTGAAATTAAAGTTTTAATAATTATTTTCAAATAATCTACATTTAAAATGCGCTTATTCCACAGATCGGAAGCCACGATTTCTTATCGAGATCAGCTATAATTTTCCCAACTAACTTACTTTTAATACGCAGGTGATTATAAATTGTATCTTTTTAATCCCTGCATAGTTTTATCACTCTATCTATCTTACTGAAATTCTGTTTTATTTAAGAATTAATCTTCAATATTTTACTCTTCAAACTTTTCGTATTCATCAGAAATTTTAAGAAGATGAAAAATGTGATGAGAAAGTTACTTTACGTTTATGTACTTAGCAAAAGAGAAATAGTATCATTTATCAAATCGACGAGACTTTTTTATAGTAGCGGAGATAGAGAACGATGCACGCGCGGAGCACATCTTTTCGTACCATTCGACTCTCGTCTCCGGCGTTCTTTCGGATTTACTATCGGCAAATGTGCAAATCGCGTGCTACATCTGTCACATACGCGCGCGCGCCATCACGATACCGGTTTTTATTTGTTAGTTTTGCTTTCCCATTCAAACCATTTTATTATACGACATCACTGAACGCGTGTATTAATTCCCAAATCGGATGGTGTAGCCGACAAATAACCTAATTAATCGGGCGAATTTAATTAACCTACCTGCACACCGACCTCCGCCCAGAGGTAAAAGTTATGATTCTTGCTCACGCAAGTTGGCATGCTTCATCTTTGTCTCTCTCTCTTTCTATCGTTTTACCTTCCCTCTTTCACCATTTCTCCTACCAACCCTCGTTCATCTCGTTTTACCCTCGGCTATCGAGCCGTGCCCAGTCGGCTGTAACGAAAATTGACTTTCTCGCTAAAGAAAGACCTGCGTTTTTTTTTTTTCGAGACCGCTTTCGTGAGCCCCGTCAAATTTTCCACGCGATTGAGAAAAAAGAAACACGCGAGCCTCGCCGCACAGCACTGATTCACCGCATTCTCGCCGACTGGTCCAGTTGATGTAATCGAATCGGATATTGACGGCTGATACGAAGATGCACTTCCGCTTCGGTACATTGATGCGATATATCGCGGCTACGAGCGTAATGGGTACTTGTAGAAGTAAGTAAGGGAAGTAAGAAGAGGGAGACTTTTACACTCTTTCTCACTTATCTAAGGCGCGTTTTATGTCTCTCAAGATCAATCAAGATAATCTCGTGGTTGATATATTACCTTACCAAAAAATTGAGGAAACTAATATTTACTATAAAATTGTTAAAAGTGATAATTATATTTAGAGATAAAATATAGGAATCTAAATATTATATTTATTACTTTTAAATTATTAAACTAACGTATGATTTTTAATCGAAAACATATATAATATTCTTCATTAAATAAAATTCTCAAGATATATTTCTAAAACTATTTAAAGATGAGAATATTATATTTTATCTTAATATTGAGACATCTCTATCGTTGCAAAAATATATAATATATGTCCATTTAAATATTTATGCTCTTAAACAATAATTAATTACAATCCGTAGTTATCATTAATATTAGCTCAAATATGAAAAAGATTTGAATTATGTACTGTATCCTGCGCGACGAGGTATCTCATCAATTTGCATTCGTGGAAAGACATAATTTTTCGCTCGATTAATTCGAAGTATCGGACGATTTTTCTCTGTCGTGCTTCATCGGCGCGGGACGGCAGCTGTTTCTCGGCCGCGTTACTTCTCAGACACCCGCAGCATTCGTCGGCTATTAACAGCCGCCGTAAAGCAGCCCGCGTGAGGGTTGGCAAGGTGTAGCTGTACCATCTGCTCGTGCACGTGGCCCTGGCACGTGTTGCCAGCTGATAATAACGGCCGCCGCGACGTGCGCTACATCGCGCTATGCACGTCAGATTTTCACGATGAACATCTTCGGGGGATACATATTAATTCTTTCCGCTCGATTGTTGACTTTATGGATAAATTGCCGCGATCCCGATCTCGTCGCGGTACCTATCATTATCCGTACTTGTTTTATAAATCATTCTGAAAGGCATAAGCTAAATTAAAACGTGTCTTTATGCGCTGAATGATTAAAATTCACAAAACAATTTTTCAACATATATATTGTATTTATTTTACGTATCAATAAAAATATTATACTATATTAAAATAATTTTTCTTTAACGAATATACGTTGAGACATGAATAGTTTGAGCCGAGATCGATTAAGGAAGAGATTTTAATAAGCTACGCTTTAGAGATGCCCACAAGAGAATAGACGCGAAAAAACTTGATCTTCCCCAATATTTTTTAAGCGATCGAAATCTTGAATAAAAAAATACAAAAATGCGCTTCAATCAATTGGAGCGTCGATTATACGATCGATAACGTAACAATTTCGACATTTTAAAGAAACATCGACTTTCTTTGGGTTGTAAATATAGCATTATAGAACTTGGATTTTTTGCAATTCGAGATTGTCATACAAAACGTGTAACGACGACGACGCTCGAGCTATTTTCACCTGGCCGAGCTGTCGACGCGGGCTAGTGATAGCTTCGGGCCACGTAACACGGCTGTTTGAACAGGTGACTCGCGCGACAGCTGTTGTCCGGGATAAATTTTATACCACCCCTGCTGTGGCGGCTGTGTGGAGTACGCATCGACGAGCCCTGTAATCGCTCAGCAACAAACATTCCATCGAATCGCTCGTCGGGGTTGATGGCTGCACTTACAGCCATCGGGATATGAACGCGCACAGGGCGGGTTAACAAACGAATTATGCGCTTTACCATCGGCAGATTGACCCCGTACAGCTTTCGGAACAATCGTCCCGTAACGATCGTTCAGCGAAATGGATAGCTTTTACGAAGGAAGGAGAGCTAAATCGGGTTTCAGAGCTATTTTAAGTGAAAACATTCGGAGAACGTTTCCTCGAAAATGTATATCTCCGCGTAAAAAGAAAGACTGCATAAATAAGATTTCTCTGTTCCACATCTCTGCAAAATGTTGTCTCCCTACTTTCGATTACGTGGAAGAGTTTCGTCATTTATTTCCTTACCAGAGTCTCGTCATTTCGCAGACATTTTCGAAGTCACGACGAAAGAGCGAGCAATGTCCACGGGAGCGAAATGAAATTCAACGCTTAACCGCCCATCCGGCTGGAGTTAAAGTTTTGCGAGATGAAGGACGGAAGGACGGAGATGAACGGGAGCTGTGCTCCTTTCCCCTCTGTTTTCCCTTCTGTTCCCTCTCTCTCTCTCTTTCTCTTTCTCTCTACCTCGTTTTCTGATTTAGCATACGTATAAGGTCGGTGTGCAGTTATGTCGAGTTACGAGGACATAACCCGCCTCTCTTCGGTCCCCGTCTCCCTTTAATTTACTCGCGCTCTTTCGCTCTTCGGGGCACGATAAATGTTACGGGCCACCATAAAGCATATCACTATTTCGCTAAAGGGCGCCTAGGTATTACGCGCACACCGTCCGAGAGAGGAGAGCGCGATAATACACAATAGAAATACCGCGGGGCAGCTCGGGAAGATTTCAGGGATGAAAGGCGCGGAACGAGGCGAGGATTATTAAGATGCCTGTGCGCGCAGGCCGTTGTTCGGCTTGTTGAATTCACCGCTTAATCCGATACACCCCACCATCCCCTTTCATCGCTCGCGGGTAGTAGGTCAGCGCTGATCGGAGCGTTTGCCCTAACTCGTTGTATCTCGTATATATTCTCGTCCGAAAATTGAATAATTTATAATACGGGATTGTTTAACGTCAGACGTATAAAGAAAAGAAATAATCTGCTGTTATTCGATAATACGATTATGCTTTCAGAAGATTAGAACATGATTTAATAAGGGTGATATAAGCGTTATGCGCAGAGGAAACTTTATCTCTTTGACTAATGATGTAATAAATTTAAAGTAAAAGGAAAAGATATATATATATTCGCGTTACGTTTTTATACGGATGATGTGTTATTATTATTAATATTTTATGCAGCCTTTGACACACTCGAGCACATCCTTACGACCTCAGTTCCCTCTCCCCCTTTCCCGAAGGCACATGTCTTGCGCCTATAATATGCTGAGCCATCGTCGCGGTTGCCCGGGAGATACAGGGTGTCTCTGAAGTACCTAGGCAAACCGGTACAGCGGCTTTAAAGCTTAAGACTTTGGGCGAGATAAGTCAGAAGTTTGACTCGCGCACAGTGCATGTCCGCGAAGTGCTTCGTTAAAAGTTACGGCTAACGACATGGCATTGCGACTCTCACCGTCCTAGTACATTTAACAGAAATCGGTTAAGAGAGCAATTATCCCAGCAAAAGACATCAAAAAATTATCACGTCGAAAATAACAAAATTAAGAATATTTAATAACATAAAATTCTTTTTAAAATAATTTAATAAAATTGAAGCTGTATGTTATAATATTGACGAGTACTACGTGCATCGATCAAAAAATATATTTATCAATATTTAAAAATAGATAATACTATTATATATATGTATATATATATATGATTTGAAAGCAATTTGAATTTTGCTATCCGGAATATTCCAAGAATGTAGTCAAAATAATTAGAATATCCTAGTCAAAATTAGAAAAGGTTAACAGGCTCTCAATCTCTCTCTCTCTCTCTCTCTCTCTCTCTCTCTCTCTCGATGTAATGATACAGCAATATCGCGGGAATTCTGTTTGCAAAATTATCGGGTTTTATCGGGAGTGTAGGATTGCGCGGGGAATAACTGCGCGGGAGCAAATGCATGCGCGAAACGCGGTAATTAGCGATCTGGATTTGCGTATAGGAATCTAACAGAATTACGGTGTATCGGGGATTGGAATTGCGTGTCACGTGGACTCGCTAATTTGCGGATACGCTAAAGATCGTTTGCAACGACGAGCTTAACCCCCGGCTCGTGTCCGCGCCGCTAAATTTCCCCGTCACGTCTGTTTTCCTTCCCTTCGTACATGCATCCCCGCTTGTGAAAATCGTCGTAATACCATTCGCGGGATAATGTCGGGTTCGTGTGTAACGATTACGTTGCGTTATCTCGTCGCTAATACAAGCAGGCGGCCATTATCGATGATTAAACGCGTATCTTCGACCTTCCCGACGTGTATTTCTCTCGAGATAAAATAAATTATACGATATATACTACTTTATTATAAGAGGAATTATTCCAGCACGGTTCTCCAGAGATTATACCAGACGAATATAAGGGAAGATAATATCACGGATGTATTTCACGCGAATTAAATCTTTACTATTCCGCGACGAGAGAAATTTACCCATTATTACGATTAATCGTCGTTTGTTATATTTAATTAAATTTGTCCGTTTTTGATTATTCGTGCGATATATGTTTGTACGAGACGCAATTTCTCGCCCAGTGTGTAATTCATATCGCGTGAGTTATTATTGCAGTTGTTATACGCACACATTTGCCAATTCATTTGAGTAGCATTTTCGAGCATATCCTCATTTCCACCCAAAATTTCGATCCGACCTGGTTATACAGTTTAGCTCAAAATGGGAAGCGTTTAAACCGTATAAACACTACGTCAAAGTTTATTAGCGCTGATAATTACGCGAGTATACACGCACAATCTTGCATAATAAATTAGGCTCGGTCGTCTGAAAATCGAGATGGTTGGAGGACTTTTAAGAGAGGGTTACTGGGCTTCATTTATAATTGATTGCGCGGCAATTGGGATTTATCCATAAATGCTCCTCGGCACAACTGAGATTCATTTCAATCGGTTACTTAAAGTTAACCGCGTGGAAGGGTATTGTCTCTCTTTTAAAGGTGACTCTCGCGTGTCTTATTTTAAGACCATATTGTATGAAAGTCGAATCGAATTCTTTTTCATGAAGCATAAAAATGTATTTTTGCGACTTATATCTATAAAATATATGGTTCGAAATAATAGTTTGAACCACATATAGTTATTAAATACACAAGATTATTAACCGTATAATTTGTGTACGTAAAACAGGAAAAAGGGAGAGAATATAAAATATTAAAATTTTAATTATAAATTAT
>NW_021849743.1:1683926-1777240 GCF_003651465.1 Formica exsecta | reverse complement strand
TAAAATTTTAATTATAAATTATATATAATTGAATTTATAAAAAAAGTAAAATTTAGTAATATTACTACTAAATTGTTATTAATAAAATATAAGTAACAGGACAATTTTTAAGGAATTAGAAAAGGTAAGCCAAAAGAAAATGTCACTTTTACACTTATATTCGCGTACTTGTCACGCTCTAATCTATTTATTTTCGGTGTGTCGAGGCACACAAAAACCCGACACGTTCCGGGAATACCGGGTCGACGCGGTTCTCACGTTCGCTTCGACATATTGGCGGGGCACGTGTCGGAAACCGTACAGAAACTTTCGATTAGGTGATCTTAAGGTCGTCTTCAGGGCTTTCCTCTCATCGTCCTAAAATAATAACGGCGGTAATGCCCGCAGCATCGAGCGTCCAGTCGACGCGATCGCGCGTCGAAATTCAAACGTGACAGATGCCTGCACGTGCTCGAAAAAAAAAAAAAACGCTGCTCTCAAAATTCATCACGGCGTATACTTTTGTTGTAATTCTGCGGGTATTATAAATAAACGGAATCGCGAGCTTGTTTGATAATATTGTACGATTCAGACTGTTACAGAAGAACCACGTCGAACTACATTGTCATTCTGTATAGATTTATATTTTCCCTCCTTTTCCCTCCAATTATGTACGTGTAGCTCTTCTTTATTTTATTAACACTTTAAAGGAAATTATAATTTTTTTGAAAGAGAGAAAATGGTGAGATCGACATAAAATAAAATATATTGTATTAAATTCAATGAGATATTAATTGTTTGACGCGCAGGCATTTTGGTAATTATATTGCAGAATTAGTTTTAATAATTACATTGCAAAATTAGTTACTGCTCTCTTTAGCATTTGCTACTTGCCGGATTAGCGCAGAGCTATTCGATGCACGTGGGAAGGCAACTAAACGCTAAAGTTAATATTAATCACGCGACTCTACTCGCCGAAACGTTAATCATGATAAACGAATTAACGTTATTTAATGAATCTATCGATTGCAGTTAAACGATAATTGTTAGTATCAAAATTCAACTATCGTAATCGAATCGATTCATTGCAGAAAAAGTTTCGTTTACTGCGAGAAAAATAAAAAAGACAGCTAATAACGGGAGAAACGTTTTCAATTGAGCTCTCTATCTAAAAATAGTTTGTTTTAATTCTCAACGTATTTATCAAATTAAGTTTTATTCACAAAAAAAGAGAGAATTTTTTCTTCTCCCTATCGACAATTACATTCGGATAATTCGGACTAATAAGGTCTCCGCTTTCGGTTAATAGGTTAATAGAGAGCTCCGTTTTTTCGAGAGTGCCACTTAGCTTACATCTGCCGTTTTTATTAAGGTATAATAGAAAAATCGTCTTTTTTCCCTCCTCCGGCTTTCGTAATATGGAGCAGACGTGGACTATCTTTATCGTCGCGACCGGCTGGCAATGATATTAATACATCACGAAGCGTGCTGAATAAAAATGTGTGGGATAACGAACGTCGGGAGACACACACATCGCCGTCATGTGATTATGTGTACAAAAATTATTGTAGGAACCATATAATTCGTTTCTAATTAGAAATCCATTTACAATCAGTCTTGAATTAAGAGAAACTTTTTTATTTATGCTTATTTATTAAATATTAATCGAAAATTATGTATCATGGAAGTTCGCTACGGCGGAAGTTTTTCATTTTGGGAAGAACAATATAACGATAACTGTGAAGCTGTAAATGAGCATTAACGCGAGGAGCATAAGTGTTGCGGTTTAACCCTTTAACGATACAATGCACGCAGTATACACGCGGTTGTTGTTCGGAATATCACACGAATGTAGCTGGTTTAAGAGCTTTTACCACACGCGCTACAAGCTCTCCGCGCCATTCTGGCCCCATAAAGGCGCTCTGCTTTTGCTAAGTAATTATAATTCTGAATATGGAAGACTTAATGCATTATTGATCGCCTGTTACGTATATATATAATTTTTTTTTAAATAGCTTATCAAAGAAAAATTGCATTTATAATTTTATCAACGTAATAGATTTCTGGAAAAAAATTCCGATTAAATAGCAAACGTTATATTGCACAGTAATTTAGTATGCGTTGCAATCTTTTCAAAAAAGCTTTTAGAATTTATATCTAGTGTCATTAAAAAAAATAATGCAAAAAATAATATAGATTTCTGGGTGAAAAAGTTCGAGGAAATTATTCGCTATTACAAATAACTCGTTCAGATGTATATAAAATCGGGCCGTGATCTATCCATCAGACAAAATTCGATATCAAAAGACTACCTGGGGAGACCCAGGTAGAATAACGAAGCGGTATCTATAGTACGCTGCGACGGCGGTGAATGGCGTCCGCCATAATTTAGCCGGGGAGATTTAATAAGGCATGCCGTAGTTCAAGCCCGGGCGGAGTGTCAATATGTCCGGGACCGCTGAGTGATATACTTCCGGTCTTCTTCGCGCGAAATTGAAGAGTCTCCCAGGAGACGTCGCCGCCTAACCGAGTCACCTCCGTCTTCAAATTGTCACCTATCACCTTTCAAAGTTGGGAGTAGGTTCGCCTTTCTCTCTCCTTTCATCCTCTCCCCGGTTTTCCCTTCCCCTCGTCACACCGGGAATACGGACAACGCGATCGGGCTAATGACTTTGAAACTCCATTAGACCTCACGGACGTTGGCGGCGTACGTGTTTCCGTAATCGTCCCACGTTAATCGTCATCCACGACCGGTCAAATATTTTATTTCAATTGGTACCGGGAGATGAGTGGATTTATACGAGATGCGCTCTTTAAGCGCACACTTTCACATTTCGCCTGATCGAGCAGGATAAAAATATAAGTGTCAGTTGATGTAAGAAAATTGCGCGGAGCTATTATTCTTTTTCTTAATTAACAATTTTATTTCTATAAGTATGCGAAATATATTATTTTGTATGTTAATTTTTATCAGCTTTTATCTCTTAAAGAATTCTTTTAATAACGTATTTTCACTCCTTTTTCTCGTGTTTTTTTATTCGAAGCGCGCGGGTTATTTTTCGCATTTTTATATAATTTTATCTCCCCTAACAGATTAAAAGGTCGGATTAATTAATCATCACTCTAATTTATAATTTATACGGCATGAATTCTTTTACGTGAGAAAGATTATCCCGCTTTTTAAATTCATCTAAGAGGAACAGGCTTCGTCTAATGCACGGACAAGCGTCTCGGCGTTTTTATTAGATCTCGCATGGAGAGAACATCCTTTTCCGAGTCTGGAAATAAACCGGTTGCGTAAGATAACGGGAGTTGAGTGGACCACCCTGCGTCGGTGGACTCTCGTCGGCGCATAAATTCTGTATCAACCGAGGCATAAATAGAAACGGAAGATGCGGAGAGAATGTTTGCAAGTTAGATGTTCGCCAATATCTGGTCGACGATAAAAACAATGGACCGACTAATGTACGTGTAACGCGAGGACGCGAAACAAAGGGCGGTTTGTGAGTAGTCAGTTTGAAATTTAACCGCATCGCGTGTATAGATTTGGAAATATGAGGATGGCGTGTAAGCCGTCTGCGAAACCGCAGGGTTACCGAGGTACACGATACATACAAGAGCGGGAAGACCCGTATAGAGATCTTACGTGTTTTTCAGGAAGCAGACAAGAGAGGAACGATAAAAACGATTTAAGTTCCCGTGAAAAGGAAAGATTAATCTCCTATCGTGGATCGTGAATTTCAGATTTCGCTAATAGATTCCCTCGTGAAGCGACATTTATAAATTTATTCGTATAATTAAATGTAAATTGACGATGAAAACATAAATTTTGTCAGAAACCTGCAACATTATTAGAATGCTCGAAGTATCAATCTTCGGGGATACGTAATACTAGAAATGTATCTCATAAAGTTCGAGATTAATTTCGCGACAAATCTCGCGACAAGTTTTGCGACAATATTTCAACAATTATTGCCGATAAATTGCAAAAGCAAACGTGTAACTTCGCCGTAAGAGGAATTAAATCTAGACAATAAAATCTGAACGGGGTTGATAAGTGTAATAGTATAGAGTTGTACGCGTATCTCTTTTACGAGCAGTTATGATGATGACAAGTAAATTTATTGCTCGCAACGATACGATTATCGCGTCATAAAGGCACGCACAAAGGGACTCCGATACTCTTGACTGACAGCTCGCTCTATGCACGCGAGCTAAATCGCAACTGCGTATGCAAGTCCATATGGAAGCCATCTATTCTCATCAAGCGGCATATCTGCATTTGTTGCTCGCTCAAAATACCGACACGAATATCGCAATCGATAACTCGCGTCTCTCTCTCTTTCTCTCTTCGGACCGACCCCGCTCAGCTTCTGTCCGCGGCGGCTTCTTCTGCCGGTGACGGCTTATGCAATGTCGGAAACTGATCGAATTCATTGGGGCGCGTAATAATGTTTCGTCTCGGATCGAGTAAGTTCGTTTACTCTGGCCTATATCTATCCAGCAGCTCGTATCGATTAATTTGCTCTATTCGCGTCCGAGCGTACTATATGGTTCTCATCGTCTATTCTGGTTCCACGTTATTCTAATAACCTTCTCTCTTCTTTGTTATTATAAAATAGATAGATTTTTAAATTTAAACGCTAAATTAAGACTATTTAACTGTCGTCAAATTGCAAGCACTTTTGGCATTTAATTTATTGTCTCATACTATTTTTTATTCTTTATTAATTTTACTTTTAATAATTGATTTATTATTATTATAATAATGGGATAAATTCATAATTATTTTTCTTTTAGTCAATTTGTGTAATACATTTTCGCGATTTTTATTATTTGTATTTAAAGCATCAAGCATTCTAGAGTAGATAGTGTTTGTAAAATTGATTTTTCTTATTCGCGTTAAATTTTACCCGCGGCAAAATTACAAAATATACACAATTCACTTACGCAAATTTTGCAAAAATTACACGAATAATACTTTTGAGAATAAGAAGTTTTACTTTTTTTCAAGAATGTTTAATAAAAAGCTATAATAGAAAGAGAGGGAGAGTGCTGACAACGAGACGTTCTCGCACACGATGTCTGGCACAAGAGTTGCCGGAGGTAGGTCTTTTAAGCAGAGCTTTCCAGGTTTAATACGATCCTGTAGGAACCTACCCCCGGAGACTTTCATTAGGGAGATTTACAGGAGGCTGCGAAGAATCCTATTGGGCTCTCTCCCCCCCCCCCCCCCCCCTCTGTCTCTCTCGTTCCCGGTAAATCACGTGTCGTAAACGACGCGAAATTTAGCGCTCACGCATGTTGGTTGTAAAAGCAAAATTGATATAGTTACTCGCTCAAGTCAGTTATTCATTTCTTTTTTTTCTGCTGGCTTTCAAATTATTTTGTCCCGAAAAATCGAACATTTTGTATTTGAATGCTAAAATAATACGTGTAAAATATTTATAAAAATATCTCTTGTAAAATACGATAAAAATACTACCACGCGCGCTTCCCTACGCACGAAAATTGCGTATCAATTTTCATAGTATCACCATCCCCATAATATTGCGGTCAATTTTATCCATTCACATCGCTGTAATAAAAACGCCGCGCAATAAATATCAACGTTTTTAAAAGCGCCCAATTTTTTTTTTTTTTTTTTTTTTTAATATCGCTAAATTACAAAAATGCCGAGATCTCCCACTCGATGATAGAAATGTCTCTAAACTATCTCGAGAACAGACGTACGCGTAACAAGACTTCGGCACGACGTTTCCGCAGTTTGCAACGGGCGTCAAATGCGCGCTGAAGGCGACGCCGAAGATGCACGTTGACGAGACCGAGGGGCGCAGCAACGGACGAGAGATAGGGCGCGCCGACATATTTATTCGATGGGGGCTGATACCCTAATCGATTTTCAATATTCCATACGGGCGCCGTATGAGCGCCCCGACGAGAGAGCGTGGTCTATACATAGTCATGTGACACGGCGGAATGCACGCGCACGTTGGCAAACGCGGGTGCGCTCCGGTATATAACCGGGGACAACGAAATGATATATTCGCGAGGATTGAAATTACGGTGTTATACGACGCGATAACACAGACCCCCGCCCTCGGTTAGATTATGTACGAAAAGGGCGCGGTGCAATTACTCGTATATATCGTGCCACGCGCAAATGTGAAGCGGGTTGGGCAAGGCGAGCAGTTAAAAGGGCCCGCAGAGAGAAAGAGAATAAATAGACAGAGAATAGACGAATCTCGAAACGGCAAATGGTAGAAATTTATTCCTTTGAGGTTGAACACCGAATCTTCGAGATTGGGAAAAATGAGCTATTTAAATCTTTAAATCCTTTATCTCTCATTCTTCGGTTCTTTTCATTTAAAAAACTCGGCCAATTCTGGCTCATCCACGCACAGTGATTATTCATACATCAATTTTTTGGAGAATAATGGAAGAATTAATAATTTTTGTTTTGGGTAGTCAAAACCATGACAGAAATTATTTTTTAAATTATAAAAAAGCACACATTGTGCAAAATAATTAATATATCAAAAAATAAATAATTTTTACGCGCAATTGGGTTCTTTATTTGGTCTTTAAATATAGAAATACAAAAGTTTTACGTAAATCCTGAAAAAAAGATTTTTTCAGATATATTTAAACTTGTACAAAATATATTAGGTCTACCGGAAAGTTCTGTCCGTTTTTGGAATAAAACAAAATACAAATTTTTATTACCGTCAATAAACTTTATTAAATAATGTAATTGCCATTATTATTAATGATTTCTTGCCAGCGTGAGGGCAATTTGTATATCCCTTTTTCGAAAAATGTTTTATCTTTTGATGCGAAAAATTGAACCAGTGCTTGTTTGATATCTTCTTCATTTTTGAATTTTTTGCCCCTCAAAAAATTTTGTAAGGACAAAAACAAGTGATAGTCGGTGGGTGCTAAGTCCGGGGAATATGGTGGATGCGACAGAATTTTCCAGCCTAGTTCTGCAATTTTTTGACGAGTATCCAAAGCAGCATGTGGCCTGGCATTATCATGATGCAGTATGATGTTCTTCCTATTGTACATCGCCGGCCTCTTTTCTTGGACTGCTGTATTTAAATTATCCAGTTGCTGACAATACTTCTCCGAATAATGGCAATTACATTATTTAATAAAGTTTATTGACGGTAATAAAAATTTGTATTTTGTTTTATTCCAAAAACGGACAGAACTTTCCGGTAGACCTGATATAATAAGTATAAGAATTCAATTCTTATATAAATAACGCTGTTCACGATTCGAACAGTTTACGCCGAAATTTAAACAGTAATTGTTATATCAAAACAAGAGCGAATAAATAGCGTCGCGTTCAGCCGATCGTGTTCGTGCGCTGTCCTTCAAGTTGAAAAACTTTGATAAACAACCCGACTCTCGAACGATCTGTGTCAAAAAATCTTTATTGTTGACATCGGAGCGCGAGTCTTCGCAGCCGTTCGAGTTAGTCTGCTTACGACGACGATTCGAGCTGGTCGAAACTCCGACCTCCTTCAATAATTTCATTATTCTCGCTCGTGTCGTGTTCGTTCTAGCTGTACTCGTCTTAATTCTTAACGAAGTATATCGCGTGCTATCGCAGCTCAAATTATAGTATCTTAAAATTTTGTTTGTTACCGTGTTATTATTATTATTAAAATGAATTGTGGAGTTTGAGAGTCGACGATCATTAACCGTATCGCGAATATTCTTTGTCTCGCGCATAAGATCTCCGGCGTTCGCGTTCAAAATTTCATAATTCGCGAGGGCTTCTAGCAAGAAGTTCTTCAAGATATCCGAAACGCGGAAAAAGCAATAATCTGAAGGACACATGAGAAGATTCCCGATAATAATTGCGGAATACGTTTCGTCGCTCGCTCCTAGTGTATCACAATAAAGTTTTCCATAAAATTCAATCTCGTGTATTATCTAAATCCATTCCTCCAGTGAACCTACGGATTCGAAATCTACGCTCGCTTCTCGCTCAAGTCTCAGCATATCTCAGTTTTCGGGCGATCTCGTCGAGGTCGACTCCCGAACAAACGCAGGTAATTGTACGTGTGAATTGTAAACATAATTAAAGTATTTTTTAATATATAATTTGTGTTACTTAATAATGTAAAATAGATAACGAGCAATTAAATTCAAAAATAATAAATAAATTATTTTATGGTTGCTCCACTGTTGCCCGATGCCTTTCCGAGCCTTCTTCTCTCTTTTTTATCCTTTGTTGCTCCATTACTGCTTATTCACAAGCACTCGCGAAAACACGGTTAATTAAGATCGTGCGTGTGCTAATGAACAAAATACGATGATCGATCGTACGGCACTTTTCACGGTATTTCCGATATAGATCGTACACGACACGAACCTTAGGCGTATGTTGCGATTTATATTTTCGATTCGGCGATTCATGTATTACTCTGTTCTCTGAATTTGAAAACGACATATATATGTATATACTTAAATACGCACGAGAAATTCAAAGCGCGATACAAAATGTATTCAACTGTAAATATTTACGTAATATTATAGCTCGTAAATATCGCAATTTATAATTTTTATTTGCTATAAAATCAGCGCTTATAGATTTTTGTTTTAAACGAATATACATTATGCGAAATATATTTTTTTATAAATAGCCGTCGCCGTATTTTAGGTGTCATTTATCGAGAATTAATTAATCGCGCGTAAAGATCAGTCCGCTACACGAAATCTTTAACATACTGGTACAGAATAAATTCGTGTAAAATATTCTATTTCTCGTATCTCTTTGATGTACTGTCGTTTATACACGGTCGCTTTTTTCTTACGGGCATCGTTCCTTTAAAAATGGGCAACAATATTCGTCAATGAAATCTGCCGTTACGTTCCTCGACAAGGTAAATGCGGGTACACCATGGTTTATCCAAAAATAGGTTACTTTTATTACAATGCTCTACGTAAATGCTCGTTATTGTCGTGTCGTTGAGAGACGTAACTTTTATTATCCCATCCCATTCTTCTCCGACGTTGTTTCCCCGCATTTCTATCGCGTCGCGTCGCTCGTTCTAAAAATCGCATAACCCCGAAGCGGTTACGAGATCTCTCGCGATTCTCCCCTTAAACTTCATGGGAGAAATTCCAAAGCTCTCCCGGCACATGAGCATGAATCTCCGTCCCGCGCGCGCGTTGCACCTATAATTCCGCGGAACATATAATACTTTTATCGGTCGCTTTTACGACGCGCTCTCGCGCGTCTACCTTTCGCGATTTTATTATCTGAAGAACCGCGGCATTTTCCCCGATTACCTGGAGTAGGGACGATCGATTCTGAATTTCATGAGTTGTACGCGCCCCCGAATCCGCGTTACTTCTAGATTTTTCGTTGCGAATCCGTCATGTATAACGCGAACTCATTATCAGTCGTATACTTTTGCGATAAAGCCACGCTCTTTAATGTTACACAAATTTTTCTCGATATAAAAAATGATGGATATTTCATTTAATATTGTTGAAAAGTAAGAAAAAATGGACTACACATATTTTTTTTTCGGAAATTTGTACGTCAAATAATTATATATCAGCAGCTCTCTCTCTTTTTTTCTTTCTCTCGGGATTGGATTTGAAAAGGAACTTTGTCGCATTTAGTCGAAATTACGTTCTAAATTAATATCAATGAGTTATTGAGAAAGTATATCGTTTTCCGTTGTCGCAAGAAAATACTACGAAGTGTGCATAAAACTCGAGGAAAATATCAACATGGGAATAAAATGTATGGAGAAATGTAATATACGCAGTATTTCGCAGTATACTGTTTTCCGTCCGTTACCAGAGGGAAATTAAAGCACGGGCACGCGACTTGAAGGAAAAATTCACGATCTCTCTCCCGGATATATCTACAATAAAACACACTCGACACACAATAACTTCTCGACGGCTACTTATCGGTGTGCGGCGGATAAGCTCTCTCTCTCTCTCTCTCTCTCTCTCTCTCTCTCTCTCTCTCCGCGTCCCATTAATAATTTATTTAAACGGGCTGAAGCAAAACGCGCGCGGCAAGGGACGACGTTACCGGAATACGGAATAATATAGCCGTATTCTCGCCTCTCTTATCCCGAAAACGTAGGAGCGTAGAACAGCGTAAATGCAAAGCAGGCACGTGCGCACTTCCGGCGCCCACCCGCATATGTACCCGATCGCACGCAAGGAGGGCTTACGCCGTGCGTGTCTCGGGGCCGGCATTGTAAACAGCTTAAAATAGCATCGACGTTCGGCTTCTCGTTCGTTTAGCGGGTTCGCGCTCTCGAAGCCACGCTCGATTTTCGACGGTCTCTTAAACTCCCTTCTTTCCTTCGCTCGCTTCTATCTCCGTCGATCCGACAAATTTTCAACGTCGACGCGGCGGAGAGTTCGCGTGCTTTTTATCCCCTCGACGACGAGGATGAGGACGAGGACGACGACGACGAGGACGACGACTCCCGGCGTTTCTTCTTCTTTCTTGCCTTTCGGCTCTTTCTTGCTCGTGCTAGTCGTTTTACTGGAGCTCGTAACAAGAGTAATAGCGCCCGTGCTCGTTGTCTGAGCGCCGCGTACAGTCCTCGCGGATTGTTAACCTCAGTGAACTTATTTTTACACGATTTCGTGCCAGCGCCGCTTAAGACGCTGGTAAAGCCAAGGACGAATCCCCGTTTCTCTCGTGCGATGGCCTCGAGAGCTCTTTTCGCGTATCATCAGTATCTTGCCGTAAATAAACTTCGACGAAGAATGAGGAGAGTGTTTAACTCTGTAACGAAGATATCCAGTGGAAGAGAAGTTGACTCGAACATTATGATTTCACATTCAAAGGATCTGTCGTTAAAATTTATGTCAAAATTTCTGGGGCAACGGATATCGTATTACATTAAGCAAAAAAAAAAAATTTTTTTTTTTTTTTTTTTTTAATAAGGAAACGTCGCGCGACATCCAGAAAGAAATTCTCGGATGAAAAATTATAGATGCGCAATATTTTGCAGATAATACCAATCTCTTATAAGAGTTGTAATATTCAAATTTAATTAAACTTAATAACATTTCGCTTTGTAATAAATCCTTGCGGTAACTATTACAAACTGCCAAGTTTCTCGCGCGATTCCGTTGCAATGCGTTGGATCGCGCTATGCATTAGTGTTTCGAGCGAGGGATACCATCCCAAGTATGCGGAAATAGCACAGATATAGATAACAGAAATAAATTAAGTTCATAAACTGCCGAGTAAGGATACGGAAGGGAGGGAGAAGACGAAAAACGAGTTAGGTACGACGCGGATCTAAAAATACTTTATATTCGAGTTGACCGCGTCCTTGTTGCATAAGAAACGATTCTATAAATGCTTCCGGAGATATGTAGAGCAACAGATACTTATACGCGAGCAATAATATCCGCTATTATCACCGTCCATTTGAAACTAAACGCAGCGTAATTTTATTATTTCTATTTTATACCGATATCTCCGATGCGTTTCAATGTTAGACATGCGTGGATTTTTAATTGTTCGAAATCTGAAAATTATGACAAATTTAAATTCTGATTATTTTATAACATCGATTTTGATTATCAATTTTCCGTTTGATTGCAGTTATATTGGAAGGAGTAATTATCAAGGAGCTTCGTGGGAGAGAGTCTCATACAAGGTAAGAAATACAGTATTATAAACGTAATTGTAAATTATTAGAATCAATTCCATCCATTTATTTTACATTCCATGTATACGTGATCTAAATTAATAGTTGTTAATAAAGAATGGACGCACCCCTTAAAAATGTGACATAGCGTTTCTAGAAATACTATGTTATTTTGGAATATTTTAGAGAATAAGCACAGAGAGATATATAAATTTTTTTTTCCGTTTATATTTAATTCTCTTTTTTCATTAAGAAAGATTAGAAATGCATATTTCTCGCGAAGATATAGGAGAGATATTTTGCGGAAATTGAAAGGGTGCGGGAAACATTCAGATTCGTCGTTCCAAGGTAAAAAAAAAGAAAAAAATTGCCATTCGCGAAACGGCGCTCAATCACGCCGTTTATCCGTCAAGCTACGTTCTCTCGCGCAATTCAACACAAAATATATCCCACGGTCATAGTCGTTCCAGCATCTTCCCGCGGGACGCGCGAGCGCGAAGATGCGTCTCCCGGAGAGACTACGAGTGAGAATACGACCGCTCTAAAACCCCGCCGGATTTTCTCGTAAAAACCGCCGTCCCCTTAAAGGTGGGTTCCGGTGGCATTAGCGAAATGTCGACGAGAGCAACGACGACGAACGCGACGACCGTTCTCCCGTTTTAATGTCAATCCTCAAATGTCACGTAACCATCCACTATATCCCGGCGTGTGTCCTTATCGTCTGCGAGCTCCCCGGGGGTGGAGAGCGGCAATAACGTTTCGACACGGCACATCGTGCCCCCCCCCCCTTTCTCTACCTCTCTCAGACATCCCCGACCGCCGTGCGACCCCAAAACTTTCGGTTTCCTCGTCATCGGTTAGCTCGTTATTTCTCACGTGGACGCGGCTCTTCGCCGCTAATTGGATATGTATTTGTACCATGTGTATATTTGTCCCTTGCCCGAACGAAAGACATACGTGTACGCTCTATCGTTCTCTCGTTCTCTGGTCGGTCGCTTATTTGTACGGCATGAAACGGCAGTTTATCTTCTCATCGGACAATATTTCTGACAGTCGCGGGCAGTCTGAAATATATCGTATCATTAAATCACAATTTTTTTTTTGGCTATCTCTCCGCCCTCTCCTCCGGTAAATTGCATTTACTCCGATAAAATCAATACATCCAACGTTATACAGTTTTGATAAAAACTTGATAAGATAATAGAATATAGCTCTCGTTATTTCGTTATATTTATTATAATAAATTTTATTATAATCGATTTTTTTTTTATTATGTTTAAGTCTGTGTTTGAATTATTAAAATAGATATATTATAACAAATTTTATTTTGATAAAATATACATTTTTCTATTTTAAATTAAGAATATTTTGTAAATTAATTTAAGAAAATAGATCGTTCATGTCACTGCTTTGCAATGCACATGAAATTCACATAAATGATTTGAATTTTATCGTGTTTTAGTGAAATAATGCACAAAATACGTCGACACGTAAACGAAATGTCAAAGGTACGATTAGTATTGGCGCATACGTGTACGCGGCATAATTTGCCGCGAAATTCCACAAATATACGATAGACATTTTCACAATTATCACTCGACTATTACTATTCACGTGTTCTGCATATCGCTCGTACATTTGCGCTGCGCCGCCCTTTTCTATTTACGTATATATACCGCCGTACGGGAATAGCTTTCTGATTCTCACGTGTACGCAATCTGCAGTGAACCTATTGCAGTTGGAAAGTTATATTTGTCCGGAATTGTAGCTGCGCGCCTCCACTTGTTTTCAAACAGACTCTTTCGGCTGGAAACTAACATCTGCTTTTTTTTTTTCTTTTATCATTTTAACGATCTCGCGTGATGCATCGCCATTGATTTTAAAAGAATAGGGAATAATTTAAATAGTCGTTGTTTTTATCTCATTGCCTGAAATATTTAGATTTCACGAAATAATTATGACGCTGGAGATGTGAATTAACGTTTTGAAAATTTTACCACTGTAAATGAAAATGTTTGATAAAGACGCGCATTATTATCTTTCACTCTCTTAGAGATATGATCTTGATTGAAAATGGAATTTTTCCTCTTGGTTATGTCGGTCTCACAATCAACCTGGATATAAATGTACGGTAAAATGCCCGATATTGTGGGGAAATGGGCGGTTTGTTTAGTAAACAAGATATGAAAGTCCGTACGAGTAACAATTCAAACCCGTTTCGAATAAACAGTTTCTCTGGACGTGACAGCTTATGCACGGGCACGTGCAACTGCGAACGCGTCCGCGTGCGTGTACACGCGTAACCGTGTGTAATTGAAACGCTGAGAATGATATAGAGACCTTTCTATATCGTCATATACGGGAATAAGTTTGCTCGTGCAGAGGTAACGTCGTCTGACATTTAATCGAATAAATAAATCTCTGAAAAGCCCTTTGTATTAAAGATCCTTCGAAAAAAAAGAAACTTTTGTAAAAGAGATAAAAAATACGTTTCCAGAGATTGATCTTTTTTTTTTTTTTTAAACTATAATATATCTATTTTACACGCGTATAAAGTTGTACTTATATAATATATATTTATACTGTAGACAATTCCTTATAAAAGATAATTAATAATTATACGTTTACTCCATTCCCTCTTTCTTTTTTATTTCGAATTGTTTGGCAAACGATAAGTTTTCCCCAGTTCTTAACTTGTTGGTTTGCTTTTCGTTCAAACATCAGTCGGTCGTAGAAGCTTCTTTTATCGCATTGCAAAGTTTACCTTTGCAACCATGATGACGACCCATCGGTGGCTTACAGGAACACCGCTATATGCGAATTCGAGTTTCCGTCGCTATCTGCGAGGAAAGCGATGCCATGCACGCGGTTTGCCGCAGACTCGATACGCACATTCAACGACTCCGAACTGCAATTACTAGCGACCATCTTCGAGCCGCGACTCCGCATAGTTATACCGCTGTTATGCGAAATTTCCAGTTAATCCGACGACTTCCGCGAACGATCGGAAGTGGATATAATACACGCCGCGAGAATCCTGCTCGGCAAACAAGATCGAAATTACCTTCTGTGATCATTGCCGCGCTTTATCGCGACTGATACGATGGAGGGATATCGGCGAATAAAAATTGAAATTGAGTGTCAAGATGGGAGTATGAGAGGGGGGATACTTTATTGTTAATACGAGTAGAGCTAAGTAGCTAAGTGTAGAGGTAAATTGAATTTGTCTTTGCCTGATTATAGAATATTTATGTGTTTTTATTTGCGTTTTATTGACTGTTATACGAACAGGTGTCGTTCTCTTCGCGAAAGAAATTTTTTCCACTAAAATTTACTTGAAAAATCTAGAATAAAATATACGATAGAATCGTAGATTAAAGCACGTTGAAATGTGCGTACGATATTTTTACGCGTAGAAAAAGGAAACTACTGGATTGAGTAACATTACGAAATCTCACAAGCGGAATTCCCGAGGTACGCGATGTTCGAAGATAAATCGCACAGTCGTACCGGCCGTTAAGCGCGAAATAGACCGACGTAAAGCGGCAATGATTTTCAGGCACGTTCGCAAAACCGTCGCAGTTTACGGCCGTCACGGCCAGATGGATTTATTAAAAGCGAAACGTTCAATGCACGACCGGGTACGCCATCGAAACATTTCGATCCGAGATGGATTTAGTCGGCGGATATCCCTTCGCGCGGGCGTTCCGCAAACCGGGCCTAAATTTGGAACCGATTGACGCACGGCCAAATTTTACACCGGTCGGCTTCTGAGTTCCGTCGCGGCCGTCGCTGCATCGTGATCGATTTTCCCAACAGCCGAACACCTGGTTCTTGTATCGACTATTCTCTTCCTCTCTCTCTCGGGAAGAGGAGAGAGAGAGAGGAAGAGGGAGTATTATTCCGTTGGTAAAGATAGATGTTTGAAGCCAGGAGAAGGCGAGGGAGATGTATGTACACTTGTACACAGTACTGTGACTGGACATTTTGTTGCCTGAAGCCAAATACATTATTTAGGAAATAATGAAAAATATATCAATAAATCACTTTCATGATTTAATCATCTCATTTGAAGATTTCATTATCTAGATATCTATATTTTAAATATAAAAATTAAATATATGTACATTGAAGAAATAATGCGCGATGTATAAATTAAAATAAAAAAAGAAAATCTTATAAATCGCGTCACATATTTATCAAAGAATTTGTTTTAAAATGTCGAGGTTTCTTTTGCGCGTATACAATTTATTTCGTGTACCTTAAATTTTTATCTCTTCTAAAATTTTGACGTCTCGATTACAGTACTGCTTATATATAGGATGGTACAGGAAAGAATAGCTCGATCGAGTTATCTTTCCTAACCGAAAGAAATACGACAAGCGCACCTGTCGGAAAAACATTGTTGATGTCCCCATCCTTTGTTCCGCCAGCGATAATTTATGATGGGTTAATTGAAACGCGCTTGAGTGTTAATGATGCGGATTTTACATCACGCGAAACATTATCGACTAGTGAAGGACGAATTTTATCCTCGCTCGAGTTAAAATGATTGATTAATATAGCATGTCATTTAAAATATGGCTCAACATCATCGGAAGCTTTTGGATTTGTAAAAAAGTAAAATATAAAAATCTATAAAAAAACTATCGACAAAACTAGATGTTGGAAGAAGTCAAGAGAAAAAAAAAAAATCAAAGAAATTTTTCAGAGATGCTTAAGTTAAAGAAGACACAAATAGGATTAAGAGATTCGCAGACTCTTAGCGCGAAATGCTGCTCTTAATATGAAAAATAGCTCTTACTACAGTCCAGGAAAATATAAAATATCTTGAAATTGCCTGTTTTAAAAATTCAGGCAATCTCAACGTGTTATTTTTACGTGGCACGATTTCAACGCGATTGTTTTTTGAAGATAAAAGATTCAAAAGCAAGAAAAGAAGAGAAGCAAATAATGGCAGGGAAATTACGAACGGAATCGTGGTAGAGCCTGCCAACTTCCCGTAGACTTATGGACACCCTGGTTTTGTCAATAGCGGAATACCATCGTCGTACTAGATGTCTGCGGCCAAACGCGAAATTTTATACTCAAGAGAACGAAAAAGAGAAACAAGCCAAATAAAAAGCCCAAGCCTGTGATTTTCTTCATCTTTTGAGAATTCTAAGAAAGAAAATTCATGTCTAGCAAACGATGATTGTAGCATATAATCGCGATTTCCCTCACATCCATTACATATGTTTCTTTACATTTACAAAGAGCAATCTTTCATCTTGCAATTTCTGCTGAGAGCTATTTCTTTTAATATATTTCTATGTTGTATCTTTAATAATTTCGAAAGATTTGTGCATCTTAAAATATAATCAATATACATATTATTCGCTATATAAAATCACTTGAGCTTTTTCATAGAAAACTTTTCGAAATTATAAACGAAAAGATAAATCAATTATTAATTATATAGTGAATTTATCAGATTGCGAAAATACTATCGAAAAATATATTCAGAAAATATTATATTTCTTTGACTTTTGACATATATTCAAAAACTATTTTGATAACGTTCGCTGATATTGAAATACGAACAGCTAATTTGCACAATTTTATTCATCCGCCACTGTTTTCCTAGAACGATGTACCGTTTATTAGGAATGCAAACATTACGTAACGATAAGTTTGTGCCGTCACGTATGCGAGACACGCAATTTTAGACTTAATTAAAACGAAATCTAATTGAAATATTTATGCGCATGAGATAGCGAGGAAGAATTAGATATCTCTCTACCCCTTCCCGGATAAATGGCGTTTATTACGCGTCGGCCGAGTTTTACCGACGTCGGGAGACATAAGCCGGACGTTATTTGCAAAATTAAAAGTACGAACACGTGTATACCACACCAGATGAGATTATGCAAACTAAGTTTATATTTAGATGCAAACATAAGGCTTACACGCCCTGGCTAAAATGTACATTCACAGGTGTGTGTATATATATATAAATATATATATATATATATATATATATATATATATATATAAATACATATATAAATATATATACACACGCGCATACACATATTAGCACACCGAACTAACGTGTTATATTGCGCGGACATTACACAACGCATCGTCCACGGTACACGTCGACTTAATCTACTATTAGAATATGAGCAGCGTAAGCGCCGGAAGCAACGCTGGTTTCAACACTTACAATTGTTAATGCACAAAACGTGTTTCCGCTACGTTCGACATTGATATTCGAATCCGCTTAAGATTGAAAAGCATAATTTAGCAAGTACAATTCTGATTATGAAAAGATCGTATATTGAACGTGATAAATAGAAACTATTATATTTTTCCTCCGCGGATCTATATGAAAAAAAAGCGAGATATTATGAAACGGGGAAACATCAGTTTTCGTGTAAAAAAAATTTAATGCAATTTCTAAAAAAAAAAAAAAAAAAATTGGTTTTTTTAAAAAAAAATTTTTTTTTTTTTTTTTTTTTTTTTTTCGAGAAAACATTTACATCGCGCATTGTTATATTTTTCGGCAAAAAACTAGCTTTACCGTCACTTTGAAAAGGAGATAACAATAGCGACAACGGAGAGCGAATATACGCGGTGTTTTCTAACTGGACGGGATATCGAAACCGGTAACGCGTGTAGCGTGAATAACGTAAACGATGGTAACGTTGTAAAACGTCGGTTCCCTGTGAAACTATTTCGAAGTATTCTCTTTAAGCTACACATACCGCATACCCCAAAGGACGGTGTATAGTTTCCAGATAAAGGGCCATATGTTCGGTACTTGGAGAGTCGAGTGTATACAAATCCGTGCTCGTGAGCCGAATAAGAATGTAGTAGGTGCTATCCCGACCAAAAACCACATACACATTCAACTATGCATATTTCATCTATTCTCTACAAAATATACTTTTCCCCTTTTAAAAGTGAAATCCAAATCAATGTAACGCTCCGAAGAATAGAAAACAAAACTCATAAAAACAATTTTTAATTATCTAGAGTATGGACTTTATGCGCGATAAAATGAAATATTATAATTACTTTTGAGTAAGAGGGACAATAATTTTGCAATTATGAAATCGATAGTTTATGAAGAATATTCGATAGGAAAGGCAATTTTGCGAAAGTAATATGATTAATAATTGATCGCGGCTTAAATTAATTATTGCATTGGATGGATATTCTGTCATTATATATATTCTATTATTAAATCGAATATTAATAGCGCTCGCAATTTTTCTCCCTCACGCGATAAATGAAATAGCAAATAGCGTATAGGAATTAAACAAATACAAATATTTAAATAAAAAATTATATAGTGAATCCGGATCTAATATCAGAACAAATTGTCTATAGAAAGAAGACGTACAGAACCGTTAAAAAATATCCGCTTCCTCATTTTGACACGCTATATTTGTAAATCACAAAAAAATTATCGCACATCATAAATTGCCGCGTCGCGTAACGATTGCTATCGAACACGTAAAAAGACTCACGCAACACGAAAACATAATAAAATCTATGATATTTCCATGTCAGGCAGATATTTACGATGCGAGATAATTTCCTGCCTTTCTATCTTTCTCTGAAACAAAGTGCCTAAATATTACTTCAAATCCGCTTTTGCAAAAATTATTATTTTTGTCTTGGGAGCATAAAGTATAAGTATCAGCAATGTTAAAAAAAAAAAAATCTGCAATTTTTACTACTGAAAATGTTAAAAGAAAAGATTTATTTTGCAATATTAAATAATGTGAAAGCTCTCTTAGGAAAGAAAAATTCCGTTTCTTGAATTCTAAAATTTTAATCATCGAAAAACAGATTTTTATTTTATGATATTCGAAATCAATAAATCTTGTAAAATTTATTAATGTATCGGATATATTTTCTCTGGCTTCTCTGTAAAAATGGATCGTCTTATTCCAAAACTTTGCTCCATGTTTGTCGAGAGAAATTTCTTCCTGTAATATCTTAGACAGCTTCGTCGGATTAATCCACGAGAGGTTAACGGCAACCGAAGTTAGCATTAGCTGTCGTTCCTGTGCAAAGTTTGCTTACATTGGGCCGTTTGTTCCGTCCTCGGAATAACTCCGATAAACATTTCGGAGTACTCTCTCGTTCACTTTCGCGAACAAAGAGAGGAAGATAGCGAGGTAGAAGGATTGCCTGATACGCATCGGCATGAAGCCACGATGTATAGGGGAGTCGATTTAAACCTAATGGGAGCATCTAAATCTGTCGAACTTTTTAGATTCGACGCGTTTTAAAATCGTTAAACTCAAGAAAAGAAATGTTACAAAATATAATACACGCGATTGTGTGTTACTTATTACATATTTCAGTTCTTCATTAATCTTTCGATAGGCAAAAGCATTTTTTTAAACATCAATCTTTCAGGGATGATTATTTGTATTATAAATATAAAAGGATTTGTGGAAGAGTTTATTAAAATGAATAATATACATGTGTGCTTTTTTGGTACAAATGAAAAGTATAAAGTTTATTTTATATTACCGGAAAAGATAGCACTATATAAGACTTACTATAATCGGGTTGCGATCAATATCAACATTTTTGTGCTCCATTAGAAGTATCGAAAAGTGATCAATCATTCTTCGCGTTTGTCGAGAAATCCAAACGAAAACTTTCATCTTTCGATAGGGGAAAAAAGATTATATCGCGAAAGGGGTCTAAGAAAAACCTGGAATATCTTTACTTAGTTTTATTTATTGTACGCCGCTGTGTTTAATGCCGAATTAATATTTCTTAGCTATCAATGTCGCAATAAAATTTTCGCACGCTCTCTTTCAAGAGGATTAGCAAAATCTTGTTGAGATAATTCAGTCTTCGTTTCAAATCTGTCAACTAGAATAATTTGGAAAGCAAGGACGTTACAACATTAAAATGTGGCGCGTGAAATATCATATAATGCAATTTCCACGTCAGAGAAATCTGCTGCATGTATATCCTGCCTCGCTATCTTATGCGAGGAACGCGTGGTGAAAGCGTTCACGAATATCATTTCACACACACACACACATCACTATTTCATATCCTTCATGAAATCTTTATACATTTTAAAAAATGTATGTTGAAATTTTTATACTCGTAAAAGAAATCTAACTTGAAGAAAAAAATAGAGATAGAGATCATGATAGACATGACGATATTTCCCCGGAAAATTGATTCAGTTTGCACTTTGACATTATTTCTTTCCGTCTAAAGAATTAAATCTCGGATAAATACCTCGTACGAACGTGTTTCAAGACAAATTTAGACGAACCGACGCCGACCTAGCATCGTCGAAACTGCACACAGCGAATCGATCGTGTCTCTCTCTCTCTCTATCTCTCTCTTGCTGCACACATTTGCGGACAAACACATTCCTCGCGCGCGGATCCATTAAACTGCCACGGTGTCTAAATATTGCCAAAAGTCAAACGACGACCTCCCCGCTGTTCTCCCGCTGTCTTCCCCTTTACCCGATTAATCCATAAGGCATACAGGAACGGTGCGTCACAACGTTAACCTTTTCCACAACACCGGGCGAAAATCTTGGCTGACCGCGCAGACTTCCCCCTTCGTGGCGTCTTGCTTTACACGCTTCGCCGGAAGTGCAATGCGAGTTCCTGCCGCACGAACGGCTCCCCCGCAAATATTTGGACCAGGCGCGCGCTCAGGAAACCGGCTACTCGATTGATTTCGCGACGCCGAGATATGACCGGAAGCGTATTGCAATGTCTTACCTTCATTCTTCTCGCTAGTTAAAGATACAACAAGAGGCATTTGAGTATCTCCCCCCTTTTTACCATTAGAATAAAGAATATAATGAGGAGAGTAATCGACCCTATCTTTTTGTAATTTATGTGATACATTTTTATACGCCTATTGAAATATTGTATTCATTTTTGTGGTAGAAAAGACAATTTTTTGATCGATTGTGAATCAAATTTTTTCTACACGATAGCACCATATATACATTTTCAAACTTATGATAAGAAATTCCAAGTCACTTTAGCATTGTTCAAATATCTCGCAACCTCGCGATCTTGAATATCTGGAAAGTTGCCGCAAAGATTCCGAAAGTACTATAAAAGTTTCGAAGATCTCGAAAGATTTAAAGACTTGGATGTTGTTGTAGATCTTAAAGGCTCACTGCATTTCGAACGATTGGAACATTCCAAGAGCTTCTTCGGATAACCGTGAAGATCCGATAAAAGGCGACAATAGCATGTACATGTTTTCCGATCTCTTTGCGCAGCGAAATGTATAATATATTACATCAATATACATTCACGCAATACATCTTACTTTTATTTTTATTTGGAACAAGTACAGAGGGAGAAATAAATATTCAAAAAAATAATCTCTTTCGTGACTTTGTTAAATTTTTTTCAACAACGACGTCCTTTTTCTTTCCTATATTTTATTGTTTCTTTAAATTTCCATTAGCAAAACGCCATTTATATTATAGTGATATGTGGTGCGATCGTGTAGAAATGGAACAGCGAATCCGGGTACGTGTCCGCGACTCCCTCGCTCTAAAACTTTACCGTGAGAGCGCAGAACGAGCAGAAACCTCTGCTTACTGCCCTACGATCTGCATACGAAAGTATCGAGCAGTACGAATTACCGCTGGCCGGCCAGCGGAGTTCAGTTACGAGAGACGCAGTCGCGGCCAGCGGCGGAATAAATTCCGTCCCTTCCCTGTCGCGCGTCTCCGCTCGTGTATCCGGGATGAAAAAAAAAAAAAGAAGATGAACGTCTTATTCTCCCAGGATAGCGAGGCTGATTGCTCCACTTGGCGTTTTGAGACCGCGCTGCGCCGAGGACAAATTGCGAAACTTCCATCCTATAATGTCGCGCGCCGCTGACTCTCCGGGGGGATGCTGCGAGGAGCACTGACTGTCCCCCCTTTACCCTTTAAGCCCCCCCTCGTGCGCTCGAATACGTACCGTGCATCGGCGAGGGAAAGCGGAAGCCGCGGATCGCGTTCTACGCTACGATGCTAGCGAGGGGGAACTTTTGCAAAAATACATAGAAGGCAACTAGCCGTGACTCTCCTATAGAGATTTAAATCGAGCCCGTGGAAGGAAACGTACGTGTCGAATCGAGGGTCGCGAGATCCTCCAGGCGGCGATGTTGAATCGCCCGACAAGGATTCTCTTTGTGTCGCTGCCTCGTCGAGGATATTCCTAAATTCCGAAGGGAATCCTTCCTGTTGCATCGAAAGAGGCATTGGTCGATCCTAATCACTTGATTTATAATTTAATAAGGGCAGTGTACACGCGGGAATTCCGAAACTAAATTTCTTACATCGAAATAAAGGAAAAAGGTTTTTTAAAAATAACTCGATTATTTCATTCCCCGAATATATCAACATACAATTAAGAACGCCACGTTTATATCTATTTTCGAGAAGTAAGTATTGATGTCAGAATAACGAGAGGAAAGTATTAACGCTATTCGATAACGGAATATCAGTAGGGCCGTAGCTATTCCTCGGTCGATTTTATTCGGCATTCGTATAGGATCGTCCGGATCGAGCTCGATCGATTCGACGTCCCGCAACCGTGCCAGCTGCGCATAATTGCTTCTGCCGAGTATCGAGGGATTGGAGACGTCAGACGGATAAAGAGAGACTTCTTTTTATTCATCGTTACGCTTCCTTTGTTTCCTGTCTGATAACTGTCGTCTCTGAGAATGGAGATGTGTTTGACTGAAAATTCTCTGGTTGCTCGCCACGAAACGATTTCGTAAAGAATTGCGTATCTTTTGAAAGTATGCTCTGGCGAAATTTATTTTTCATCGCGCGAATAGTTTTACGCTGCATTAAATTCAGAATAAAGTTATATGATTTCTCGCTTTTTAATTTCATAATTTTTTTTAGTATGTTATTTTTTCTAAAAAAAAAAGAGAAAATGCCCATTATACAAATAATTTTTAAATATTTTCCACGAAAGAGGAACATAAAACCAGTACTCTAACAATAATTATTATTCCGCTTATTCTTAGTTACATTTGCACTTAGCAACTATTTTGATAAATGTTCACATCAACAAAGCTGCATTTCTCTCCGACTCGTATCTGTGCGCGAAATCCATCTTTGCCATATATCTTTACTTGCAGCAAAAAGGATCCGACACAGCATTGCACTATGTATTACCTGTATCTCCCGCTATTACACACGTACACGGCTGTGTATATACGAACACCATTGTTACACTGTGACATCCCCGGAATGCCTATCACTCCCATCGCCACGTCACAATGTAACCACGTAGCGAAAACAAATGCGTTTGCCAGAATCTCGTTGCATGTTCCTCTGTCTCTTCTTTCCTTCCCAATTTCTCGAATCACGATCTTCTTACCTTATTCCCGTCCCCTCTTTCTCGCACCTATACAGTGGCGGATGAAAGCTTTCAGAGGTCTTTCAAACATATTCATTTCATAGAAACAACAAGGAGAGATAAATCGAGCTTTTATCGAAATGACGAAAAAATTGTAGTTTTTAATAATTTTCTTTTTCCCTGACAATAAAAGAAACATTGCCGTATTGCATGTTATGGTATTTAAAATTCAAATTAAATTTTATTTTTTATGTACTTTAAAAATTTTATTCCCGAGCAATCTATTTTCTATTATTTATGATTAAAGTGGTGCCACAACATTTCGGTTAAAGATCGGTAAATTTATATTAAAAAGTCCGTCTCTCTATAATATTATTCACGCTCGAGTCAAATTGTATGATGCTCCTTTATATTGTAAGAGCCTAGATCGTAGTCGGGTTATCCGCCACTGGTTTCATCCCTTCGAGCGAGTTAGCTTTCGTCGGCATCGCGTAGAAGCGTGCCGTGCCGTCAAAATGCAAATTCAGTCCACGCGGCTCGTTGAATTATTATTTTAAGCCCCGTAACGGCCATTCGCTACGGCAAAATCTCATGAAAATTAAT
Source organism: Formica exsecta (assembly GCF_003651465.1). Taxonomy (NCBI): domain Eukaryota; kingdom Metazoa; phylum Arthropoda; class Insecta; order Hymenoptera; family Formicidae; genus Formica; species Formica exsecta. The sequence continues at coordinate 1,752,630 of NW_021849743.1, read as the reverse complement.
TTATTTTAATGCACTCGGTCCACGTCGCGGCTGTAACGGAGAAAGACGAAGAAAAGCGCGGAAGAAAGAGAAAAGGGGGTTGAGCGAGGGAGGAAGAAAGAGTCAAGGACGAAGAAGGGGGTAGAGACGGGGCTGGGGGGGGGACGGACGAAGAAAGGTGGAAAAAGGGCCCATGCGAAGGCGCAGACGCCAAATTAACGTTCGACCGACTCATGCTTCTTTCAACACACTCCGCCGCGAAATTGAGAATTCTGGATTCTGGAGCCGGTCTCTCGGCTCAGACGAGGAGGATTTCCGCCGAGATTTTCCCTGTACATCTCTCCCGCGTCAACCGTTCCCTCAACCCCCGCTTCCGTTATGAAGACGTTCGCGCGTCGTCATCACTTCAACGACTTCCTGGTGAGATTTTTTTTTTTTTTTTTTTTTTTTTACCGAGTCTTAATGCCCCGCTGGTAAAGATTCTATTCTTCGTATTATCGTTTAACGGCAAATATTTGCCTTTCTTTCTACGAGTAGATAAAGTGATGAAAAGCGAGAGCTTTGTAGAGAACTGATTTTATTTGCAAATAAAAAGGATCTGGGAATATTGTGCATTATCGGCGATGTTACGTTGCTTTTCCGAAATTTCATCGACTTTTATCAAGATTGAAATGCATTTAGTGACATAATTTGTAATATTGCACAGTTAAATAATATTTTATTAAATATAACAAAAAAACATGAACATTGATTGTGACCATCAGTGAATTTAAATGGCACAATAATGCCAATTCAACTTCTAATTGAAACATTTGCGATCAATAAACCTTGCAATAACGACATTGTTGAGATTAAAAAGCAGGACGAACAATCGAAAATATATTTTTATCTAGGTTACATTGCGTAATTACACACACCCATTTTTATGCTTCTCGCTACTCTTGTACTATTTCAATTTAATTGCCTTTTAAGTTACGATTTGTAACTGTAATTAACTTGTAATTTCGTTTAATATCGCGACTGCAGAATATCGCCTTACTGGTCGCAACTTTAACGTTCAAACTTTCACGCTTTTAACTTTACATCTTCCTTACAAAGTGCTCATTTAACACATAGCAACGTAAAAACTATGTTAGGAATCCTCTAATTAAATACTTTATAAATGCGCATTTATCTTTAATATTTATTATGTCGATACATAATGAAATCACATGCAAAAAAACTGTTTTTGTGTAGACAATTTTAATGTAAACGATTAAGGGAGAAACAAACGATATAATTATTATATATAATGAATGTTATATTAACATTTTTAAAGAAGAATTAGATTTTTATGAAAATATGTATTTTTTGTAAAATACGTCATTATATTTAGAATGAAAAGTTACGGAGCGAACGCGATTGATAATCTTTCACTTATAAAGGGATCATCAAATTTGATACTTTCATGAGAAATGTCGATAATACCCTTTATATCGCGCCAAATGCAGAAGACCCAAAGGGTTGAAGCTAAAGATGACTTTTTATGCAGTCGACATTCGAGTGAAGGAAGCATATAGACGGTGTCGAGAATCTTCCCAGCATCTCGAGACGCCACGCTAATTCCGTCTCGAGTTCTCGATCCTTCCATCCAGCCTTTTCTCGAGCAATCTCTCGGTGTACGATGCCTTCTCCCTGACGAGCGAGAAAGTGTTGTACAGGTTGTTCCAAAATCACCATTCCCACGTGTCTCCATCTCGACGTTTCTTCCCTTTTACTCTCGCTATCGTTTCCGCGTATCTCCAGTTTTTTTTTACATCTTTTTTATTACGTTATTTCGCATTTTTATAAATGTGTATAACCGGCAGAAAGCACGAGAATTCGTCGGATCCGCGTTTTCCCTTCAAGAGCGCGTATTCGAGTTCGAGTATCCTCGATAGATTGGTGTACAGTTTTCTCGATACGCGAAATTGTTCGGCTATTAGACAGCTTCGATTATTCCGAATCGTACGAAAATATTAGAACTAGAACAGTCTCCTGCGATATATGTAATGGAATAAAAAAATTATTTTTTTTTAACAATTTTATACTCTTCTACCATTCCCTCTGTAAAAAAAAATGCGCGCGTTAAAGGATTAAAAAACGCACCGTGCGCAGTCGTACGTGCTCGAAAGTTCGTCGAGATTATCGAGTATCTAAACCGGGACGCACTTGATTCGGTTGGAGCCAGAGAGTTTCGGACCGAAAAACCGAACAACCCCGAGGCACTCGACAATTTCCGGTACTAGAGTTCACCCCCGCCCTAAAATGCGATCGGTTTTTATTACGCGCTTGCGTTTTCCTCGGCCTCGCTCGGTCGATCGAGAGCATCTCGCTTTCTCTCTCTTTCTCGCTCTCGCTGTCTCTCTCTTTCTCTGTCGAGGAATTGGATAACTGCTCGAGAATCACGAGGCCTGACGGTCGATGAATAAAGGAGACGCCATTTAAATTGTAAATGGCCGCGATATCCGTGTGGAAGCAAACCTTCAATTAGGGCTCTGCACGCGGAGAAGGAGATACGTGTACACGTACACTCGCATAATTCCTCGCATCGATGCAGCCAACGCTGCGAAAGATGTGCCAGATAGATAGATGGGCAGTCGTTTGTTGCGATTTTGGGCGAAACGACGTGTAAACTTGTCGAAACAGATGAAACAATGATAATGTAACAATCGTGTTACTTTGGGTCAATCAACCTTCCTTGTCTATTTTTGTAGAAAAGTGAAATTTCTCTCAAGTCTTTTATATTATATATAACACTTTCCTTTTTTTATTTTTATCTATAAGTTTTGCAAAAGATTCTAGTTTGACATATGTCGTCGACAATCTCGACTGAATCAATTAAAAAAAAAAAATGAAATTAAAATGTCTCCTAAATCGACATATGCACACTTTGATGTCTGCATTTAATGTGTTACTTCAAAATGTTTTGGCTGGGAGACATAAAGCCCAAATATAAAACGGTTGGTTGCCGTACTTTTCTTTTGTACACATCCTCGAACAGTAGCCTTCAGTCGGAGATCTTCCGCGGCAACGACCTCCGTTTAATCCCGAGCTAATCCTCGATGTCAATCGGCCGTGTCTACCGCCTGGGGAGGCGTTTGCGTAACGAAAGAGAAAGAGAGAGGGCTCATTGTATATAAGAGAGGAGAACACGCGTTTATATATCCAGATTCCGGGGCAAAACGCTCGCGGGGGAAGGTTGCCGCGGTTTAAGCCGTCGATAGAGAGCGGGTGAAGGCGGGGGCGAAGGAGCGCGTGTGTATAGGGTGGCGGTTGGGAACGATGTTCTCGCGGGGTACTTGAATGTCTCATTTCGAGGAGATTGGGGAGCGAACCCCCCCCGTGGAGGGAGGGTTGGCGCAGGGTGCCGAGCCGGAACTTTATAAAGCGCGTCTTTGCATGTTTTCACTCCGGGCACGCACGCTTTTATCGTCCCTACAACGCCACCGGTAGCAAGCGGCACGATAACACGATCCAATTCGTCGTCGCGTCACGTATATGTGCGTACATTCGCGCACGCCCACGTGCATGCATGCATGCATGCATGCATGCATGCATGCATGCATGCATGCATGCATGCATGCATGCATGCATGCATGCATGCATGCATGCATGCCTACCGGAAGAGAGCTGTGCGGGCGCTCTCCGCGGCGCGATCGATCGCGAAAGTTACGTAATGAGTCTCCGCGTGCATTAACTCTCTTGCCCGGAGACCGTCAAAATCTAGGTTATCAAGTTTTCGTCGGCAACCACGCTCGATCAGGGCCGTAGCTTGCGTTGAAGACGAAGCTGTCAAAGAACATGCTTTCCTTCTCCTCCGGAAACTCGAATCGTGAGAGCGGTGAGAGCGCAATTTTTACCGAAATTAAATTGATATCTCTCGGCATTATCCTTGAGGAAAATCTTTCCTGCTTCTAACAATAAATATAGCGAGATGTACCGAGAATTCTCTCGAAACGGTCATATCTCGCGACTCTCGTTAGAGAAAGATTTCCTGGCCGGAAGCGGTGATTGAACGACGTCGTCTCGCCCGAAAACGGCGACAAATCGAATAAAATTTCTTAATTTGTTTCACAGAAGCTCGCGCGCACGCTCCCGGCGCCAATTAAATTTCAGCATGGTAATTTAGGCGAATGGATCGCCGAGGGGAAGATCCCGAAGATGACGCATCTCTCTCTGCGTCAGCGCGTCGGCCCAGAAATGGCTAGCTCGATTAGCGCAATTGGGCAAACGACTTCGAAAACCCGTCGGTGATGCGATAACTTTTCTCTCCTCTTACGGCTGAAACTTTTACCGCTTTTTCTCTCTCTCTCTCTCTTTTCTCTGCTTCTCTCTTCCGTTCCTTCGCGCATTAGAGTGCATTAGAGTAATCACGGCAAAGAGAGATATAACCACTCTTAAAGCTCGCCTTATCGAATAATATAGAGAGAGTTTGATGCACTTATATCCGAAACATTCACACGAGTAAATTTGAAACTGTCAATGGAGCATTCAATATTCGCCTATGATGCATATAAATTTGAAAATTTTGATTTATTCCTTGAATCGCGTAATATTGAAAATTTTTTTACAAATCCATATTTTAGTCGAGCAATTTTTAAAAAATTTGGTGAACATGTTTACAAGCATTACGCATGTTCATTTAGATTATATAAAGCAGTTATAGCAAGATAAAAAAATTGTTTAATATATTTATAAAAACAATGAGACAGAGATATCTATATGTCAGAGATTTATTTCTAGCTTTTCATGCCACTTGAGATTTATTTATTATGCAATTATGTAATTATTACGAAAGCATGTAAATTATACTTTATTATTTTAAAATTAAATTACCTTCATCTCGGAAATGCAATGAGATGTGGTTTATGCAAATCAAACACTTTATGAATACAAGAGACTGATATATCGCATATTATTCTCTCACTTTTCGCATTATAAATTAATTTGCATAATAATATGTTCAACGATTCTCTTGAGAAATTTTTCATGGATATCTCTTTCTCGAAAAAAAAAAGTCGCCAACATGCATGTTCAATTATAGCATTATGATTTCAGATGACCGAGATTAATACGTCCGCGCTATATGCTCGCGTTTTATTACCTGTATATCCGAATGTCTCATTATATGGGCCATGAATAATGTAGCGCTTGGAAATATATCATGGCCGAATGGAATCGCCCGAATATCCGGGGATAAAATAAAACGCGTCGTATCCATGCTAATCCATGCGCGTCGCATTTTGCCGGTCAATTGCACCTAACAGCTAGGACCCGAACAGCGGTTCAATTTTAACGACGGCAGGACGACACGTAAAAGAGACAGAAAGCAGCGTGATAACATATCCCTTGTCTCGTAATCGGGGAAGCATATGCATCATTCGTGTTTGCCGATTAAATTGCGTTGTCCTGTAAACGGCGATATAACGAGCGATTATGTTCAGTCCGAGTTTCCATATTCCCGCGGGAATGTTTCCATTCGCGAGACGATTCGCGAGGGATTACGATGATTCTCGATCTCTCTTCGATTCGTATCGATAGCGCGCCAACGATAAGATCCGTAAATGAAGACGCGATAAACCGCGAAGGGATTGCACGCCCGGTTATCGAACAATCGTAAACCTCTACGATCGTACTGGGAATTCAAGGTTCACGGCAAGGATTCTCAGGCGAACAAGAAAAGCGTCGGCTACCGGACCGTTCCAAAGAAACGGTCATTCTCGTTGCGATTAATATACGCGGATCTCTCTATAAGCGTGAAACGGCAGATGGAATTATATATGAAATAGCCATTATATATATTCATACCCCGTAAAATTAGACGTCTAGCTTTATGATTATATCCATTATACGTTTATATTTCGAATTTTATTGTGCATTAGTGATGTAAATGCAAATTTTATGGCCGGACTATCGCGTATGTTACGAATTCTTATGTCTCTCTGAAAGATATCATAGAGATCATATATCTCGATTTATCTTTTATATTCTAGAGGAAAACTTACATCTTAGTAGTATAGTCTAAATATTTAATATTATTCTTTCTTATCCCCTCTCCTCTTTCTTAAATTTACATAATGTTCAGTATGCAAAATACTATTTGATATTTTCACGCCAGGAAAGCGAAATTTTATACTGCAACGAAGATAATAACTCGCTGGAACGAGAAAATAGTAACTTGGAGCTTCTCTAAATTGCATAGAATTTTTAGTCGCAATATTTTCACGCGAGAAAAGCGAGAGAAAGAATACCTGTCAGATGTAATGTAGTTAACGTTTAGTTGATAGGGGTGGTATAATATCTCTGACGTAACTTGTCAAATTCAAAAGGGCCTGGCATTACAACAGCATGCGTTTTAGTTAACGTTTAGTTGATAGGGATGATATAATATCTCTGACGTAACTTGTCAAATTCAAAAGGGCCTGGCATTACAAGCGCACATTATACGACTCGGAAATTCTCAGGGTACTATACCCTCTGTGTCCCTCTTTCGTCCCATCCCGCATTGACTTTTAATTCCATTTTTTTTTTTCCGCAAACATCTTCCGTTTCCTACAAACAACTGAATAATCGATAGTTACCGTAGTCCTCGGCGGATGTTGAATTTTAATAACATCGGTTTTCAAATCTCCGACGAATGAATAGGCATCAGACTCTTTGTCGGAAGGGGGAGAGAATAGTATTATAAAGACAGTCGACAAACGGAAGAAAAGAATTTTCTCGAGCCGAGGGTAGTGATACGACGAAACAAAATCGGTGTTGTCAGACGTCTGGGAAACCGAGAAAGCCTGGGGAAATTGAAAAGAGAATCTGGGAATAATATCACACACAGGAGACAAGCCAAAAGAGAGAGAATTTCGAGAAACTTTTGTGAATTATAGTCGTAATGGATGGGAAAGATTGTTATTCGACAATATCAGCGCCCCAATACATTACTCGAATTATCATAATAAGTTTACTGAATTTAAAGGAGAACGAAATGTAATTCTTTTCATTAGCGTGTACATACACATCGGCCGCTTTATCTCGCCTTTTTTTCGCGTGCGCTCGCCGCGCGAGATGTTGTAATTACATTTAGTACCTTATCTCTCGCGATCTTGGTCGGGCGAGGAGAGTTTGCTCGTTGAAAAAAAAAACTCGAAGGAAAACTCGGGAAAATTTTTTCAATTGTATCCCTCGTTATAACAACTTGACGCGCCAGCGTGCGCCACGCGACACCCGTTAGACTATCGCCGAGAGGAGAATGACATAAGACATTCCCGTTCTGACTCGGGCGCCATATGACCGTCTCTGTCGCAAGCTCTGTCCTCTCTCCCACCCCTCTTTTCCGTCTGTTCCCCCTCTCCCCACCCCCCTCCCACTCTCGGCGGCCTCCTGTTCCCGCGCCGCCATCCACTACATTCTACTACCGTCATTCCTTGCCCTCTCGTCTCACCGGTCCGCCACCTACTACCACCCCCGCACTTTCCCACCACGACCGTCACTACTACTAGCATACTCCGACCAACACATCGGCATCGTCGCCGGCCCGAGAGCCATTGTCGGAAGCGAGAGGGAAAATATCAGGAAGGAGAAAGGGAGAGCCACAGAACGAAGGAGAGACAGAGAGGGGATGGTTACGTGGGAAGGAGAAGAAGAGGGGACAAAGAAGTCACGTGAAGAGATGAAGATGGAGGAGGAACAAGGAGGCCGCGTATGAGGGAGGATGCGAATGGAAAGAGACAAAGAGAGAGAAGAAAGGGGGAAAGAGAGAGAGAGAGAGAGAGAGAGAGAGAGAGAGAGAGAAGCAACCAGGCACAGGCATAGCATAGCATAGCATGGCACGGCATATCCATAGACATATACACTGTGTCTATGGGCATATCGACGAGATCCGACCACGGCCGAACGCCACCGAACACGGCCGACTCAGACCCTGCGCGCTCAACCCAAACCCGAGAAAGCATAGTTGCATTTAAACTGCCATCCCACTCGGGAGATCTCTCTCTTCCCGAGTCCTGAGGACGACCTCAGGACGACTTACGTACGTACGTAAGTCGCGTTGCGCGTATCGATACGTCATTGTGTTTCCGTCACGTCTCTACGCTTCGTTTGTCATTAAAAAAAAGAAAAAAAAAAAGAAGAGAGGGAAAGAAAATCCAGAAACGATCCGGGGGTTGTGATGACCCGCAGGTCGGGACACACGGTCTGACGTCAGGAGCGCTTTAACTTGTTGGATTCGACGCGAGTGCGACGCGAAAAGTGAGCCGGTCCGCCGCGTCTTCGACCCGTTTCGACCCGGGGAAAGGGAAACGCGGAGGTGTCGGACGTCGACATCGTGGAGGATCTGACAACAGACAGATGGAGGATGCCCCTCTGATCGTTGTCGTCGTCGTTGCTTTCGGACGGACACCAAGGGCACCGGGATCTTTTGTCCGGGGCCTTCCGGTAGCGCGACGCGTCACTTCCGTCACGCGTTCCTTCCTCCGTCGCGAGTTCTGTCGTCGTGTCGTTCGCGGTCATTTCGTCATTTGTCAGCTCGCGACACTGTGCCCGCTTCTTTTGAGAATAGAATTCTTTCGCGCTCGGTCATATGACAGGCTATCCCGCAAGTTCCGCTTCGTGTGACGCTTCGCTCATTCGCAGCCAGCTGCGATTACTCTGCGCGGAGTTAACAAAGATCTTGAATGTTCGAAAAAAAACGAGGCTAGGTGACAATTATCTTTTTTTGTACACGATGTAAATTTCTTTAGTCTTGTTTTTCAATTTGACCCTTAATTTATAACCGTCTGGAAAAATCAGACTCAACTCTCTTAATTTTCAAGTATACTTTCGTAACTAAACGCTTCAGATAGGCTGCGTTCTATCGCGGTATCTATGTTAAGTGCGTAATTCTGTGAAGATATATATATATATATATCAATATATTTTATACTATCCTAAAAAACTTTGACAGATGTAATGCATATCTAGGGATGTGTCTCGTTTTTAACGAAATTAGACTCCTATATCTCTTGAAAACTGTCACTGACGATAATAAATAACGACAGCAGCAAATTTCAAAAAGTTAGATAAATTATTGATTTTGCAAGCGACATTTTAAAGTCATTCAATTCGTCGCTGACATTGTCTGGAGAACGAACGGGTACGTTGGAAAACTTTTGCCCCTGAGAAAATCTTGACTTATTAATTATTTTAAAAATTGCGTGTATACGTCAGAGAATGATCTTATGCTATATATATTTTATCTTCGCAAATTCAGAGATTTGAGATTGTCATGTTATCACCAATCGAAATATTATTCTCGTCATACTTGAGAGTGGATACGTGATTGAGCTTAAACTAGCGAGGCAAAGTTCAGTCTGAACTCGGTGTTCTCGAACCCGGAGCTGGATTATATTAAAGGTTGCGGAGGGCATCGTGCGCTCGCGGGAAGAGTTATAAGACCGTTGAGAAGTTTCAGCGAGTCCATTCGCGGTCGACGATGGGTGTCCGTACTTTTGACGTATAACATAACGCGGAGTGATGTGAGATCTTTTGTGACAGCAAGCGAGGAGAGAAATTGCGCGCAACACGGCGAAACATACGTAAATTGATATATCATTTATCATTAAATTTATATTAAAATGCAATATATCAAGTATATATATTCATTAATATTTAACGATGGATCAAAACATTTTATACATACATTTTCTGTTAATTACAAAGAGCACTGCTTATTTCTCTCTTTTTTTTTTCTCGTATAAATATTTAATAAAATTTCAGATGAAGAAAAATTTTAAAAATTTAAATATCGTCAAATGATTATATATAATTAATAATATATATGATTAATGATTGATAGTACAATACGTTTAATTAAATTTTGAATGCGTCTATTATTATTATCTCCGTACTAGAATATTTTATACTGAAAGACGCGCTATAGCTTTATTCCGATGCATGTAGTGAAAATATGGAAATATTTGGGTCCGTCGAAGTGATTAACGTAATGCGGCTCGGTTGACATCGCTCAAAATACTAAATATATATTCGATACTGATATTAGATGCCGTTGACGGGGACATCCGTCACGTCGTTGATCAATAAGATTTGCCGCGGACGATAGATCGCGTTCGAAAAAGCGGAAAAATCCCGTCGACGTATTAGAGTGACACGTCCTCAAATTTGATTTCTGACGAAGCCAACAATAATTGTCAATCGTCCTTGATCGAACCGGCGAGTTGTATAGACGAGAAGACCTACCTACACGTCGTACAGAAACATATCCCGCAAACGCGCTCGATCTTTCCCGAATGTTCTTTGGCTGCAATTAATCATTCTGCCGATTAACGTAATCAATCTAGATGTCAACGCGTCATTTCGCGTCCCGTCAATGCTTTCGCTTTTTTTTTTTTTTCTTCTTTTGTATTCGTACATGTAAAACGTCATCGCGAGAAAGAGAGGTTGCCTGGGAAATTGGTTTCGCGAGAGAGAATGGGTCGACCGGTGACTTTGGAGTCGAAGTTTGAAAATGCTTTGTTCCCGCTAAAAAAGGTGTTTGAAAAAGAGGAGGGCTCCGCGCGGATCGATATATCAGCTTGACTCTCATCCCCTCCTGTCCTCGCCCCTCTATTCCCGGGATGACGTTTCTCCCAGATATCAGTGTGAACAAATATATCCGGTATATGACGAGTATATTCATTGATAACGCGACTCTCTCGCTCTTCGTGCTGAAGCTTTTATGACGTAGATTAATATCTATCTCTCGAATCGTGAAATTCTTGTAAAGATTAAAACGTGCATAATAATGACTTAATTAATTAAACATTGACGGACTGCAATTAAATTGTCACGTTTCGACCTTGTTGAATTCCTTGTACAATTGAATTATTTAACATGTTAATATATGCTTTTGTGTATCGCTCGAGTCTCGCTTCGCATGCCAAATCACGGATTCGTAATTAACGTAATGAAACATGAAACTGGGGAAGAAGTACTTGAAGAGAACTAATGAATAGTGATTAGGAGCCTAACGCTCGCGACTCGCTTAAACAATCGAGCTCTGTGTTGCGGAAATTAAGCAAGATTTCCCAACGGCGGGTGGAAAATGCCGTTCCTGCGAATGAATCATCGTGACGCAATGTTTCGTAACCCGCGGCACATATAATTATCCGCGACCTTTCTCATTTATCTCTCTCGCATTATCGAATCACCGCGTCGTAATCCCTTTGACGTTCGCGCTTTCAAAAATTCTCTCCCTCTCTTCGCAGGCACTCTCGGTGGCGATGTAAAGCGATGTAAACGTCGCCGTTGCCGACGCGTTTACTTGTTGCATCGGCAAAACTTGGAAATCTCTCGGCGCGCGCGGCCTCGTAAATTCACAATAACCCGCGGAATTAGCGCGTATCCCGCGTCGATGTCGCGATGCGTGCCCGTAATTGTACGCGAAACCCGCCGGGGATTAGACACATTCGACGCGTATGTTCTTGCATCTTCGCGGCATTTCATATTGAATAGTAGTGGAAGTTGGATATCGGAGCAAAGTTGAAGTAAAATTACAGTGCACGTGACGAGTGATCGTAAATTCGAGAGTTATAAAATCAATGATATTTATTTAGAGACCGACGTGTCTGAGAAGCTTCATTGCTTTCATCTCGAATATTCGCGCACGCTACTCTTAACTCTCTCATCAGTTTTCTTGAATATTTTTTTATCCAAAGGTTTTCTTTTGACGGTACAACTTTTCCAATAACGGCCGCAATATCAACGCCTCGATAACGAGTAACATCGTATCCCGAGAGTTGCAGGAAGTAGAGTAGGAAAAAAAATGGGGGGAAAAAAAGAAGGAAAAAAAATTTTTTTTTTTTTTTTTTTTTTTTTACGTGTACAAATGTATGACGTTCGCGAAACTACAGAATAGCAGAATAGGTTTGTCCTTGTTCTGGATTTATCATTGTCGTGTAACAAACGACTATGCTTCTCTTTGAGGTCTTTATTATCAAGTAAGGAAAGCACTTGAAGAGACACAGTTATTGAAACTCGCGACGAGAGCCAATAGAGAAACAAATTTACTGAATTACTTTTAGACGCAAATGTCCTTTGAAGTCGGAAAGTGCCTTATTTTACAAGTTACAGAAGAAAGTTTACGGAAATTTACAGACAATAGCTGTGATAACTATAACAATGGCGATATTTATTCAACATTACCGTACATAGGTATAACTACCTCGTATTAAAACCACAATCATACTTTTGTTCTGTCTAGTGTTCTTTGACATTTAAAATACACAAGTTTATCGGAGGGGGAATTTATATATAATCGCAACTTTTTCTTTAAAAATTTCAAACTCATCCATGTCCTCCCCAACAATTCCGTGCTCATTTCGATTCGCGACCGCAATTATTACGCAGCCTCGTTCCTTCCATTCCGCGTCATCCGGTATTAACGGAAGTGTAACGTCAATCCCTGCCATTACAAATGTAATTATTTACAAAAGCGTGCACAGTGGCGGCTTTTCCTCGAATATCTCGAATACGTCGAAAACATCGCGCACATTCGATATTCGTTTACGCAGTTTTTCGCACGTCGATGTATAGTTCTGTCACCGGCAAAACGATGAATCTATCCCGAGTGACGGAGGAAATTCAAGCGAGAACCGAAATTTCATCCGCGTCGGAAGCGTCGCAGTGTTTTCAGCCGAGGAGGAAGCGTCTATCGATCAGCCTCGACCCGAAAAGGTAAGTAGGCGAGCACCATGGTTACCGTTATCTCCCTAGATCGTCTCTAACTTTTAATAAATTCAGCTGATTATACGTTCCGATGGCAGGTAACCTTGCATATTGCGTATAGTGTTTAACGAAATTCAAATAAATGGATTATATAAACACGTGTCCTCGGCCAATATAAATTCTTTCTGTTTATTATAAATCAAACATGTGTTCCAATAATAATATTTAAACAGGGAAGTTGTCAGTTTTATTTAATCGAAATACGCCTGTACGAAATATCGCCATATCTACACCGCTTCCTGTATATATTTCGACGTATTCGGAAATTTGAATTCGGGCGAATGCAAAAGGCGTATGTTGCTATGCAACGGTGATTCGGATGCTGGGAACGCGAAAGGGCATTTTGGGAAAGATTTGCATGAAGATGGAAGGCAATGCGGTTTGCGAATTAAATTGAATTTGCTTCCGGAAAAAAAGAAAGAGAAAAGAAGATTTAAGGCGCGTTGAAAGTGGTGCGCTTGGCAAACTGGCAACTTCGAATTAATGCAAATTAACATTTCGCGCGCGCGCGACGTTACATCTGAAAAGAAGAGATATATCTGCACAACACCAGAAACTATACACAATATACACCGCGTGTACAAGTGCGCAAATGTCAGATAGGGGAGCCTAATTAACGTACCGGTGTACTGTGGCACATTCCTCATGAAGAATATGCGTGTTACGCCATTAATTATTAATTAGCGCCGCAATATGTAAATTATAATGCACCGATAAACGCACACAACATACATTAAAAATACTTGCACATAAAGATATATACATTATAATCTTTAAACGTACGAAAAATTTGTTATCCTTTCTCCGGTTAAATCTTAATTATAGCCGACCGTGCACGGCGCATGAACTCTTCCGTCGTTGTATCACGAAAAGAGTATCACGGCTGCATGAATTATTGAGTGAAAAAACGTTATTTGCGGGAAATTACATTCTAAGCACGATGCATGCTGAAGATTAAAATCCAGTGTAAAAGCTGCGTACTACCTTTATCAGCGTTGTTTATGCCGGCGTAACTTTCCGGGGTGTACAACGTGCATAAATATCTCCGTTAAACTCAGGCTGCAAGATTAAAAACTTTTTCCCCGCCGCGCGCACCACAGGGCCGGGGCCCTTTCCGCATAAAATTCTAGCGAATTTACAATTAAATTTCACAACCGCGATAATAAAGTAAATAAACGCGCCACCTTTCTATGCAAATTGAACGCGAACGTTTCTTCGGCCCGAGCGTAACGCGATTATCGCCCTCACACGAAACCGTACCGATTGTTGAAGGGAAAAGATAGAAAAAAATAAATAAATAAATAAATAAATCTCTCGAGGTTCCATCTTTCGAGTAAGAATACCTGCGGGGAGAATCGATCTCTCGCCATTGGGATTATTTTACAGAATACGCGCGCGCAACCGTTCGTAAAATAATAATTCCCCGAGATATCTCTCAAAATGGGGTGGGAGAGAAGATGGTCGTGGCGCGCGCGGGGGGAGGGGGGTAGGAGGGGGAGGCCCAAGATCGATCTCTCGATGCTATGCTGAGGGTTATTTCGCGTGGCGCGGCCGCGCTATCAGCTGCGTGCGCGAAATGTGGCAGGAATTCGAATCCGCTCCCCCTTCCTCTCTGAACTTCCTCCAACGCGGTCGGTCCACGAGTTATACGACCAGCCGGCCGTTGCTGCAGGGCTGCAGAAACGAGAAACGACAGCACCCCACGGGAAATTGTATCGACGCCGCGCCACCGCTCGCGAGCAAATCGATTTCTTTTTACAGTTTCGAGGAAGGAACAGCGATTATTGCGCAGCTCTCTCCCTCTCTCTCTCTCTCTCTCTTTCTCTCTCTTTCTCTCACGCGACTCGCGAGTTGGGACGAACGTGTTTCGCGACAGCGTGTTTCGAATGAGAAAGCGAAATTACTCATATATATATTTGCTAATTATGATTATATCTCTAATTATTAAATGGTATAAAAAAAAAAACGTAATATAAATTGAAGACATTTGCTCGTCATATTTCTATAAACATGCAGAATCATAAAAATGTTTCTTAATATATATTTATATATCTGTATATTTATTTTAGAGTTGTGCTTGATAACAACATCGAGTTTTATTACCTACATTTTGATAAAGGTGATAATCTCAACTATGTGTGTATATTTGTATTTTATTACAAACGCCTGTTCTGCAGCTTGTGCTGTGACTTGATGACGCAAGTCTGAGTCACTGTATGTATAGAGTGTACGTAAACACACATTGCGAATATGATATAGTTGAGCGGTCGACCATAATCCCAACGTACAGACCGCTCGTATCACACGATAACTTGATCAACTAGATTTACATTCTTATTCCGATAGTAGTTTTTCTAAGAGTCTTCGATTTATTAATATCTCTTAAATTTTAGTGAAAAAATATCGTAATGCCGACAATTAATTAAAGATCATCGAAAGTGTGCGATCGTTAAATTCAATGATAATTAATGCATGGATCATAACCGTCGGTCGTAAACCGCAAAATTGTGGTTTTATGTGTACTAGATGTTTACTCTTCTCTGTTATGTAAAGATTTATATAAGTATTTTCGATGTTCTCTTATCAAATCGAACCTGCAAAAATCGCCTAAATTAAATACAGAACCTAAATGTACACCTCAGATGTTTAAATTATTATGACAAAATAATCAAAAGTTATCTGATATATATTTTATGATGTAGAATTTTTGATAGAAATCAATTTTAGAATAGGAAATTACACCATCTTTTTACGCGCGATAAATAACGATATCGCAAATATCGGTACGTGAATATTTAAGTGCGAACCGACGAAGTCATTATGAAACCAACAAACGTGTACAAACGGAAAGAACCTTTGACTAATGTAGCATCACTAATTTAACGGAAAAGTAATAATGTGTCGTATTTTTTATTATTAGAGCCACAATAGCCGCCTCGTTTTCATGTTATTCGTATAATTACTCGGGCTATCGTTTAAATACAGAACCTAAATGTACACCTCAGATGTTTAAATTATTATGACAAAATAATCAAAAGTTATCTGATATATATTTTATGATGTAGAATTTTTGATAGAAATCAATTTTAGAATAGGAAATTACACCATCTTTTTACGCGCGATAAATAACGATATCGCAAATATCGGTACGTGAATATTTAAGTGCGAACCGACGAAGTCATTATGAAACCAACAAACGTGTACAAACGGAAAGAACCTTTGACTAATGTAGCATCACTAATTTAACGGAAAAGTAATAATGTGTCGTATTTTATTATTAGAACCACAATAGCCGCCTCGTTTTCATGTTATTCGTATAATTACTCGGGCTATCGTTTCAGCGAATAATTCGCATCTGCTACCGCAATTAGTTATTGCATTGCAAATGAATGCAAAAATCGAACGATTAGCCGTGAAATTGTTCGTCGACGAATCGCATAAAAGCTTTAAATTTTCCGTAACTTTAATTACTTTTATTGCACTTTCGTGGTTTAACACTAATTTAGTGAATAATTAAATTTTCTCTCTCTCTCTCTCTCTCTCTCTTTTTGTCTGTTTAAATCAAGGACTGTTTCAAATTTGAGGAGAAAAGAGAAAATAATTTATCTGATATAATAATGTACTTTAATTTTATTTTAGGAGACGTTGAAAAATATAATTTACAACTTTCAAATATTTTGTTTTTTTAATTCTTTGCCTTAATGACATTTTGATTTGCAATTTGAATAAATCTCCCGATACATCATGATAATAAGTCATTTTAATTAAACCAAGGTACTTCCATGCTTGTAAAATTTAATGGTATCGTTATTAATATGAATATAATTAAAGAGCTTTTTTGTGAAAATTTATAAATTTTAAAATCAAAAAGTTAAACACAAACGTGATATTTAATTAATATTAGAAAATCATACATGTTTCTATATGCAGACTGCGATCCGTGTAAGCTCGGACTTATCCACTGTGCACGTAGACGCGCGTGCGCGACTCAATCGGGCTGGGGAAGGCATTATGCTAGGCAGTCAGGCTCTAGCACGCTTTGTCATTATTCGTGAGAACCCTATCAATTCGACTGGAAGATTGAATAAGAGGAAAAACACGGTGCGATGAGGCGCGCGCCCGTGCCTCTTTTCATCGTTATCGAGAGACCGACAAAAGATATTTGCGAAAAAGAGGAAAAAAAAACACATACATACACACGCACACATACACCCACACATTGTCCCATCTAAATTGAATCTCTCTTTCTTTTTTTCTCGCCTGCGCTATCGTTTGCGTTTTCTCGATCTATCCGAGAGTCGATGAAAAGAGACTCTTATTAACGGTTCTATCTCATGAATTGTCACATATGTATACACGACGATGACTGGCCCCGCCAGTATCCGATTCGATTTTCAATTCGCCGATCGTTCGCCTAATTTTCACCGGTTTTTATTAGAACGTTTTTACCTTCCCGACTTGCACGCGCGAGATTATCGCGAATGACGGAGTCACGCGAAATTAATCGAATCGAATCGAATTCCAGAACGTAATATGCACGAAGGATTCTCCGTAAGAGACGAAAAAAACCGTCTCATCAGAGAGAGAGAGAGAGAGAGAACATTTGATCTATCGGAATTTTTCTGTTCCATTCATGGATGTGATTTTATCATGTAACGCGTTACTATTTCTCCAATCGGTTGCATTCAAAATCGACCAAATACGGAATTTGCGGGAGATTTATTTATTATCTGATTTTTATTTTCGGCTTTGAAAATATCGAAATACAACCAATCAATGCAGATGATATGTAAAAAAAACAGACTTATAAATTACAGCTATGTACATTTTTATTTAAAAAATTGGTAAAATTTCACACACGATTTGCAATCGCGAAAGCGATCCAGTAATAAGAGACAGAATGTTAACAATTTATAACGCGCGTTGTCGAAGGGAAAAATATATATATTGGAAAATATCAAGCTGTGTGCATTATCAACTTACAGCTCAAATAATTGTGATGTATCGCGCACAAAGTGCAAGTGAACTATTGGCTTTTCTTTGCCACTTTATTTATTAGCGACATTTGTTAGCGCGAGATTGATGGCAGTAAATTTACATTACTGGCTACTTTGATTTATACAATTTCATATACATTATATCGAAATAATATATATTATACGATAAAATGTCTATATAATTATGGATATCGATGAGTATTACCGATCAAATTAAATAAATGCGATATTTCACGCATCATTAGATATAATAGGTAATTTAATAATTCAATTGCTACATATATTGTAAATGAAGATACTGAGAGAATTTCTGTTTTTATTCATTTAATTTGAGAATAATAATTTCAAATATATTTGAGTCACAATTACTGAAATATTAGATCGGTTTTCTATTTCTGGACATCATTTATTGATTACAAAAATTTTGTAAAAGAATTATATAATAATGGATGTGATTAAATGCATATATCGAGATGTTGCTTAAGCTGTAAAGCCAACGAGACGAATCCCGTATAATATATTCATATAAGGGAAAAGACCAGTATACATCGTGATCGATAAATGCTTCTTGAGAGAGGAAGAGGGAACAAGTTGAAGAGGGAAGCAAGGAGATTCACAAGAGACGACGAGCAGATACGAAGGAGCTAGACGGTAACGCTCAACGGAGAAGATTGGCAATTTTCGCAAAATTAAGCGAATTGAATCGAATTATGTCGAGCCGATGACGTCAGCCTTGTAACTCGCTGAATTGGCGAGAAATGCAGCTCTCTCCGTCCCTCTCCATCTTTATCACGTTCTCTCTTTCTGTCTCTTCCTTGACTCATTTGTCCCTTTAGTTCAACCTGTATTTATCATCCGCGAGAAGAGGTATATTCCCTTGTAATTCCCGATAGCGGACAAATTTCTGTTTTGAACGCATCATCGACTCGCTATCTACGACGCGACGGACGCCAGCGGGTGACTGATTGACTCGGTTGAACTTAATTGCGCGTGAATCATTCGTTCTACATAATTGCACGGAGGAGTTATCGTCGTATGTTATGCTTATCACGTGCCACTAGCTCCTGTGCCTACCCCATTAAATACAAAAAGAAAAACAGACATATACGGACGCATACAATTTTGCATCGCAAAGTCACGCGATCATCGTAAATACAGCGTGACTCTCTGTTAATGTTTATGATTTCCGTAAATCATTAGTTCCAAGTGGAACAAAGCAATCAACCAACACGTGCTTGTTAAATATGTCGCAAGCGCGATAAAATTTAGAAAAATATCGTTAAAAACTTGAGAAATGCTTTAAATTGTAATTAAATTGTATTAAATTAATAAATATAATTGAAATTAAAATTTTGAGAGATAATTGAAATTTTTTAATTATTAAATATATAATTTAATTCTAAAACTTACACAAAAGAAAATTCGTACTGAAATTCGAACGGGGTTAACAGACGATTGTGACATTAAATACATCTCATCTATCTTAAGAAATCTTCAACGCTATACTCCAACGTCCTTGAAACGTTCGGACCTGCTCTGTCAATTGCAAAGATCAGAACGTGGAAGTACCTCGAGGAAAAGCGTTAATTACCTTTAAACCGCGACAGTTTACAGTGTCATCAGCGTGGTGACCCTCTTGAGAGGCGGAGGCGGCCTATGCAATGTCAATTAACTCGGGTATAATAATGTTTACGGCTCTTGCGCGCGGCAAGAAGACGAACAATCCCCCAGCTCTTCCTTCTTCCGATGGGAGGAACCACGGGGAACAATAAAGAGTTTTACGACGAAGAATCTCCGAGGAGCGATCTCGCGCGATGTTCGTGCAAGACCGGAGTCGTGAGCAAAACCGAGAGCGTGGCTAATAAGAGGGAAGCATGACGAAAGAATGTGATTGATAGTTCAATCATTTCTCGAGCCTCAACTATCAGACTCCGATGATCTAAGTCGTTTTCACGCTTATCGATAGTGTCGATGGTGAGGTGTTGCTCGGGATAACAAATCGATGCGCAAATCCTCTTATAGTATTTTATAGATCTGTGATATATAGATGTACTTTAGAGATCGTTAATCATATTTATATTTGGCGAGAGTATCGTTGAGTATTTTTATAAGAAAATGTAGGATGTTTTTTTATTATTCGAATAAGAATTGTAGAACAAATAAGGAGCGTAACATGCAACGTAGAAGAGAAATTGTTGTAAGTCTGTGGGTAACATTGCTAAATCTCTCGCCGCCTCATATTGCGGCCTTTATGACAATCCTCGCCCACACGTTACGAAAGCAAGACCGCAGTACGCGCGTCCAGGAGTTGAAACCCGAGACTCCACCACATCCGCCCCGTACAGAGTTGATCTGACTTTCTGATCTTCGTGTATATTTGAGCCTTAAGATGTGCACTAAGAAGCGCAAGAAAATATATACGCGCAATAAAATACGATCTTTGTGAAATAAAAAAAATTAAATTCTCTTATTTTAAACAAACACGATATTTATTTAAATATTGTACAATGTTCTCTTTGCATTGAAAATTAATTACATAAAAATATAAATTCGATAATGTATAACAAAAGATTATTAGATTGTCATTAAGCTTAAAGAAAGCATTTTCCCATTTTTAAAGCTAATTTTCTCGAATATAAAGCCCCCCCGTACGAAACAATTTTATTCTACATTTTTGACTAATTTTTTCATGTAATATCATTATCTTCCCGGTTGTACCAGCAGTTACGGGACACTGTATATAACATGATTAGACTGTCGAGACGAGTATTATGAGAGTTATGTACCGCGGGACAAATATGCGTTTTACTGGTCCACGGGGATATACATATTATAATACGTATACCTCCCTTTAGGATTAAGGCGGCAGTGCACACCATCGCGCTTTAGAAGGAGATATCGATAGCGAAGCAGATTCCCTCGGAATTTCGCTAAAACTTTACGGACACATCTGAGACATAAAATCGGAGAAAGCAGGCGTTTAAATAATACGAGACATTTAAAGATCTTTATCCTGTATTGAAAAATTAATTGTTAAAATTTTCTTTCTAAATCTCTAGCTCGCGTCAAGATAGTTCTTTATATTCGACCGCGTTAATTTCTCGAAAATTACGAACGCTTAACGCTACATATATTTATGCGTGTGTTGAGAAAAAATTGATTGTACTCTCTTGACTAAAGAAACTGCGATTACACAAAGTATTACGATAGAAATACAGACAAGAAAAGCTCGCGGAAGTCACTCCGGATATGACAGACGATCCCGAGCATCTCGCGTATGAGGGGCGGCGAGCATTCCTCGAGGATATTCGAAGCCGCGAAAAAGAAAAAGTATAAGTCCGGGATGAGGGGGGATTCTCTCTCCGTGATGCTGGAGGGACAAGGAAGCAAAGTGGAGCGAAGGATATCGCGAGGGAGCAGACAGCGGGTAGAGTAAAGGCGCTCCGCTAACGATCGAGTGAATACACGAGAAGAAGAAAGAGAGAGAGAGAGAGAAAAGGAAAAGAAAGTAAGGAATAGCATAAGAAGGTGCGGGAAAGGAAGCGCACGATGAAGGTTTTACTGCCGCGGTTATGTTCGTCGGTTCGCGCAATTTCGATGTATCTGAATCGGGGGAGGAGCCCTATCTAAACGAGCCCGGTGGAATGAATCCGCATCTACCTACTCATCTCGGTCTCATCAGGCGCGGGGGGAAGGGGGGGAGAGAGGGTTGGAAAAGGACACGGCCCATAAAAATGCTGTAACGACGCGGCCCTTGATAGAGTCTCGCTCTCGCGTAACAAAGATTTTTTTGCGAAAGGAGAGAGGACCGAGCGTAACACTCGTACTTCGATTACTAAAGCGACACACACGCCATAAGCTACAACCGCACCCACAGCGTGTATGCACTCTCGTTATAAAAACACAGCGTACCGTGAATTGCGAAGCGACGAGACTGCACCCGTTTCATCGTAATGACGCAATAATGCTTATATTGTTTAAGAATAGACGGTTCGCGGACGTTTCCAAGATAGCTCGGATTGTCTGTCTCGTTAACGCCGATAAAGAGCGACAAGAGAGAGAGAGAGAGAGAGAGAGAGAGAGAGAGAGAGAGAGACAAAAACAGTCGACACTTAGATTGGTCGAGTTTGTAGCTAGTGTGAGATATTCCATTTTTATGTGGTTGGCACAAAGGCAACGGATAAGCTTACGTTATGCATGAAACGCGGGGGACGAAGACACGTGGAAGCGTGAGGGGGAGCGGGCAGGGTACAAAAAGGAACTCGGGAGACTAATTCGTGAAGAGGGAGAAAGAAAGAGAGAGTGACAGGAAGAGGAGTGTACCGAGTTACAAGGTGCGCAGTTGAAGCAGATTGGTCGTGGATCGGGGGACGGGGGCGAGAGGGGGAGAGTGTTAACGATATGTACACACAAGCAGGCCGCACAGACCGAAAGGAAGGGAAAACACCGAGGAAAACAAAACGTGGAAGGGGGCCAGAGTTGCCGAAGAAGGAACTCGACTGAAATGTGTCTCGGTTCCTCTGACGATTCTCAATCATCCTGTTTACTCGCCTCTCGTTTTCCCTTCCCCTCAACGCCGGCCGTTTGTGTCCGTACCTCTTTTCCGTCTCTCCCTTCCCCCTCTGTCTTTCCCCTTTCCCCTCCCTTCCCCTCTCCTACCCCCGTCTACTATCCCGCCTCCGTCTCCGTGTCAGTCTCTTTTGTTCGTCGCGCACGCACCGATGCGAAACAAGCATTGTTCTAAAATTGTTTCACCTGCTCCCACCTCCCCCGCGTGCCAGGCCCCCGTATTCGTTACATGGTATTCTTAATGGCCGGGAGTTTTTGTCTAGTGAAGTAGCGATAAAATTGCGACTAATTCTTAATAGGTCATGCACATTAGACTACAAAGTTCAAGGTAAATTGAAATCATACGATTTTCGATGCTATTCGTACTTTGACATTTTTGTTAATGAAATTATTTAAATTTCGATCTATAAAAGAGAGAGGAAGAGGGAGAGACCTTCTCATATGTATGAAATGTAGAGAACCTGCAGACGCTTAGTAAAAATTGATGATTTATATATTATTATATATTTATTGATTGGTTTAAACAATTATATAACCACCGATGTGAAATTGTCATGTTAATTGATACGCTTTAGTAGACCTCGCGCTCGATTGTGCTATGACAGCCGCCGAGCCTCGCTTGCAATGACGCCTTACGTAATGCCTATTCTCACGATATGGCTCGCGGAACGGAATAAAGCTACTATCTGTTCACGTCTTCGCTCGTTTCCTCCTGCGGAGAGCTGTATCCCTTTCGATTCACTTAACGATGATTCATAAAGGAGGTCGCGCCTAGTTCTCGTCGGACAAATTCGAGATGGAGATCTACCCACGTACGAAGCGTCGAGAATGATACGAGGTCGCAGGAAATGTATTTCATAGAGAGATGAAGATGTAAAAATCGACGCGAAAAAGGTTTTTTCCTGCAATTAAATTATATACATATATATTATGTAATAGTATATTTTTTTTCTCGGTAACAAATTGCAATTATTTTACAGCCCATAACCATTTTATAATTAATAATCGTTGATTAATAATCAATAATTTGATAATTAATTAACTTTAATTCTCTCATCGGTTTTTTCAGGCGTAAAACTAATAAATTCTCGATTAACCCATGCAATACAATCGGATTAATATATATTCGCGTGTGTGACCGTAGTAAAATAGACTAGATTACGTTAGAATACCGGTTCCAGTATAAAGCACAGGTTTATTGCAGTCGATAATATGAAACCTTGACATTTTACTCAAAATACACATCGATTCGGCTCGCATTATTTTATTAAAGCTGTCGTTCACAAAAAGCCAGGCGACTGGTTGAATTTTTTTATAAATTGCATGTGGGATGGACAACGTCTCATTACCATATATTCTCATTATGATATACTCTTGTGATTAGCATACTTGAAAAAATATTTGATAATAGTAATATACTTTATATCAAGTATAAATATTTTTTGATAATTGAGTTTTATAAAAAAATCCCATAGATATGAGTTTTTACTTCAAGTAAATCTCATAATATATAAGTTCTTCAAGTAGCTCCAACTAATTTATTTCATTATTAATTCATAATTGATACGATTATAATCCCCAGCATCCTCGATATCGCAGTGTACCTTTAATATCTTTACACTGATTTACATAAAAATCTAGGTTTCGAGAAAAAGCTTCAAATTTAAATAATTTAGTGACATATATACGCTAAATGTCTCGACAGAGCAATGGCATTAACGTAATATTTTAATGGCGATTGTCTTGTATCCAATTGAACCAATATGTGTCCAGCCTCCTAGACCAAGCATTCTTCGTCCCTCCGAGAGAAATGAAAGCGCCGATGTTTCTAAGCGAGGGGGACGAGGGGGGAAAGGAGGAGGTGAGGCAGCAAGAGGCATGAGGCAAGCTCCCGTCGAGTGACTAACGATCCTCGTGACTAACGCTCTTGTCTATCGGCGCCGCTTATTCGCCGTTTCTCGCGCGTCGAGTGATTCACGGGGGTCCATGAGCGTAACGAGAAGGAATCGCTCTCGTCACGGTAACACAGAGCTCGCATTATGTTCTTTCGCCCGATCGCTCTCGTTACGATTCGTCCGTTTACGCCCATTGTCGTCCTCTCGTTCACCGTGGTGTATTTTAGCGCGCTTCCTGGACGACGAATCGATCGTACGGGATCGATAGAATCGTGCGTTTTACGAAACGAATCATCTCTCTTTCGCGATGAAATCGACGGGGGAGAAAGTTACTTTTTAGATAAATTTTGACGTATTTGAGAGAATGTATGTGTGTGTATATATCTGTCTCTGTATATAATATGTATTACGAATTTTGGCATATTCACATTGAAATATTTGGACCATCTTACAAACGCAGTAAAATAATTCCCGAGATAAGTATTTAGCATTTCTGTATTCGATTGGTGAAACGGAGATTGTCGCGGTGCTTCCTGAGAATTCAAGTTCCACTGCTTTAAGTGAATCAACAATCGCGCGATTATGCGATCCGATTGAAGGGATTAACGTTCCTCGGGGTCGCGGATATTAACGCACCGACAGTATCGGTGTAATCGTCGTTCCATTCATCGCTCAGAAACGATTCCATTCATCTCGGCTCCTTCCATTTTTTCCCTTTGCTACTCTTTCAGCGACGCAACGAAGTTTGGAGAATAGGAATTCATTAAAATTCTTCTCATTCGCGCCGTGTACACCGCGTGCGTTTAAGCACTCGTCGTATAAGCGTGTCCTTGACGAGTCGGATATTCCCTCTCGTTGGGGGATTCACGGCGAGTGTAACGCACAAAAGAAGGGAAAAATGTAACGATACGTGGGCGAGGAGATTTGCTTCTGCGCGCGTGTGGCAGCGACGAGTGCGTGTCGCATGAGGAAGTAAATGGCATCCACACACATACAAGGTACACACGCACGATGCGTATCTCTGTAAATGTCCGTTGTACACGTATCACGACTCGTTCGCGATTACGCGTTGCGTAACGCGATGTACGCATGATTCACGCGCGTGTGCGCGCGCAGAAATGCATTTATGTGCCACGAGAATATTGCACATTCGAAAGAGAGCGTACTCAGATCTATGTATCTGAAAGCCCTTCGACTACAAATAAAATATTGTTCTCAAATGGGATTATATTGGATGATTGCATAAGTTCGTGCCCGATTTTCATAGATGGCATTAAGTTACTGCATGAAAATTGCAGGAGTTGCAATGGGAAATTCTGCAGCACCTGCCATATTCTCCAGATATTGCGCCTTCAGATTTTTATCTGTTCCGGTCTTTGCAGAATAGTTTAAATGGCAAGAATCTCAATTCCGAGGAAGCTGTTGAAAACCACCTTACAAACTTTTTTCAAGAAAAACCAAGTTCTTTCTTCAAAAATGGAATCGACAAGCTTGTAGATCGTTGGAAAACCATTGTAGAAAAGAATGGAGACTATATAATTGATTAATAAAAATGTTATCTCTAAAATATAATCTATTGAAGTTTATATTTAAATCGGGCACGAACTTATGCAATCACCTGATATATAGATATCTCGAATGTATTATCAAAAGCTAATCGAAATTTATGGCACTCGCTGATCGTTAAAAAAAAAAAGCACAATTTTGCTATTTTCCATTTTGTCCTTGGTATGCTCGATTTGCATTCTGCGGGAAAAGCGGGATTTTCTTAAGAGCCGGGAACCGGAGAAGAGTGGGCGTTTTATCGGGTTCGTGCCAGATCCGATCCTGGATGTAACCCTATCGGCCGATATTCCCTTACTCGACGCCCTTGGCGATAACGCCGTGCTTTCTTTCGTGCCGCAATTGCGCGTCGTTGCCTATCCTTTTACCGCGGTTGTGTTCGGAGTCTACTTTCGTATCTTGAGAGTTTGAGTAAAGGGACAGAGGAGAAAGAAAAGGGATATAGAATGCGCGCTTATATACTCGAAAATGATCGTTTTCACTGTGTCTTGACGTACGAAATCAATAACCTCGGCATTGAACTGCTCTAAGGACTAGAATGTAAGCTACTTTCGAATAAGTAATGCAAATAAGAATGGAATGTGATAAACAGATTTCAATTTGAATGCATTTTAACAAACTTTTAAAGGGCTTGTCATAATTTTTTTTCCCCGCGAAAACTACGCTACGCGCGCACGTGGTGCTTTTATTTCCTAAACTTTAGTATAACAGGAATTAAAAATTAAATTTTCTCATTCTTTCTCTCTCCCTGCAAAGTTTCATTCGTAATAAATATGAAATCCACAAAATATACTTTCATTTCAATTCACGTAACTATATTCTCGTACCTTCGTGCAATTAAAACTTTTTGTACGGCTTAAGATTAAAATTACTTAATAAGTTTTATTATTAAGCGCTCATCCAGTCTTCTAGCGAAGCTCTAAACGTCTTAATCCTTTGTGCACTCCTGTTTACGAGGAACGTTGTTTAATGGGTAAACGTAATACGATATTTTGCATCTAGGTTCCGTAGTGCATTAAAGCACCATTATTTAATTTATTTCTACATAAAGAAAAGTACTCTAAAAATTTCACCTGTTCTTTATTTGTACATATATGTTATTTTTGTAGAAAAATCGTTGTGTCAATTTAATACTTGCGATACACATCTCATGAGAAATAAAAGTGATTATTATATTAAACGAAATAATCAATTTTTCTAAAAATGTCATACATACATTTTTTATATATTATGATTTTATCTAGCTATTAAAAAGAATATTTAAACAAATAATAAAAACGCGCAGAAACAGAAATACGCGAAAACAGAATTCGCGAAAATAGAGGACCCATTTCGATGAAATACGAGGAATCCGACCCTATGCAGTAGATACTACAAAGAAGTTGTTGAAGTTTACAAACTGCTGACAAGAATTTGTAGCGAAATTCACTGTTGGCTAACAAGCTGTACAGCCTGTAGGACCGCGAAAAACTCACGCTCGTTGTAACTTCTCGAATTAGAATTCGTCCTTTCTTAGAACTGGAATTAACGCTTGAAACAAGATTGAAGGTGCAACTAAAAGTAGAATTAGAATCTGTTCCTTGAACTGAAATTGGCTTATATCCTTTCTGTGACCACGATTTGTGGACTGGAATTGAGTTTACCGAACTGACTTCCCGAAACGAGAACTGCATATAAAGTATGCAAGCGTGCCTTTTTCCTTCGATCGTGGAATAAGTCAAGAAGTAAGATTAATAAATTAATTAATAAAAGCCATTAAAAGTCACATTATACGATTCTCCGACTGAGCAAACGACATAGTATTTGAATGTTGCTGAACAATAATGGTCCATCGAATTAGTACGCTTTCTCATTCCATTAAAAACTATTACAATTACTTCATTATCTCGTAATCTTTGCACTTTATATTACCGCGTTTCACGATACTCGAAAGTTGGTTTTTTTTTGCTTTTAAATATATCCCAAAAAATACTTAAAAAAGGAGGTGTTTTTTCGGAATTGTTTTTTATTTAAAAAACATGAATTTTCTCCGCAATTTATTTTCCGATCCACATAATCGTAAAATTGCATCTCCGAAACATAAATGGACGACAGATAGGCGTTGCTGATGGTAACGCAAGGCTTACCGGGATATCGAAGGATAAACCTGGCTATGTACCGCAAAGCAATACTTTTCTGCGGAAAGCTACGGACGTGGAAAACCGCGGCGACGATACCAAGATACGGAGCGGCAAACAATACTTTCCGGACACACCCTTCCCGAAGCTGCGAGTTTGCGTAACGCGTGATTCATGCGTACGTATTTATACCTAACCTGGATAGATTGTTGATATATTCAGTTGCTGGCAACACACATACACATTTTGTAGAATGAGAGAGCGAAACAGTAGGCGGTGAAGCGTGAGATTTGTACTATTAATTTGATTGTTGTTACTTTATTTGCCTTTCTCTCTCTCTCTCCCTCGTTCAGCGCTCGCGGAGAACGCAACAGCAAAATGTCGAGTTCTGTCTAACATCGTTATATTATACGATTCAGAAACTGTCATTCATAATCTCGCACAAAATTACTCGTTCGTACGTCGAGTTCGTTTAAGAGTCGTAGCTCATTATTTGACGACGCGCGATATATCATTTAACAAATATTTGACGATGTTATTCCGATTGTGTATGTATATGTAAAAGCTATACATTAGTCACGTACATACAGAATGTCTCGTAACTAGTGGTTACAACTGAAAAGATGATAATTCTACATGAAAAAAAAAAGGGATAAAAAATGTATAATAAAATTTTTTCATATCAGGCTTTATTTCCGAGAAAATTGACTTAAAAATTTTAAAAATTAATGTATTTATCTCTCTCTCTAATTTTTAAGATTGAATAACTTTATGCTATGTATTATCAAATTCATCTTGACGACTATTAATAGATAAATATAAAAGTACAACGTTTTTAATACAATAATTCAAAATAATTTGTTATATTGAAGAGAAAGAGACGAAAGTGTACATGAAGCATCTAAATTTTATTTTCAATAGAAAAAATATTGTATTTTTTATATATATTTTTTTAATGATCACTGTCGAGATAAATTTGATAACGTATAATACACGATTGTTACAGTTATTAAAACTTAAAAAAGCGTATGTTATCAATTTTCCAGTTTTTAAATTTGATTTGATCGAAAACAAAGTCTTGTATGAAAAAAATTTATTCTACGTATTTTCGATGTATTCTTTTCATATAGAATCATTATTTTCCCGATTGTAATCACCAATTACGAAATACACTGTGTACACTCCGATAATTTTCAAGCGCAATGTGCCGAATCAATATAACTATTTATTCGATATGCATTTAAGCTGTTATTTAACAAAGTGACAATGTAATAATATAGGAGAAATATTGAAAATTCATACATACTTTTTTATAACCGATAATATTACTTTATATATATTAGTTCTAAATTAAATTCATAGAGTTAAATACATTCAAGCTTCTGCACATATACGTATATTTCAGAATCAAGAAATTTCAATGTTTTCTCCATTTCATAAAATCTTTGTAAAAATAAATTCTTCACAATCGATGATCAAAAATGGAACAGTAGCACGACGCAATACGAAGAGTTTTATAATATAATGCAGCGTGGGTGTTACATACAAGGACGCAACGATTGTGTCATGTAATTCTAGACTGTTATTGAAAAAAGAAAAATACCGTCTGGCTTCATGCACGTTGTCTCAAACGGACGATACGACTATTTCTAAGCTTAATATTATCGGGATCTCTAAAACGTCCGCCGTGATATGAATTTATACGACATTAACATGGATCATTAATTAAACGCATTAATTAATCGCACAGATATCGATTTTATTTATTCTAATATATTTCGAATAATTGATTTTTTTTCATTCATGTTTTATTATATAAACATTATCTTTCATATATCGTATATTAAAAAATCTCAAGATAGTTAAATGACACGCAACAACTTGTTCGCGTATAAACGACGCGATCACGTGAGACGATACGTTACGTGTATTATGCGATTTCTCGTTTCATCCGGATACAAGTTGACGTACGACACGTCAGTTTAAATGGTCTTTTACCGCGGAATCTCTCGATCCGAATACGCTATAAAGAGAGAAGCACGCATCGGCACGAACAATTTTTCCTCGTTCTTTTTTTTTAATGGCAAGTCGATTGCCCTCCGCGATACGCGACACGTTTCTCCATCAAGAGCACGTGCCCCGGTATACAACGGGCCCGAGAGATCGCGGGCCCCCATCACCTGTTGCAAGCAGGTGCGGGCGGCATTAAATAATGGGACCGTTGGAATATGCGCAACGGAAAGGTCGAACGCTATCAAATGAGAAATACGGTTCCTCTTAAAAGGATTATTAAGATCCACAAAGTGGATGTGGTCTGGAGAATCGAATACAGGCCTTTAATATTTCTCTTTATTCTTTACATTTTGATATATAACAAGTATCTAGTGATATAAGATATCTTTCAGCAGTTATTTATTTGTTGTATCTTATACGTTATTGAATGGCAAATTTTTCAACAAAATGAAAATTGATGTAAGAAAGAGAGCGTATTGTTTAAAGAATATTTATTTGTGATGAAGAGTGCTCACATACAATTCTCACAAAATAATTTATTAATTATTGTATTTCTGATTTATCTCTGATTATATATTTTGCACGAATATATTTTCTACGTTTATATTTACTGTGATAATTACACGGCGCTATTAAAAAATGTTCTTCCCTCGACTCTATCAAAATTTTATTACTTATCTCAATTATAACATATAATTTGATTTCTGTAGTCTGCCTTTGTTAATCGACTATTGTTATTCGCAATTTGCGAACGTGCAACGAATCGCCCGGCGGAGTATCCCTTCCGGCAAAGCTAACAAGCTTGTTAGACTACGATTTCCATAGTCTGTAGCTGCCGACGCGAATCTAGGTCAAATCCCGGGTAAAATTCCTTCAAACTGATGTGTCATCATGTAATTTGTCAATAAGCGCTTTTTAAGTTTGCTTATTTATTCGAGTGTGACACTCGCGGCTTACAGAGTTTGATACGGGCTAATTCGAAAATAACATTACATTACTTTGCAATTATTCGGATAAAATTGAATTCAATGACATAACTTCTCTCATTTTCTCTAACACACGCAGGTTTAGATATATTTCGAGCTATCTTTTCTACATCTCGGAATAAAAAATCTATTTGAAATTAAATAATTTTTTTTTTTTTAATTACACATCGATCTCTCTGATGTCTAACATGTAAAGTAATTATTATAAAATATTATAATTTAAAATATGTGCGGAAGAAACGGAAATGTGAGAAAAAGAAGCCTTTCTTTGCCAATTAAATGCAATATAAATTGCCGTTAATGCCTGCGTACAAATATATGAAATTTCCAGTGATATTTGAAACTCACAGCATTATCTCGGTTCGAATCAAGGTAAGAAAAACGTGACTATGTGCCAGTGTACCATTATTCGCACGGAAGCTTGAAGCGTTATAATGATCATCATCCTCACAAGTTACTGTGCGGAAAAGCTTCTTTTTATAGCTTCACGCGACAAGTGACACGAAAAGATTCATTATTCCAAAACTTTTTACTCGATTTCAATCGGCCTATTGAATGTGTCTTTACAATGATTCTACTGTTAATCTGGATGAAACGTGCATATTACGGTTAATTACTGCTTTATCGATCCGGCGAAAGCGCTGATTGTTTCGAAGGCATGTTAAGCAGTAAACGACACCTGTTAAGCAATTAACTATATTTCCGCGGTGTCATTGGGGGCATAATCATCGTAAATCGTTGGCACCGTAGCATCTATTAATCAGGAATTCTATGTCTTGCTCGTCGCAGCGCTGTCTATGTTATGGAATTTGAGCCATCTTGTACAAGAAAGAGCTTTAGCTTGATAAACTGTGAATAATAAACGGTTGAAATGCAAGCGAGAGACGAGAAAGTCAATTAAGCAGCGAATATGAAAAGAAAATTTTGTCTTTCTGTCAAAATAAATAGGAGATATTTAATATATAAATTTCTTGGAACTCTATTTTTTTATATATACATGTCATCGTTCTATAGTTATGACGCAACTTTACGCGCTCTTTAATATTTCTATTTCTCCGAATAAAGAGTAATAAAGTGCTGTAAATAGCGACGAATGAGCAACATAATGCGGTCGACGAAGAATAATACTTCGACCACGTCGTCGCGGGGACGCAAATATACGCAATGTATATACGCGTACAATAGATGTATGCGGATATGTCGCACGCGCGATATTGTGTTTGGCCAGTATAATTCCACTAGTGTCACAGCGATAGCCGTGATAGTTGCATCATATACGTGGGTATCTCTCGTCAAAGTGTTTCCTCGAACGATGGGAACGACGTTGGAGCGCGTGCGAACGAGTGTGCGAGCGAGCGAACGCGATCGATCTGACAGATCGATCGATCGTGATTTACGGCTCTCATAAATAATGGCTGTGCCTTCACGCCTTCGAGCAATCCCGCGGGAATGTACATGCAGCAAGAGAGAGAGAGAGAGAGAGAGACCGGCATGTTGAACGGTTATCGATCCGTCAAATTGTCGATTCCCTCTGTCGAGCCGGACACAACACCAGGCGTACAAATGTGCGTGCATAGGCACATGTATACGTGTACGCTCCGCGCGTGGGAGGAGAGATATTCTTTCCCGAATGCATCGTACGATGATGACTGTACGATGATGATTGCACGATGATGGTTACGACGATGATTCGTCGGAATGCGGCTGTGTGTCTATACGTCGTGTCGCTCTAACAGAACGCAATGTATATACGCGTACAATAGATGTATGCGGATATGTCGCACGCGCGATATTGTGTTTGGCCAGTATAATTCCACTAGTGTCACAGCGATAGCCGTGATAGTTGCATCATATACGTGGGTATCTCTCGTCAAAGTGTTTCCTCGAACGATGGGAACGACGTTGGAGCGCGTGCGAACGAGTGTGCGAGCGAGCGAACGCGATCGATCTGACAGATCGATCGATCGTGATTTACGGCTCTCATAAATAATGGCTGTGCCTTCACGCCTTCGAGCAATCCCGCGGGAATGTACATGCAGCAAGAGAGAGAGAGAGAGAGAGAGACCGGCATGTTGAACGGTTATCGATCCGTCAAATTGTCGATTCCCTCTGTCGAGCCGGACACAACACCAGGCGTACAAATGTGCGTGCATAGGCACATGTATACGTGTACGCTCCGCGCGTGGGAGGAGAGATATTCTTTCCCGAATGCATCGTACGATGATGATGACTGTACGATGATGATTGCACGATGATGGTTACGACAATGATTCGTCGGAATGCGGCTGTGTGTCTATACGTCGTGTCGCTCTAACAGATGAGAAAGACTTGACATAGATCTTGCCGCTCTGCGGGGGTCTAATATTTAATAGGGTCAATCAGAGGAACAGTCGCGACACCGCAGCACTTTTTAATGATAATTGATGATTGTCATTCCCTAGTGATTTATAACATTTATTAAAGAAGTGATATTGTTCCCTTAATGATTTTATAACTGTTCTCATGCAACTGTACAGAATGTGTCGGAAAATATTATGATCCGTGATAAATTTTAAAATATGTTTTGTAGAAAAATATTTTAGATAAAAAGAGATTACACTAAGTTTGGAGAAAGACTGCAGTTTACTAAAATTCTTGCAGAAGATTGTTATAATTTCTCGATTATGCAAGTAAAAAATTTTTGTTCTAAGTTATTCAATTTTAATTTAATTTAATTTATTTCAATTAACAACGTATTCTTTTCTCTGTTTCAGACAATGAAATAAAAAAGCGGCTTGCATATAACAAGGATGATATATATATGACACAATCAGTGATCAAGGTGTTTATAATAAGGTAAGAAATGTACAAAATAATTAGATGTTATCAGTAATTTTATATTTAAATGCTGAATTCACGAAAATCTAAAAATATTCTCTCTTGATTAAATCGATTTAATCTACATTTATGTTCGAGTAAAATACAATTATAAGTGGCGTACGTCCCTCTGCGCAATTTATCTAATACCTAAGATATTCGCGTGTCGATACCTATAAAGATAATTAATTGCTGCGCGACTTGAGTAATCGTTCCTATGATAAAGCGGTACGCGCGACATCCCACGTTACCGTTATTACTTGATTTATGTAAATGATATTAATATTGATGAAAATGCAGATACTTAATTAACTCGATATATTCAATTAAATCCGGCTCCATCGGGCGACAAGGTTCATTTTCCACGAGCCAGGGACCATTTTCCAGTTTATTTAGTCGATAACGGTTTCGATGCGTCGCGGTGCACCCTATGTAAATTCGGTTACGGTCGCCATGAGACACCTAACCGCGCGGACAAATGCGCAAATAACGCAAAAATAATTATTCACATGATTCTCATGGGGGACCCGATAGCTTGCAATTTGTCGATCTTTCATTGAAATTAACGGCGCAAATTATGCAAGGAAAAAAAGACCAAGTTACTATTATATTTATTTATTTAAAATCAATTCGTGCGTTTCTCTTGGCTGTACAAGAGGGTAACCTGAATTTTTTTTTTAAGTATCAAATTTCTCGCTACGATAATTCACCGTATTCAGAACGTTTTGCTTCGATTTAATCACATGAGGTTTGATGATGTGCGCGCGGTTGATAATAAAAATATGGGCCCACACCTGTCCGTGATAAAATTCTAATTTCGAAAGTAGCATCAAATCGGGATTTGCAAAAAGGTAAATAGCGGATTAGAATCAACCTAGAGACCGCCGCATCCTCGTAAATTCACCCTTGTACCGGCCGACCGATCGGTCGAGAAAATGAATTCCCCGGGATTGAAACCTCGAACCGCGTGATCAAGTCTGTGTAAAAAAAAATTCAGAGAAAGGGAAGGAGAGAGAGAGAAGAGGAATTACGCGTCCGACAGGGGACTTCCTATTTCTTTACCCTTTCCTGCTTTTTGCACCCACACATGAACGGCGGCGGTGCACATGTAATCCGATTTCAATGACGATATATACGTTAACGACGTTTGGCTGTCGCGTTGTAGGTAAGAAATGAGATTACCCTTCCCTTTTCCTTTCCCTCAACCCTCCCCCTCCCCCTCCCGGTGGAGAAACGCCGTCATGTCGAACTCCATGAAAAGCAAGCGCGAGTTATGAGTCTCCGTCTCCTCCGATATATGAGAATCGATAATATCAGGTCAATCAGTATGCATGCGGTGCAATTGAACCTGATAGCGAAGCGCAACGGATAATGTATGAAGATCTACGTCATGATGCGCATAGTGTATCACGCGAAGCATTGTATTACAAATTTTTTTCGTTTTGCAAGATACAACGTTGAAAGTTTTCGCGATTTCAAATTATGTATATTTTTTCTTCGAAAACATTTAATTAGATGAGGTAAACAAGAGAGCTTTTAGTCTCAATTTTTCTTCTTTAATTAATTAACACTATTTCACTTAGTTTCAAATTCTATATTAAATGGCGAAAATATTCATTGAAGAGAAAAAATTTAAGAGAATATTTTTGAGAAATGTCATATATATATATACAATAAAAAGTTTATTATATTTTTTTATAAAAGATATTAATACAAAAAATGCTGTTTACCATGTTTCTTTGTCTTTGAGCGAAAATTCAACGCTCGTACGTTGTTAAGACTCAAACGAGGGATCGATTGAACCACGAAATCAAAATGGAAACTCGCGCACGGTACCCGTGGGAGATGTTCCCGTTGTCCAGAGGTCAAAGTGCACCGACACGAGGAAGTGCAAAGGTATACGATGGTGAAAGAGAATAGCCAACGAGAGAGAGAAAAGGAGAAAATTTGCGAAAGTGGCGATGTACAATTCGAGCGACTAGTTTCCAAACTGCCTGCAGCCTCGCTTAAGTCTCTCAATGATCCTTTTGTTTAGCCACGGGGTGGCCTTAATGATCGCTTGTCTCCGGTAATGTCGCATTTTGTACAGTACATCCCCGCGTCCTGCCTGTTCTTTAACTATCGTCGTTCCCTTTCGTCGGTTCCCAATCCTCTTTCTTATTGTGTCGCGATGAGTCTTTTACTCTCTCTCTCTCTTTCTCTCTCCTTTTCTCTTACGAAAGAGATACTTGGTCACCGCCGCCTTTCTTTGGTTCCAAGTCATTTACACAGTCTCCATCATCTCTAACGCTCTAAACGTCATCGTCGTTTTGCTTTCAAACCCCTCGCGTGTCTATTCAACCCGGTACTTTCTATCTTCTTGACGAGATCAACGTAATCAATTGCAGGAATATATCTTTAGATTGATAATTACAAAGATATATGCAATAACTATTATCGATATATTAATAAAGGAACCAGTTTAATTTCGAGAAACGCGAATTTAATTTAGTTTTAAACTTAAAAATATCTGGTATGTCGCTCACGTTATGTGTGTAAAAAAACAAAAATTGCTAAATTTGCATATAGTTTTGCATATCAATCTACAGATAGAAAAATCCTTTCAGGATTAATATTAATCAGGGAGAAGGGCTTTATGTACAGCATGGCTCGCATATGGTGAATTTATAAAGGGGATACCAAAAATTCTAGGACTGCTACTGTGGTACTTAAAGCGTGCTCTCGCGAGTTTTCACAAACGATTTCGCTGCTCCACACATGCACGAAATCTCTTTCATACATTTCGCGCATACTTATCGCGGATTTGAGCCAAAAAGTTGCCGCTACCTTCTTTCCCCCCCTTCCTTTTCCTCCTCCTCGCCATCAACATGTGTACCCCTTAAACTTTTCATAGCCGCTCGTTTTTCCCCGTGAAAAAGAAAAGGGGCGGCAAGCTCGCATACTCGCTCAACATTCTTATGTTAAGCGACGCGAAATGCCGTCGCGAATAAATTGCGTGGATAATTGCGCGGAACGGTTTCTTTTTCGACCAAGTCCACTCGGAGTAATTCTCGGAGTAATTCTCGGAGTAATACGTCTCATTACGCGTGTCGCGCGTTGTCGCAAAGTGATCTCAGCCTTCTTTTAATTGCCCGCAATTTTGTACGCAATCGTTTACTGTTAATTAAAATGATATAACTATATCGTAGATGATTATATAATAAATCCCTTCCCTTAAATGAATGTTATAAATTAACAGTACCAAAAATATATATTTGTTCAAAATAGCAACTTATATAAAATATTATTCAAAAATTGACATTTTATTCGGATCATTTCATTAGCCAATTCTATTACAAAATATAAGGGGTAGTAAAGGATAAATGGATTTCAGAATTCCGTTGCAAGGACATATTTCCTAAGGATTCGCGTTCTTTATAGGCAATTTTGGGAAATCTACTCGGGAAGTGGGAAATTCTGAAATCCATTTCAACTGTCGCCGTCAGTTAAAGTGCCTTACGGCAATTCCGCGGAATCCACGAGCCTAGATGGAAATTCCGAAGGCAACGTCGCGATCACGAGAGTTCGATGCCAAGTATTAATCGTCTGAATTGCTCGAGCGGATTGCACGAGACGGCCGTAAAGTTGTTTGCATTAGCAGTTATGGTTATTTACGTTATAGATTTATACATTGCCATGTGTAGGTAGCATGGCCTGTGCATTTTAATCCTACGGCACGATTTCTAGAGCGTTTCCTTGCGCGAGTGACCCGCGTTTTTCATCGGACCATCTGTTTTCTCGTTACGTAAGACTCTATTCTGACCGATTATCTATTGCGCCGCTGCAATAGAACGAGCACGCCAGAACAGATTCTACAACGTATATCGCGAACAAATAAACTTTCCTCCACTGCTAATCTTATCTAATGTACATAAGCTTGGTTTTTAATGAGTCACATAATTAGCGGTCACGCCTAACGCTTATTTGTCTTATCAAGTCTTTAACATTAAATATTTTGACGATTAAGCTACAATTTAAATAGGGGATAAAATTTAATATTAATTGCACGAACAAAAAAGTTAATAGATTAAACTCCGCGCAATTTTACGATAATTTGTTGATGAATGTTTATATCAAGAGTTTCCCCCATTAATTTCTTTTATTTTTGATATAAATAATGTCTATTAGTATTTTTGCGCTTGTAGGTTTTACATGTGACTAAATATTTAATAAATTCAACAATTCTATGTCATAACACATCGTACTTATATAGAGAAGCCACGAAGAATCTCAATTAAAGTTCGCACATTTCAAAGTCTGATTCACATCACCACGTGATTTATACCTACTTTATTTCAAGTCCTATTCTTTAACCCACATTTCATTGAAAATCTCACACCTTTTATTATACATTCCCCGCTATAATCTTCGAGCCTGAAGAATCCGGAGCAAACGACGCAATTTAGTGCTCAAAAAGAACGAGGGAGAGGGGAGATCGAGGGAAGGAACGCAACAGCAGAATCGTGCGGCTTCAGGATGACGTCATAAAGCTTATTTATACAACCACACGTGTTCGAGGCGTATGGTCACGACGTTATTGCGAGTACGCTACGTGCAATAGAGGACTATGTTGTATGTGCGTGTATGCGTTCGTTCGTGTGGCTTTTTTTTTTTTTACACGCCCGAAAGAGAGAAAAGAGAGAGAGAGAGAGAGAGAGAGAGAGAGGAGCACATCTCTCACATGCGGGCGCGCTTGTACAGGATTGCGTCATCCCGTTATACGTCGCAGCGTTACGAAATCAGGGAAAATGTACGAGACCGCGCGTTTGAAAATATACGCCGAGCGGAAGCTGACGAATGGCGACGCGACGCGCAACACGGGGAAAAACTAACGAGCCTGGGGAAGAGTGGTACCGGAAAATGCGCCGCCGGATGCGGCGCGAAATAGCTTTCGTGGCGATAAAAATATTTCGCGCGTCCGCACCGAACGAAACTTATCAGGGTCGACGACGATACGAGCGATGCGACCGTATCGCGAGAATTTATCGATGACGTAATTTATTGCACGCGATAATATAATTGAGAAGAACATTTGCCATTTAAACAAAAAAAAAAAAAAAAAAAAAGAACGAGATCGAGTGTCCATATATTTATATCTATTATTTTTTATTAATCAAAATTATTAACTTTTATTATATTTAGTCAATTTTTTATTAATTTTTATTTTCCAGATTATTTCACTAAATTATAAACGTATTATCAATTGACTCTCTCTCTCTCTTATGAAGTATATCACATGATGTTGTAAAAATTGAAAATTTTCTTGATTGTTTCCATTCTTTGTTTTATATACAAAAAAATATAGATATTGTTTCTTTGTTATTTTTCATGATTATATTTTTAACAATTTTATATCGGAGAAATAGCGTGATGCCAATCTCTCTGCGTATCTTGGCGGCATTTCGCGTGTTGAACGATTCAATGAGGCGCAGTGTCTAATTTTGTAGTATGATTGCTCGCTTCTGCGCCACGTATGCGAAATTTGCGATAGGAACCAAGAAACTCCCACGTGACGTAATGTAACAAGGCGGCGCAGTGTTTAGAGAGATATATCCGAGTGTTGTTTGATGCCAGCGTATCATCGTCCTGTTTACACGAAGACACATTCCGCCGCGATTGCGCGTTTACGCCCGTGATACGCCGAGAAGACGAGTTTCCTGCGACGTGCGCCGTCTCGCATCAAAGGAACGCGATTACATCGAGCGTACACAACATCTACATCCACTTCTCTCTCGCGGTCCTCGAGTATGTGAGCTACGTGAGCATCGTGTATGCAGAGATGTTACACATCTCAAATTCTGAGGCCGACGACGTATCTCTTCGAAGTTGTCAACACCGCGCGGAGGACTTTTCCTTTACGAGAATATCAAGGCTCTATGCACCTTGGACTATATATAAGCACGCCGTATGCTTGTCATCGCAACCCACGTATGTCTTTCATTAATTAACACATATCAAACATAGAATATCGCGTCGCGACGATGACGAGCGGTGACTTTTCGAAGAAAGCCAACGAAATAACGAACGATTCGTTTCGCAAAATTTTCGTTAAAAATATGGGAGTTGCGTGTGAATTATGAAAATAATATTTTTCCGAAGCGAATTTTTAATTTCTCCCCCTCTCTCTCTCTCTCTTTTCGCCTAATAGTTCGCGGAGCGATTATGTTGAAATAATCCGCGGTACGTGCGCGCGAAAAAGATTCCACGGCTCTCGGCCGTACTCGCCGTCAGCTATAAAGCCGGATAAGCCGGGTGATCTATTTCGCGATGCTGAAACGGTGTCGTTGGACTTTAACGTCGTCGGATGCCATCGTTTCCGTTTCCGCGCGACGCGCATTCTCTTCGCACCCGATCGATCGATCGGTCCGTAAGGGACGGTTGAATCGAGAGATAGAGACCTGTGTTACGTCACGCGAGCCCCTACGCGCGTTATCTAACGCGCTACGTCATGAATAATAACGTTAATAAGACTACTATCGAGTTAAACAGAGATATCCTACTTCTCTACCCACGCTTTTTATTTATTAATAGATTTTATTCATCGGATATTATGAGAGAAATAATTGTTTATATGGATTATTCTCTCTCTTTCTCTTTCTCTCGTGAATATCGATATAAAAGAGTGAAATGTATAGAAGGAGAAACGAGATAGATTAATTTTCTCTCCTTCGTGACTCACATCCCGTAATATCGCATGACAAAACATCAGGCGTGACATAATAGCGTGTGTTCTGTCCTTCCGGAAAAGAAAAATATGCGGAGATTCTTCGTCGTTTTCGTAGTCGAACAAGATACTTTCTTCCACCGGCGACGGCCTCCTAATGCATATAACGCGCTTATCGATCGGCGCTTGTCTCGTCGCGGATTACAAAGAGCCGTATCACGGTGCACATGTGCGAAGCGCGTCGTTACATCGTTACGTCGCGCGAAGCACCGCCGTCGACGACGGCGAATTCCTCGCTAATCCCTTTCTTTATAGGAATTTTCGGAGTACGATGTCACGATATAAAAAAAGCGGCTCGTAAAAACCGAGGATTAAAAGAGTTCTGTCGCACTTTTTCACAATTTCGACTATCGATGAAAGTTCTCGTATTAGTAAAATGAAGCAATTAAGAAACCTGGATTGATATAGATGAGTAACAGTATGAGTATTTTATAAATATAATCTCTTTTCTAAGAAATTTTTTCACTAATAAATTAGTCATTAAATATTATTCTTAATTTTAATAAGATTTCATTTCGCGAAAAAATCTTTTATTTTCGATTGAGAAATCATTTATAATTGAGAGAGAGAAACCACCGCTCTCTCTACATTTTTTTAAATCGCAAAAAAGAACAAGTCTAAAATTATCGAGGAATTTCTGGTTGAAAATAAACGCAATAACGGCCGCTTATACAGCGTCGTGAGAGGATAAAGGATTTTGTGATAATGAATAATATCGAAGGGGGATAACTCGACTCGTAAAGAGCCACGATGTACAATCGACGATTGCAATTACATGGGACACCCTGTGGATAAGTCCGCGCGGCTTTATCCTCCCGCATCGCCCTCTACTCTCACACAGCTCCGAGATCTTCTCTTCTTACTCCGCGACGACCGCCACTTTAGATCCATTGCCCTCCAGTCTTGCCGTCCTTTTTCTCTTCCCTTTTCTTCCCCGTTACCGCCATCCTCTTCCCCTCCTTCCCCTCTCATCGCGGGTATTAGTTTCAGTTTGGAACACCGGCGTGCACTCCTGCCAGAGTGGAGAAAAAATCGGGTCAACCGTGACTCGGCTCGACTCTGACACGGCTCCACTCCTCTCTCTCTCTCTCTTTCTCTCCGCCGACGCACGTAGCTCGAAGGATGCAATTACAATACAATTATCCCTCATCCTCCGCCCGCTCCTCTTTCTCTGTCCCTTTCTCTCTTTTGTCTCGTTTATTTGCCAGATTTCGAAAGCGCGATTTCTGTTTCGCGAAACCATTTGTATTACGAAAGAATTACATTAGATGGGAGAAGGAAAGAAGAGAAAGACAGGAAATGGGAAGTAACAAGGGCCGAGTGCTTGTTCAATCGATTTCCATTTCAATCGATTCGTTAACGGACCTTTTTTTCGCGAGCGGAGTCGATTTTGACCGCTGCAACCTGCTTCTCTTTGTTCTACGAACTCCCGAGATTGCAGATGGTCGTAGCGTGATTTTAATGCATATTTAGGGAAAAAAGTTGTTAGACAGAAATCTCATCGTAAACTTATTTTCATTTTATTCTGCGCATCAATATGACACACGATTTATTACTTAATTTCTGTTAGCCTTTGTGGTAAGTTATACAACGATCGGTTACTTGGATTTATGAGCTTCAACTTTTGTTCTTACATTTATTTTTCAAGTATCAGTATAATTTTCCTACCTTTTAGAAATATAAATCATAGATTCATAAATTTCCCGAATAAAATATTTAATAAAAAGAAATATTTTTTCTTCAAATATATTTGATTAAAACAGTTAGATTACTAATGACGGAAGAGCTTTACAATCCCTCATTCACATAAATTAATTTCAATAAAATACTAAATATTTCCCACATTTTCGCATAATTTATTCTACGAAGATTTCACCCATTAAAAGATTGCGCTATTGCAAGCGTGGAAATGTTGATGATGTTAATAATAGAGCTTTTAATTATATCTTGATATGTTGTTAATTCGGACACGAAAAGGCCAGAGGATGGCGATTATAACGAAGCGAGAAAGGGTACGAAAGAAATAAAACGTCGGAACCGCAGACTTTTGCGATTTGATAGCCGTAACTGGCCGGAAATACATTAGAACCGGACGTTGGGTCAACTTCCTGTCAAACGCCAGCTCTTTTTGCGCCAAGTCTCAGTTTCAGTCTCTCTCCTCTTTCCACGTTCCTCCTTTTCATGGACAAACGAGACGCGAGTAGCTTAACTCCCTGGTTTTGTTAGCGAAACGTGCAGCATTATACCGTTATATAACCTACGGACAGCTATTTCCGATGCACATTAAGCGTTTGTATACGGGATGTCCTAAAACTATCGTCGTATGATACTGGGAA
The DNA here is from genome assembly GCF_003651465.1 of Formica exsecta. Lineage (NCBI taxonomy): Eukaryota > Metazoa > Arthropoda > Insecta > Hymenoptera > Formicidae > Formica > Formica exsecta. The sequence goes on along the minus strand of NW_021849743.1, from coordinate 1,709,782 downwards.
ACAAATTTGATGACTTTCAAATTGAAATCTGAGAAACAAGTTTTTCATTTTAAGATTAATTGTTGTATAAATTTGATAGTATTTTTTGTAAACATTTATTTTAAATTAAAACAAAGAGAGATGCCCTTAAAACAACATTCACGGATTTACTGTCACGTTTTATGTGACAGAAAAGGATGATTTGTAATTTAAAACATTTGTATCACAGTAATAGTAATAATATGCAAATGTACATAAATAACACAGGTTACAAAATAATCAAAATAGGCAATCTTTAGAGATATTGATGAAGTCCGTCGAAAATTAAATCGACAGAGAAATAATCTCGTTCACGCGGGAATAATTGTTTTGCCGAATATACGATATAAATTCGCCCACACACGCGCGTGTAAAATGTAACGCAGCGAACCGGAAAATGGTGCCTCGAAAATATTTCGCGAAATATCGCCGCTACCGCCGAGAACGACGGTTGATCGATCACCCACGTAGCGACGGTTCGTGGAGCCAGGATAAATGTTCCATCAAACTCGCTCATAAGCGTTTTTTCGACCGTTTCGCTTGTTGGTCCCATATATCTCACACCTATCTATGCAAACCTGTTCGTGTATATCTGAGAATGGAGATTCGCAAAATAATAATGGAGATTAGCGGAATCAGTATCATTGAGAGAGATAATCAATCTGTCCCTTGATATCTATTTAATTAACTAAAAATATTATTCTGTCAATTTTTTAAATAATTTTTCTAATTTAAATTTTTAAACATAATTATTTCAAAATTATTTTTTCATTTTAATATCCGGATTTTTGAATAATATTTTGGATTCAAAAATAGTCTCTCTATATATTTCCCGAAAAAATCGTCGCAATGATTATCATCGCCATCCTGGAAAAGACGAGAAATCAGACGTCCGTTAACCCTATCCTTGCGGAGGATAGATCGATCAATTTTGGTTGAAAAGCAGAGGTTCGAGAACGAGCCAAGTCACGCTAGGAAATTCGAGAGCGATTCCATCAGGCAGGAAGGACGGAGGAGCCTCTCCTAAAGGAGACTGCGTTTTTCAAAGAATTTCCGGCATGTGTCTTTTGAGCGGCGCATGCACACACATATACACACGCTTTTATCAGATTTATATTTTGGACGCGTTATTACATGCGCAAAATATTATAGAAAACAAAGTTTGCGATACTTTTTAAAATACGTGCAATACTTGGAAATATATACGTCATTGAAAAACGCGTCCTTTCTGTCGGGAATTAGTCAAAGAATAAATGTGTTTTTCACGAATGTCAAATAACCGATGTCGAAGATATTAAATTTAATAATTCTGCGTTGCAACGTCATTTAAAAATTAAATTATTGCTCGAAAAGGAAAATTTATTCGAAAAATTCGGCCGAAAAAAAAAACCGAAAATCTGCGGCACACCGTATTTTCTAGGCAAACACAGAATTTGATTCTGTGCCTTTGTGCGAAAATGGCCAGCAATTAAAATGACGCCTCATCTTCCGCTTCTAGCGCGAGATTCGTCTGTTTATCTATATTCCAAGCTGCATATCTAAACGGAAGATAACGGTCGGCTAAAGTGCATGTGTGCAGGTAGGGTAGACAGGAACACGAATATCATAGCCGTGGCGTGGATTTTGTGAGGCAGCCGGAATAACAAACGATTCCGAGAGCGACTCGCGCGCACGACAAAAGAATATTAATTCCTCGTCGTTGTATACGGAGTGTCGGCGCGCCGACATTAGCGTATTCGACCTCAAAAGCCGGTGTTGTTTGCCCAACCGAATCATACACAAGTAGTTCCCGACTTGCATGATTAATACCTTCCCGAAAGTTGCCGTGAGAAGTGGTGCCGGTCGTATGCGAGTTCAACACATCACGAATTTAACGACGACGGTGCTATTATTGTCCGCGAGAGGAACGGGTGACTGTAGAATCAAGAAAATTTTTCTCGCGGTCAAAAGCAATTTCTATTAACTTAGAACATTTTCATCTTTTTTTTTTTCAGAGAATGGAGAGCGAGGAGGAGAGGGTGGAAACGTCAGTGGACTCCGCGTGTGTCCGGTTTGAAGTAAGACTCCAGATTAACCGGACGATAACGCGGTGGCGTTTCTTTATCCAGGGTTTTTTTTTCGAGACTTTCTTCTCGTCACCGGTTCGAGCGGTTCGGACAAAGAAACGAGACGGGTCCCAAAGTCAGGGGTCACCTCGGACCAATTTCAGCAATGCCGGGCATTTAAATGGAGCCGGAGTCTGACGTAATCTTCTATCTCTCCTCCTGACGCTCGCATTCCATGAGAATACTGTGATGATCACTTCTCTCTCTACGTACACGTCCCCGCGTGCGTGCGCGTCAAATGAAAGCGTACTCTATCCTCCTTCTTACGGACGACCTAGCCCGCTGCTTCTGTTCTCCGTTTTGATCCTCCTCCTTCAGAGTTCTCGCTATCGTACGAGTCATCGCACGATCGCGCACCGTGTGCCACGAAGAAAGGGCGCTTTCACGAATAGCAGGAACAACGTCCGCGCCTCCCTCCCTCCCTCCCTCCTTCCCTGGTCATAATTCGCCCTGCTGCCGCGCATACGGAAAAGTTTGAGATAAAAGGGGGCGACGAGAGGGATCGCATAAATCGCGTTTTACAGAGCGACGCTTGAAGTGACACGAATTTTAATTGGGCTCGGTATGTATCACATAGCCGACAAAATGTTCAAATGAGCGTTGAATTAAGCGTTGCAGTGAATAAACCGCCGCGGCAATTTAAAGCGGGAGGTACATAATAACTGTGTTTCACGCTTAGTAATGTTTTAACATATAAATCAGTATTTTTTTACCGTTGCAATCTTTTTTTAGAAAAAAAAGAAGAGGAGAGAACAAGAAGAGGGGGGGGGGGAGAGACGGGACATTTTATATGAATTGTAGTTTTGTGCAGAGAGAAGCGTAGTAATTCGCGCGTTAAAGCGAATTTTAATTTGGCTTAATATGTATTTTATGTTGCAGGACACTAGAAAATGTTTAAACGACTGTCGCGGTAAATAATTACCCGAAATTAAAAAACGGCCACGTAATAGCTATAATATTAAATAATATTATACTTTAATATGTAGAGATATGTTACAATATAAAAACATATTTATTTAATGTGTTATGTTTTCATTGTGCATTTCCGCAAAAATTCTTTAGATGTACGTCATCAATTTTATAATTTTAAATCTTGTATCTTTTCACGATAATATTACATACCTCTGAAATTTGTCCTTTTCTGTTTCAGGTCTAATGATTCATACTTCCCACACCAGGAAGAATATGGAATACGTGCACTCAATAATAATAATGCGGCGTTTGAGAAAAATAATTTTTCTATAAAATCGTAGCAGACAGATAAATCTACGTTTCTAAAATGATGATTTCAATATTCTACCAATTTATTGAATTGTTTAAAGTTTAAATAAATTTTAAGTCAAATGCTCTTAGCAAGATATGAAAGCAGAAGCTTTTGTTTTAAAGCAGAAACAAAGCAGAAAGTAAACTCGCTCTTTCTCTCTCTCTCTTCTATATTAACAAAAGCTTTTGCTCTCTTTTATTCATAGGATCCATTATTGCTGCATATAACATCGATGGAAAGATTGAAGAAAACGGGAGCAAGAGAAAAATGCTGAGCGTTACAGGTGGGCCTGACTCTTTGCTCGGCCCGTAATTTTAATGTTGGGTGAGCAAAGTTTCAGGTGTGTTTGTGACGTTACATTGCGGCCTTCCCTTTGAATCCCACTCCCCCCTTCTCTCACGAGAAAGATAGCGGAGTGGCGTTCTTGTACAATTATAGGACTGGTGTCTCTTGACAGTACTCTTACGCCTGAAATTTGCTTTTTTTACCTGGCTTCTACGCTCTCTTACTTTGAGAAAATAAAGGTGAGCAAAGTTTCAGGTGTGTGAGTGCGTTAAATTCATCGTACACGTAATGCGGCCATACATGCGACACGCATCATTTAAGTTTGTATTCGATTCGTAATGGTTACTAAAGACAATTCGCAACGGTCGTTAATTAAAATCATTGTAATTTCACAAAAGCGAGAAACAAAAGGTTGTACATGTACATTGAATTTGTTTCACGACAACATAACATCGTTGCTCGATAAATTACCTTGGATATTGTGAACGATGTGGCCGCGGGATCAACTGAATTAATTAATTAAATCGAACTTTATCATGCGATAATTAGCTGTTGTTTATTTAGATATTTCCGCAACGTTTGTGTTGTTATTGAGCATAACGAAGCATATCAAAAATTATACAACATATATTTATATTCAAAAAGATGTGAAAAGATTTATCCGATATGGCTTTTTATCGGCACTGAAGTGAATAATTTATATTATTGAATTATATGTCGAGCAGATTTAGTTCTTTGTGTATGTGTATATCAATAATGTTATAATAAAAGATATGTAATAAATATATTAGATAATATGCGATTATATGTATACAGATCTGCAATTACACAATTGTTATATTAAAAAGCTATAAAAAAATAAAAGTTTATTCCTGTTTGCATGATTTATTACAAAATATTTGTAAACTGTCATCAATTAATAACTGCTGAAATAATGTATAATAATGTAATAAAATATGAAACAAATACGTTAATTGAAACCGTATTTTGATAAAAAGAAAAATTACTTTGCGTAGACATATATATAAAATAATTACAATAATTCAAATATATTAAGCTTTGGAATAATTTTTTGATTAGGAAATAGAAAATTTAAAAATATCATTAAATATTATGTCGTAAAATATTCTACTGTTACATTTCATACTTCATGTACAAAAATAAATTTATTCATACTCAGTAAATATTACTGCTTAGCGTATTTATTTTACCTTCCCGTCGATTATCTTATTTCAATGTTGGTGATTTCAATGTTAACATTCTTTTAATTATTTAAGTAAATAAAAAGTAAGAATCCCACACAATAAATGTTGTAAAATGTGCAAGCTAATATAAAAACATTTTTCCATTAAACAAGTAGCAAAAAATATCTAATGGATATATTAAATAATTTGTTAAGCAATATATGTGTTTATTAAATACACACACACACGCATGTATACATTATGTATATATATTAAATTTTCACGGAAAGTATTATACCATTTTTTGTCCTCTCACTAAAGTTTCACGCAAAGTACGGCATCTTCTTTTTCTCTTTCTCTCCAACATATTTTCACTCACTTTTACATTACTATTACAAAATACGCTTTACATCACTCTATTACGGAAATAATATAAGTAATTATTTCACTATTGTATGGATAATTTTTACGTTTAATCGAAACTATTTAGATTAACACAAATTAACGTGCGCTTTTTACGCGCCATAATTAAACTACAGTTAACTATCGCGAATTTTATATTTGTTTGTATCCATGGCAACTACCAGAATAGCCAACATAACATTATTACAATATTCTTTTATGCTCTATCTAAAAGCGTTATTTGATTGGACGAAATTTGGACAAAAATCGCGTCGCGCATGCGTATCGTCGAGCGAGGCTTTTCTCTAGGTTGGCTCTTCTGGCCGAAGCAGACGGCGAGTCGTCATCTTGCACGAGACTTTCGCGGATACGTTTGCTGCTGTGTAATTTCGGCGAAAATGATCAATTCGACGGGCATGTTCGCTCGCCAAGCAGTGAGGCAATTTATGACGAGCGCGATTCGCAGGGGAGGTCATCACGATCCCTACGACGGTATTCCTGGATTCGTAAGTGACAGTTTGTCTGATTATATAACGTTGAAATATGAAGTATGTATATGCCTGATATTTATTGCGTAAATATCTTCTAATCATTTTATCTTTTCTTACAGAACTTGCCATTCAGCACGCAGAACAGGCATAAGTTGTTGCTCTTTTTTATGGTATACTTGGGCAGTGGATTCTCCATTCCCTTCTTTATAGTCCGTCATCAGCTATTGAAATAAATTTCTGGTACGTGTGAAAAATGTCATTTCTAACTCGATATTACCCTTGATATATCCCTTGGATTTTATTGAGGAATATACCTTAAAATCGTAATCTAAATCTTTGTCAATATACGAGACTTTAACATAATAATGATGCTGTTTTCAGGTTATCTGGCTGTATCGCACTAGTGTAGTACCAATGCCATGAACATCATTCGGCTGTACAAAAATTATTGCAATAGGAAATGTATGTGTTTATAATAAAAATAATTCTTTAACATATGACATTTGTCAAATTTAAACTTATTTTTATTATAAACTTTCAAATCCCGAAAAAAAACATTAAGTTTTAACAATAAAAATAATTTATAGATAAATATGACATAAAAAACAAAGAATATATAATAAATAAATATAACATGAAGAACAAAGAATATATATAAATATCAAAATCAAAATAATCAATATATTGGAATATTTTATATGCTATGTGTATAACATTTATTTATAACATATGTTCGATACAATAGGGGAGGAGGATCCCATAATTAATATGTTATTTAATAGGTACAATTATCCTTTAACAGACAGAGGGAGACAGAAAAATAAATGTGTGTGCACATACCGGACGGATATTATATACTTTTTTTAGGTATATAAAATTAAGTCTAAAATATATTTATACAAACTTATCTCTTAGATTACATAATTCTGCTTCGCTATCTGTAGCATATTTTCTGATATATATATATATATATCACGTCTTTTATCATGTATCGAAATCACATTCTGGCAGCCGGGGTCCTTTACGATATGATTGCTTTGAATAATCTATATAAATTTATATATATTTAAGAATATATAATATTTATATGAAGAAGAGAGATTAAAAGATTACACTTTTATACGTTAATATATTTTATATGTTGAAAGATGTGCTCACAGTTGTTATAATCTTCATGAGACCGATAAGAATCTGGGCAAATGATCGGAATATTCTTTACACGATGCGATCCCCATTCATCTTCATGTACCTGCAGTGTACAAGACAGAGAGGAAAATATTAATCTCAAGCAATAATAATCTTTAATTCTGCTAAATTTAAAATATATTCTGTGATTTTACAAACCCGCATCTTTTTGTATTTTCCTCTTTCGTCTTGTTTTCGACGTTTTTTACTTAGATAAAACTTTTTCTTTTTTTTCTTAGTTTTGTATTCATTATCCCATTGCTGATCTTGGTTTTCACTTACGTCATTAATTAACGATTGTTCCTCTATGGGATTCTGTTAGTTAAATTAGTTAGTTAAGTTAATAAAAAATTGCTCACTGTTATCGTTCTGTCACAATCTCTTTTTTTTTAAATTGTACAATTCTACCTCTTGTTCAAATGCGTCTTCCTTAGGTATAATACTAGCTATCTTCTTTACGCAGAATTTCTTCTTAGCGCAGCAGATTATCCATAGGAATAATAAAAATATCGATAGCATTACACCGAGACTTGCCAAAGTTATCATTATAGCGGAAAAAGAACTCCACAGCTGTAAAAGAGCTATTTATGTATACATATGTTACACAATGATACACTTTACATTATTAATATATTCTAATAACATTGCGGCATAATTAATTTATATGTTATATATTAATTTATATGCTATATATTTGATAAATTGCGATCAGTTGGATATGTACCATATTGTAACAGCCTTTCGTCAAGGGATCAGTGCACGTGCGACAAATTCTGGCACCATGATTCGGCTGATACGTACCGGACGGACACTTTTTACAGTACGATATTCCATCCTCGCTATAAGTACCCATATTGCAAGGAACTGAAAGCACGTTTTAATTTATTTATATATGCATTTTCTTACAGTTGGATATCATGCGAATATAACATACCACAATGCGTGCCACGAAGACCATATCCAGCCGGGCAGCTGGAAAATAGGCCGATATTACTGGCTTTTCCGGCAAATGCATTTGTCCTTCCTCTTTTCCATCTTGCGAATGTGGACTTTTCAGCAATCGGAACCAATCTCTGCTCATAATGAGGTAATCTGAAAATAACTGTAGTTAAAGAACTCTATAGAGATGCTATTGTAAATTTTAAAGCCGCAACATTCCTCTCCTCTGTTAAGCGATAAGATTAAAAATATTGTTCAATTATTTTATAGTCTTTTTTTATTGTGTGCAACATGTCGAAATATAATATTTAAAAAAAAAAAAAACTTGATTTATGTATTTGTATTAAAAAATTTTTTTGCATCGTAAATATATTAGAGAGTTTTAATCAAAATTTCGAATAATAATACACGAAATTGATTTTCGCATTACAAAAGAAAATAGAGGATATGTTGCGACAAAGTAAAACGAGTAGGTGCAAATATCGACTAACTAGTTTTCCCGAAGAAAATTCGTAAATTTTTACTCAGTATAAGCGAGAGTTTGTCCTGAATGGCTTTAAGACAAAAGATATTGCAGTGTTTGGGATCGATGGTCATCAGTTTGACGATATGCGATGGCAATAACAGAATATTTACTGTAATCTGTAAGAGAATAATAGCACAATTCAGAATTGAGAGACCCGCGTTAAAAAAATAATATATCGGGACGTACTTGGCTTCGAGAGCAAGATGGCGTTAAGATATAAGCATTGCAAATATCTGCCTCGCATATAATATCATTTAGCTTTATTGGAAGATACGTCATCAATATATCCAAATCCCTTTCGTCGCAGGATCGCGTATAGTAACAATTTTCACCGTGTATGATGTATCTCGGTAGCGTCACAACTGTAGAAAATTGTCTTTAGTTCGGCGATGTTAAATTTTGAAAAATAATATAACTCGATAAAATAAACTTTAATAATAATAAATAATTGATAATTGAAAATCTACCTTGCAAATGAATTTCGTAGGTAGTTTCTACAGGCTCTTCAGTCTCGGGGCCCATGTACGTTGTGACGCACGTGTAATTTCCCGTATCTTTTGCATTTACATTTCGCAATTCCAAATCACCGTTTTCAGCCACGAAACCTGTAAAGAATTAGTTAAGATTTTATAAATATTGTTATATATAAAAATATGCCAATACGTCTGTTTCGAAGTCAATATGCAAATGGCTTCGAAAATATGCCATGCTATACCGAAAATTGCGATGCCATCGGTCCTTTTCCACGCGTAACTCGGTCTGCTAATACTCGATAGCCAAGTGATACCGTCGCCGTCTTGATTACAAGGTAAGTTGAGATTAAGACCGGGCAATGAAACGATATCGTGATCTGAAAAAGAATAAAATTTTTCCGTAACATTATCATGCATCGATTTTATATCGTTTTATAAGAATTTCGATATTTGATAAAAAATTGTAAAAAGAAATACCGTTGCCGAGTTCCAAATCGCTCTTAAAATCATCTTCCAGCTCTTCCAGCTTGATATATTTTTGACCTTTCAACGATTCGGTATTGTAATGCGGCTGTGAAAATTCTCTAGCTTCTTCCGCGTCGGAATCCATCGAAATCACAATTTTATCCTGGGTCTCTTTATATACGCTGCAATTAAGCGCCTTAATTTCGTCCAACGAAAAACTTATTCTGTTTAATATAGATTTTATGTTTTTAATTACGTTCACGATGTCGCAAATGCAATTTAAATAATCGTGATTTTCTCTTTCGCGTGAAACGCACATTGATAGATTTTTGTGATCATCGGTTTTCGTTACTTTCTTATTATTCTCTTTATTGTTGCTATTTTTCGCTTGAGAATAATGATTCGTTGTCGTTCTCGTAATTATTTTACCCGAATTTTTTTTATTCATGATACAATTATTTGTACAACTTTTTGGAGAGCGCGAATTAATATTTTGTAATTTTTGCGATTTTGTTGATTGTTTCTTTTTAGTTTTATTTTTGGTATCCATAGTATCTTTGTGCTTAATTATTTGATGCTTTGATTTGATCCCATTGACACTACACAACTTTCGAGTTTTTGCTATTATTGAATCCTCATTGTTGATACGCGAAAACTCGTCAAATTTTCTTTTTCCACCAGATTTTTGTTCGTAACGATTCAATCCGCGCAAGTTTTGCGTATTCTCTCTTGTTATATTTTTAAGACCAATTTTTTGCTTCTCGATAGAAATATTATTTTTCCTCGTTTCATTTTTATAAACGTTTCGTTTGTGGTGATGTATATTACGTTTTGTTTTTGCGTCAGTATTTATTTCATTTTTTAAGATAACATAGAGACATGTTGTTCTAGTAATCGAGACGTCGATAGCTTTGGTTTTAGTTGTAAAATCCGTTGTAATACTAAATACAACTGACGGTTCCGTAACCGGAACGTCAGTAGTTTTGCTTTTAGTTGTAAAATCGATTGTAATACTAAATACAGCTGACGGTTCCGTAACCGGAACGTCAATAGCTTTGCTTTTAGTTGTAAAGTCAGTTGTAATACTAAATACAGCTGATACAGGTTCCGTAACTTCGAGTTCCCAATATCTAGTGCCACCCAGATGATATGTCGTACTTTTTTCCGTAGGCCACATTTGATCCAAAAATTTTGTTTTACTTCCTATCTCGCTTTCAGTCTCACCTCTGTCTAAAAATTTATCATCACGTGTCGGTGCCGATGTCGTACGTTCCTCATAATTCATATAATCTACAATATAAAAATTATTAAAAAGGAGAAAATGTTTTACCATATTATAATCTCTGGTTATAGAAAGAAAAAAAAAAGAAAAAATATAATATTATCTGAAGATGGAAGTAATGATTTAATAAGCTATAATTCTACAATCGACTGCGTGCAAAGATATTATAATAAATAAAAATAAATAAATCCTTATAAATTAAAGATATTCGAAAGAACAAGATTCTTTTTATTATACTTTCTAACATATCCTCGAAAGAATCTTCCTGCAATTTTTCTTCCTCCTGTAGAATGTCTTCCTCTTGTAAATCACTTTTTTCTTCAAGTTCATTGTATGGTGTAATTTTACCACCTTCGTCAAATTTAGTAACATTATTGTTGTCAATTGACTCAGACATAATCATTGTTAGTTCATTTTCATTTGGTTTAGCAGATATTACTTCATGCGTTTCTCTGTCTTTATTATAGCTGAGATGTAGTACATTCACCGTGTAAAATTCATTCTCTTTTTCATCTAAATTCTCCTCCTCTGTTATTATACTTCTAGCTTTCTGATTCGAAACATTGGCTGCATTCTCTCTCATCCAAGACCGAGTATTTTTCTCTGTCGACAAAGCATTTCTGTTTTCGATATATTTGTTATTATTTGAGAAATTATTTCTTCTTGCAGGAATTAAATTATGTTTGAAGAAAACGTTTCTTTTTCTGTATTTCTTATTATCTAACATAAACGTTGCTGTTGATCGAAAGAGACTTTCATAGGAATCAAGAATACGTTGTTCAGATAGAGGAGTTTTATCTCGAAAATTATAGATATAATTTTCTTGCATATTAGTAGTGGTAGAAATCTTTTTTAAATAAAATCTCCCCTTTTTTCCATAGATCCTAGTGAAACCTTTAAAATGTCGCATTGGTTTCGTGGTTTCGTTAGTCAGCCATTCACGATATGATAATTGTAAATTGTCGATTTTACGTGTCGTTTCTATCGCTCTTGTTCCTCTGTATCGAAAATCTGACGGCAAATTTTGAAATTGTGACTCCCTAATTTTTCTCGTATTTGGAAATGACAGAAGCTTTCTGCTTAAATGATTTACTGATTTTTGCTTTCTATTCTTTTCGGGAAAATATGGCAGACACATTTTCTTAATTACAAAAGGAATTGTCGTATTTTCCAGGACATTGAGACATATTTTTTTCGTCACAATCTTTTCTTCTACCTGTGTTGCGATCTTTTCGGGAACATGACTAGTCCGCTCTTTCTCTTCAACATCTTTTATTTTTGTAGTCTCGTGTCGAGAAGTCACCATTTTTGTAGTAGTAGTTTGATTTTCTTCTTTCTCGGTTACTTTTTTAATCTGCGTTGTTACTTGGGCCTTTATAGTAGTCTTCTCGGTCGGTGGCACAGGCGTTGATAAACTCGTTGACACAATCGGTTTCTCGGACGATGCAATCAAGGTGTACATTTTTTCTTTCTCGAATTCTTTCATATACAGTTCAAATTCTATTATATCTTTCTCTAATCTTTCCTCTTTTTCCAACAACATTTTTTCTCTCTCTTTTAATTCGCGTTCTTTCTTGAGCAATTTTTCTTTCAGGCTTTCTATTTCTTCGTCATATTCCATCTCCGTGGTTATGCTAATAGCTAAAGCTGTAGTTGTCTTAATAAACACTGATGCTGGTGAAGTGAATAGAGACTCACTATAAATGTCTATTGTTTCTTCCGTAGCATACGAAATAGGGGTTGTAATTGAAATAGGTAAAATAGTGATATCAATAGGCTCTGTAATTCGACTAGTTAACGTCATTGTAGACGAAATGAATGGAAATTCACTACAAAGGGTTATGTAACTCGTAGTATAGCTTTCTTTTGTAATAATAGTGAATTCGTCAACAGCCAAAGTAATCGGGCTGGTGAACAGCATCGTAGACGAGGTAGATAAAGGTTCACTCAGATAAGCGGTTCCATAACTCGTAGTATATATTTCTTCGGTAGTGTAAGAAGTGGTGGTTTCGATTGAAACTAAACTGATGTTGTATAAATCTACAATAGATGCAGTGATATATGACGTCAGAGTTGTATAATTTGTAATATATATTTCTTCCGTCTCTTTTGTAATGTATGTCACAGAGGTACTTTCCTCGGTAGTATAAAATATAGCCGTTTCCTCTGTTACTTCTGCAATATACGTTGGAAATGTACTTTCTTTTATACTTGTCTCTTCTGTCTTTTCTGTAATGTATGTCGCAAATATACCTTCCTCTGTGATATACGGCATTGTTTCGGTGGAAGTTATAATAATTTCAGCCAAACTCGACGTATCGAGAACAAAAGATGTGACTTTAATCTCTGCAGTAGGAGCTGCAGTCAAATTTTGTGTACTGAAAATATCAACGGGAATTGTGACTGTATCAATTATAGTAGTTGTAACATAGCCCGTAGTTGTACTAGTCACTGTTGTAATATTCTTTGCTTTCTCCTTTTCACGCTGCATCATTTCCTTCTCCTTTTCCCATTGTAATTCTTTCTTCTTTAGCTTTTCCTCTCTCTCTGCCACTTCTCTCTCACGCTGCTCGAGATACTCGAGTAGTTGCAGTAAGATTTTCCTTTCTTCTTCTTGCCCGATCGTAGTTTGCCTCATCGTAATAAATTCAGTTTTATTTTCTGGGGCGGTAAACATTGTGGTATACGGAGTAATCTCTTCTTTTGTAATTAACATCGTCGCCGAAGTGGTTACTTCGTAAGCGGTTTCCATCTCTGAGAACGCGATACTCGCGGTTGTTGCATATATTTCAATAGTTTCTCTCTCCGATAACGTCGTCAATATTGATGAAATGAAAAAGGAAGTCAATTTTTCCTCGGTAAATTCTGTCTTCGTCAAAATTCGTTCCGAAGTCGAAGTCTTTTCTAATTCGATCTCAGAAATTTCTTTGGGCTTTGTGAATTTTGGCGCGGTAACGTCGTACCATGCCAAAAATTTCGATGTAGGTTTTGTAAATTTGGGAGGAATCGTCAGATATTCAAGCGGTTCCGTCATAATTTCGAAAGCTGTCGAAGGGAGAAGAGTGTATTCTTCGGTAGAGCCAAAGGTTAACGCCATTGTCGTCGATTCTTCCTCTTTACTCGTAATGGATGTTGTAAACTCAGTTCCTACTTCAATCGTCGTTATATTCTCAATAATAGTCATTGCAGATGTTTCCAAAGCAGAAATCAAAGTAAACTCTTCCTCGGTGTATGTATAAGGTATTTTCGTGGTAGTTGCAGTTAAAATTACATCAGTATAAATCGATGTAGAAGTTGTCGAATACATCGTAAACTCTAAAGTTTTAGTTTCATATGAAGATGTTGTACCTTCCTCAAAAGATGGGCTTGTTGCTGCTTCTGTGGACAGTTCTGTATATTTTGCTGTGCTCGATACCACAGTCGTCCTAATCTTCGCCGTAGTTTCGTACTCTTCATAATCATACCATTTATCAGTCGGGATATCGTATTCCACATAATCTTCATATTCCTCTTCGTAGAACGGCTCCTCTGCTATGTAATATTCTGTTTCGACTTCTAGCATTTCTTCAGTGGTCGCTGCCAAAGTTGAAACAGTGGGTTGGACTGTTCTTTCGATAGATAATGTTGTAAAACTCTCTAAAGTATACGTTATCGATGGACTTGTTAATATTGTTGTGAATTCTCTTTCATCTGATACAGTCTGTGGCAATACAGAAATAACTTCTGGTGTAATAGCGGGCGTTTCCGACGTAATTAATACTGACGACGTAAATTCGGATAGTGGAGTAAACGTCATTTCAGTTTTTGAGATCGTTATCTGCTCTGGTTCTTCAGTAATTGGCGGCAACAATGTGGCAGTTGTTGTTATCAAACTTGTCTTTATAGTTTCTGTGGTAGTTTCTCGTAAAAGCGAAACAGTCGTCATGGCTATTGTCGATGCCAAGCTAGTATTCGCGATACTTGTTTCTATTGCAGGTGTTGTACTTCTTTCCGTAAAAGTCAATGTGATTTTCGTAGGTATTGATATTCCAACAGTTGTAGAAGTAACATTAATAATCTCTTCAATTAAGGAAGATTCTTCAGTTATTGTAATAAAACTAACAGCGGTAACTTCTTCGATCGTTGAAATTTCTTCACTGCTTATAGCGGTAATCGTTTCTGTTACGAATAAAGTTGTTTCTGCGGTGGTTTCGACAAAAAACATCGTGGTATTTAATGGTAGATACGTCATTAAAGTTGTCGCTTCTGTAATAGTGGTTCTTTCGCTCTTCCGTTGTTAATTCAACTAAACTCGTTGTAGAAACTATTTCAGTTAACGATTCGGTTGTTAAAGTCGTACCTTCGACTATTTCTGTCGAAAATGTGCTAAAAATTATTTCGCTCAGCGTTGTATTTGTATCTACAATTGATGGAGTTAGTGTTGACGTAACTTCGAACGGGGATGTTGTAGTAATAGGAGTCATCGAAAAAGTTGTCATTTCGATTGATGCTGTTTTAAACGTAGTAAAAATTGTGGTGAAAAGTGTTTTATTTATTGCGACACTTGTATTCAAGAATGGTGTCGTAGTTATTAATGTAGATAGTGTAGTCGGCAATATTTTAATTGTAGATATTGTAGATGTTATAGAAAAAGTTGTATTCTCGATCTCTTCTGTCAAAAAGGTAGTGGAAATCGTGCACGGCGTTTCGCTTAGCGTTGTATTCGTAACCAGGGATAATGGCGTTGTCGTTGTTAATTTTAATAATGTAGTTGGAACTGTAGTTTTAACAGAAGCTGTTGTAGTAGGTTCTATTGTCGTAGTTAAAAACGTGCTAGAAATCGTAGTATATGGCGTTTCGCTTATCATTAGCGTTGTATTCGTAACCAGGGGTAATGGCATTGTCGTCGTTAATTTTAATGTTGTAGTTGGAACTGTGGTTTTAACAGAAGCTGTTGTAGTAGGTACTATTGTCGTAGTTAAAAACGTGCTAGAAATCGTAATATATGGCGTTTCGCTTAACGTTGTATTCGTAACCAGGGGTAATGGCGTTGTCGTCGTTAATTTTAATGTTGTAGTTGGAACTGTGGTTTTAACAGAAGCTGTTGTAGTAGGTTCTTTTGTCGTAGTTAAAAACGTGCCAGAAATCGTAGTATATGGCGTTTCTTTCAGCGTTGTATTCGTGATCAGGGATAATGGCGTTGATGTTGTTAATTTTAATGATGTAATTGAAACTGTGGTTTTAACGGAAGTTGTAGCAGGTCGTTTTGTCGTTATCAATAACGTAGTTGGAACTGTCTTAATTGCAGTTACTGAAACAGGTATTACCGAAGATGTTGAAGAGCTCTCAATTGTCTCGGTGATTAAAGTTTTGATAGTTGTTTGAATTTCGGTCGTTACTGGAATTTCAATTAACGTTGAAATTTCGGTAGTCGTTAGAGGTTTAGTGATTGTTCGATTTTCAGTAGGCAAAGTGTCGGTAATTGTTGAAATTTCAGAAGGCGTTAGAATTTTCAGGTTCTATTGTCGTAGTTAAAAACGTGCTAGAAATCGTAGTATATGGCGTTTCGCTTAACGTTGTATTCGTAACCAGGGGTAATGGCGTTGTCGTCGTTAATTTTAATGTTGTAGTTGGAACTGTGGTTTTAACAGAAGCTGTTGTAGTAGGTTCTTTTGTCGTAGTTAAAAACGTGCCAGAAATCGTAGTATATGGCGTTTCTTTCAGCGTTGTATTCGTGATCAGGGATAATGGCGTTGATGTTGTTAATTTTAATGATGTAATTGAAACTGTGGTTTTAACGGAAGTTGTAGCAGGTCGTTTTGTCGTTATCAATAACGTAGTTGGAACTGTCTTAATTGCAGTTACTGAAACAGGTATTACCGAAGATGTTGAAGAGCTCTCAATTGTCTCGGTGATTAAAGTTTTGATAGTTGTTTGAATTTCGGTCGTTACTGGAATTTCAATTAACGTTGAAATTTCGGTAGTCGTTAGAGGTTTAGTGATTGTTCGATTTTCAGTAGGCAAAGTGTCGGTAATTGTTGAAATTTCAGAAGGCGTTAGAATTTTTGTAATTGTAGTTTCTGTAGTCGTTAGAAGAGTTTCGGCACTTGATATAGATGAAACTTCGATAGTTGGAATTGTGCTAGACGTTGAAGTTTCATTAAACACTGAAGTTTCGCTAATTGTTAGAATTTCAGTAGTCATTAGAGTTTCAATAGTTGTTGGGCTTTCTGTAGTTGTCATTTCTTCCGCTGTTATAGTTTTTTCAATCTGCGTCACCGGGCTCTCTTCTTCCGATGTTAAAGTAGTCATTGCAATTTCTGTCGATGTGCTTAAAACCGTTTCCGTTCTTTCCGAAGTTGTAGGTGAGCTTGTGATTGTAGTAATAGTATATTTTACAACAGTAATTTTACTAATGGTAATTGATGTTTCAGTTGTACTTTCAGCTACTTGCACAGTTGGAGTAAATTGTGTAATTGATGGAATAGTTATATACGTACTTTCTGTAGTAGTCATATTTTCTATAGACGTCGTTTTAATCTTTTCGGCGACTAAACTAGTTTCTTCTGTTATTTTCAAAGTACTTGTCGGAATGTGAGTTGTTAACGTTAAAGCTTGCGTCGTAAACGAAATTAAGTCTTCTATTTCCGTTTCTATTCTTGTAACATATGTAATCTTGCTCGTTATAGCTCTATACAAAGTTGTATTCTCACCAAAAATAGCTGTAGATTTGGTCGGTATTATAGTTGGACTTACACTTGTAATCATTCTTTCAGTTACGGAAGTAGTTTCTTCTATCGGTGTTGTAATTCGAGGCCTTTTTGCAACTGTCAATGGTATTAAATCGATAGATACGGTGGGAGTTGTAATTTGAATTGTCAATTCTGCAGTTGTAAATGATGGTACAGTTGAAATTATAAACAAGGATATGCTTGTTTCAGCAAGGAAACTTGTTACTTCTGTCGTCAAAGTTGTCGATGTACTTTCTAAAATTTCTTTCTCAGTAGTCATGGATGTCTCCTCAATTGAAATTCTCGAAGTAGCTGCAGGAATTGTGATTCTCAAAGTAATATCCGTCATATTTTCTAAAAATGGTGTTAATAGCATAACAGATTCGGTTGTAAATTCTATCGTTGTCGGAATTATGATAAAAGTTTCAGTTATTTCAGTAGGCATTGCGACAGTCAACGCTGTCTCTTCAGTAGTGATTTCAGTGGTAAATATCTCTTCATCGATCGGAAAAATTGGCAGTTCTGTCGTATAAAGTTGTGACAGTGTAGTAGGCATTGTTATCGTAAAAGCACTCAACGTAACTGACAATCGTGTCAATGATATAGTTTCCACAACTTCGTAATCTATTTTCTTTTTTGTAGGTGTCGTAATTTCAACACCTCTCGTTGTTTCGACAAATTTCGGTATTAAATCTTTGATAGTAGTTGCACTAATTGCCTTCTTCTCAGTCGTGGTTTCTTCCATATAATCGTACCAAGACGTAACATTTCCTCGATCTTCATATCCATAATCTTCGTATATATTTGTATAATTTTGTTCGTCGTAATACTTGTAATCGGTACCTGTTAAATAATCGTATAAAACCGACTCGGTCACTTCTGGAGATTCTTGTCTCCATGCGATGGTAGTTCTCGAAGTGATAGTCGTTGATCTCTCGATAGGATACGGCGAGATTATTGTTGTAGTTACAAAAATTTCTGAGATCAACGATTCCGTTATATTTGCCACAATATCAGTCGAATGTTCTATATAAGGTTTCTTCGTCATATTTAACAATCGAAGTATATCGAGGTAAGCCGTTGCTTCCCTATAAAATTGCGGATCGACGGGAGAATATTTATTTTCTTCATCATTGGATAATTTGTTTGTTACATTATATCGCGTCAAATCTTGATTGTTATTTGATAAAAAATTCATCTGATTATCCTTGTCTGCCGGCATATCCGAGAATTTCGACAATGTATTATGTCCTGACAAAGAAATTGATTCATTTTCTCTAGAATCTTGTGTATATCCATTTATAAAATTGTTTTTGCTCGATACATTGCTTTCGATCAGAGGATATGACGATATTACATCAGCTGTCGTTGTACGTATCACTCTTTTCAATCTAGATTCGACGAACTGTCGGATCGGCTTCGGTTGCAATTTGTAATTTTTTGACAAAGACTTTAAATTTCTATTGAATCTCAAATGAGGCAATCTATGCTTCTCAATGTTATCCGATTTGGGAAACTTGTTCTTATTCAATTTTCTCTTTTTGAGGAAATTTCTACGATCATTGCTCATTCCTCGATTACTGCTAATCGAGCTTTCATGTTTCTGCAACGGTGTCATCAATTTATTTAAAAAGTAGTGATTAGTAGTAGTTTTTCTCTTAAATTCTACATTACTTGTCCGATCTACAATATTTTTGCCTTTGATTTTAATCTGCTTTTGATCCAGAGATTGATTATCAAAATTTTCCATAAAGAGATCAAAATTATCCTTCCTGTTAATTGACTCTGCAATATTCGTGGCTTTTCTTTCTTTACTTTCTCGCTCGATCCTCGCCGATCTGACAACGTTTTTCTTATCGCACAATCTGTTTTGTACGTTGCTAATGCTTTGATTGACCAATTTAACAGCGGTTAGCAATTTTTTCAGCTCTGAGGATAATGGTTCAATTGCCTTTAATAAAGCGCGTGGATTTCCCACATTAGACTGCTTCTTATTAAACGACCACTCATCAGTATCAAAAAGTAACGAAGCGGATGTTGTGTAATTTTCGATATTAAAAAACGAATCCAATTTAATAGTAGTATATTTACTAAATAATGTTTCATCGATAAATTTATTATCATAATTGAAATCGTTGAAATAAGTTGATTTCTCATCACTATATTCGCCTGAAATTGAGATTCCAGATCCTGTATTATCTTCATTTGTATCTTGATTATTATTTTCAATATTATTAACAAAAAAATTATTAGAGAAGGAATTATTATCTTGGTTTACAGATGCATCGAAAGCAGATTTATATTGCGTCGAAATATTACCTATGACATTTATTCTATTTTTGTTGCTTTCTATTGATACTTTAAAGTTGTTCTCTATATTTTTTGATACGTCAAATAACTCTTTATCATCATCCATTTCGGTATTTTTCAAAGTAACTGGTGCATCTGTATTATCATCAAGAGTGCCAAATGTATTTTGGAAATCCGTAGTTGTCGATTCAATAAGCTCGCTATATTCTAAAGAGTTTTCATAATTTCCGCTATCCGGTTGCGGATTTAATTCATCCACTTTTATCGCATGTAAAATATTCGATCGACGGTTATTTGCGTTTTTCTTAGGATACGAAGATATGTCGTAATTTGACATATCGAAAAAAGGAGACGTCGATGGAATCGTGGACGAATCGTAAGGAACGATTTCAGTGTTCGAGTCAATATCTACAAAAGTTATATATTTATAATCTGGAACGCGAAGGGTAATCTGTTGGTCGAGTATTTTAGGAACGGCGTCGATTAAATCGGGACGAGTCTGAAAGGCAATGCCCGGATACAAGAAATTAGGATACGAGAGTGGCGTTAGATTTTCCGTGTTTTTTTCGAGGACACGAGAATTGAAATCAGTATATAAATAATTTGTATCATAATCAGATAAATGGTGATTATTGGAAGCTCTATGATGAAGATACGCTCTACCTACATCTTTCACGTCATGGTGGATATGAGCTTTGAACGAGAGAATAGCCGATGTTGCGTTTCCTTTATTCTTATTTTTTTCTAATAATTTATAACGCTTGGGAATAATCATTCCATCTATGTTTGTTTCAGAAGTATCTTGTATATTCTTCAAAACGTACAGATCCTTGGAAATCGGTACTAACAGGAATTTTTCATTAGAACCTGTTAGGTGATCATTCGAGGAACGATAAGAGTTTAAATTCTCTGATCGCGGTCTTTTAAACATGAACGAGGATCGATTAATCATTTCTGTTTGTACAATCATCGGATTTGTCGTAGAATTCAGATCAATTGCAGGAACCATCGGTTCTGAAACTTGCCAGATAGGGAGTCCACGTGTTTTCGCCGATAAGGTATTTCAGATAAATGGTGATTATTGGAAGCTCTATGATGAAGATACGCTCTACCTACATCTTTCACGTCGTGGTGGATATGAGCTTTGAACGAGAGAATAGCCGATGTTGCGTTTCCTTTATTCTTATTTTTTTCTAATAATTTATAACGCTTGGGAATAATCATTCCATCTATGTTTGTTTCAGAAGTATCTTGTATATTCTTCAAAACGTACAGATCCTTGGAAATCGGTACTAACAGGAATTTTTCATTAGAACCTGTTAGGTGATCATTCGAGGAACGATAAGAGTTTAAATTCTCTGATCGCGGTCTTTTAAACATGAACGAGGATCGATTAATCATTTCTGTTTGTACAATCATCGGATTTGTCGTAGAATTCAGATCAATTGCAGGAACCATCGGTTCTGAAACTTGCCAGATAGGGAGTCCACGTGTTTTCGCCGATAAGGTATCCTTTTCTCTCTCATCGATATCATCGTCAACATCATCATTTTCGAAGGAATTCCGATGACGCGCGATATCCGAAACCTTCGCACGTTTCTTTCTTTTCCGGAGACTTCGCTTGACTCGTGCTAACTTGCCATTTAAAATTTTGCGATTTTGCGATAAGCCGTCAATTCGATTGATTAATAACGATTGCCCCCTACGCTTATTTGTCTGCCGAGTCGATTCATCATCGATAAGTTTCTCGGTTATCTCACCTCGTATCGCTTTATTTTTCTGTCTGAGGATATGCTTTATGCCGTTTCCTAAAAATATTTAAAGAGAGAAAAACTGTGTGGGAGAACACGTGCATAATAATGCTATTATAATAATGCTATTATTGCTGGAAAATTATTGTCTACTGTATGTTATATAATTGCTAAGATCTCTACGCTTGATAAAGAAATCATTTGAGAAGAATTTAGTATACGTCAAAATAATTACCTGGCATTGTCCTGGTGGTTTCACCACCGTCCGCGATGCTTGCCACATAAGTCGCAATGTAAAATAGGACAAGAAAAATGATTCGCATAGCGTCATATCACGGGCATTCTTAGAGGCGATCGTATGCTCGCGATTCGTGCGTATCGTAGCCGTTATTTTGCATGAATTTTCCATCGAGCATTATACAATGGAAGGTACTGTCATGGAAAAACAGTGCTTGTAGCGCTTGGATTGATTGATACGAAGTCCGTAATAATTCGTAAACTTCGCGAGGATTAACATGAGCAATATGTCGATAATTGACGAACGTTTTATATATCTGTATTCATATATATATATATATATATATATGTATAGTGTTTTTCAATATATTCATACGATTATTCAATTATCAAAATGGCAATCAAGATGAAAATTGCGAGAGCGCCTTCAACGATGCAACTTCTTATACACGTGAAATATACAGAATTACATAACTGCAGGATGATTTTATAATGATTAATATTTCACTAATGATATATAATTATAAAAGAGAATATTTATATATATATACATATATGTATAGAAAGAATGGTTTGTTTATATTTTATATAATTTTATTGAAAATTCTTTGCGATTATCACTGAAAAAAAATTCAGAAACATTTTAATTTGCTTGCACTTGATTCTATATATATATAAGAGTAGTAGGGTTGAAGGACACGTGGTAACTCGATACGCATGTGTGCGTGTATATATGTGTGATATGTCAAATAATGAATGACAGATTGTGCTGCGCGAATGGAACGTATACGTTCTCTATCTCTGTCGTGTAATTAATAGAATCTGTCGCATCTGTTGTAGAAACAAATCGGTGAATGTAATGCAAACGATTATGGTTTGATAATTGCGAAGGGATTAAAACAGAAAAATGCACAGAGAGTTTCAATATCGAATCTCATCGAAAAGTTAAGGTTATTATGGGATTTTGATGAACTGATACACAAGTTAGTAATGTATTATATATATGCATGATGAGAATGTGTGTGTGTATATGACAACTTTTTAATATATTATTTATTTACAGATACAACAAACTACACAATGTTACACTTTCCAAAGCAATATAAATAAAAATCTTTTTTGCAAAAAAATATTATTAGAAGTATAATTTAAACACGATAGGGGATTAAAATTTAAAAGAGCAAAAGTTTCTTAAACTCAGCAAAATGAGACCATTGTTTAAAGTTTTGTATTCGATCTGTTGGAGCAATGTTTATTTGATAATGGGTATATGTATGGGCCTAAGTTTCAGTTTATTATTGATACCAATCG
This sequence comes from Formica exsecta, assembly GCF_003651465.1. Lineage (NCBI taxonomy): Eukaryota > Metazoa > Arthropoda > Insecta > Hymenoptera > Formicidae > Formica > Formica exsecta. Next base: position 1,686,844 of record NW_021849743.1, on the reverse strand, counting down.
ATGTTGATAGACAACACGATGCAGCAGAATCTTTTGATCATTTCTCGAATACTTTGGAAGACATAGACCCCTATGAGCCAAGAATAAACACTGATAGTAAACCACAACCAATGCAAAAAGGAAAGAAAACATTTGTGCGTCCGAGATACTATTCAACGGAGCTTGGAATTAGAGAGAAATTATTTGTGGGAATTATAACGAGTCGGGAGTATCTTCATAGTAGAGACATAGCGCTGAACAAAACAATTGCTCATATAGTAGACAAAATTCGCTATTTTATATCCATACCAGAAGGGACCAAACCAAATGTTTCCTTCCCTGGAATAGTGGGATTTACTGATACGAGAAGCATCTTGAAACCCTTTCACGCTATGAAATACATTATTGATAATTATGTAGAAAGCTATGATTATTATTTTCTAACTAAAGATGTGAGTTATGTAAATGCAAGAGGTCTGGTAGAATTTGTAAATAAAATAAGCGTGAGTCAAAATGTTCACATAGGTGCTCCAAGTGAAATTGATACTTATTGTTCTCTAGGTAAAACATACATTTTTATAATTCAATTGTAATTAATACATGAATTAACGGATAATTTAAATTATTTTCAGAATCTGGTATTCTTTTGAGCCATTCTGTTATACAAGAAATAAAAAATAATCTAGACTGGTGTGTCAAGAACGCGTATTCAGATTCAGATGATATTAATGTTGGTCGTTGCATTCTCCATTCCACTTCTATACCTTGTAGCAACCGAATACAAGGACAAAACTTTACATTTACCCAATTGAAACCAACATTTAATTTTGAGAAGGATTTTGCTCAATTGACCGATCAAAATGAATTCCAAAATTCGCTATCCATATATCCTATCTACAATCACATGCTTATTTATAAACTTAATATGTACTTTGCTGCAGTAAGTCTTCTGAAATAGTACTGTACAAATTATATACATAAGGCGTCATTTTGATAGAAATTTTATTTATATAAGCTATGTATTAAAAAATGTTTTATAAAACATATGTGTTACTTTGTATTATAAGATGACTCTCGTTGTTTTCAGATAAATTCTATCAGAGTTCACAAATCGATCACCGATATACGCAAAGTAATATCTGCGACTACACATCTTGGTCCGTCGAATCAACGTAATGTATCATGGCCCATTGGAAATCAACCTGGGAATAGACCCCTCGGACGTTTCGATATCTTGCGCTGGTCGTATTTCAATGAATCTCACGTTTTCTTCGAGACCGACTTCGTTAATATTCAAGAACTAAGAGGCGACGCAAAATCCGATATAGATTATGTGATAAACGCAGTTACGAATAATATTATAAGCAAATACGACAGCAAACTAATCTTTAAAAAGCTGCTGAATGGTTATCAAAAATTTGACGCATCCAGAGGAATGGATTATATACTCGACGTAGCGTTTAACGAAGTGGCCACGGGCAAGGAAGTAAGAAAGAGAATCGAGGTCTGCAAACCGTTAGGAAAAGTAGAAATCATACCCGTGCCATATGTGACTGAAAACACAAGAATTAATATAATTATCACCGTCGATTTAAAGAAAAAGCAAGACGCGTTAAGTTTTATGGAACATTATGCACAAGATTGTATGGAAAAAAAGTACAAGACTTTTCTCATGATGGTCAGTTCAAATAGAAAGTTTTTTTTATAATATGCGTTATAAATAATTAGTATTATAAATATGTCACGAAATAGTAAATAATATTAACATATTACATTATTTACATACAATATTATTTTTGTAGGTTCTCTTGTATAATTTCGATTCACCATCGAAAGGCAGAAGCGATATCTTTTATGAAGTAAAAAAAAACATATTAATGCTGAATGAAAAGTATAAAAAGGATCAATCGAGAATTACTTGGCTCTCCATACGATTGCCCATCAATGTAACTTCCATAGATTTAAATCCAATGTTAAGAATTGCCGTGATCGATTTATGCGCGAAGAAGTTTTCTTCGGAGAGTTTGGTTCTTCTCGTGGAAGCAAGAACGAAATTAAAAATAGATTATTTAAACAGAGTAAGTATACATGTGACATATTGATAATTATTCTGTATATAATTAATTTATTTGTTTTTTCTAGGTTCGTATGAATACCATCAGTCGCTATCAGATATTCAGCCCGATCCCGTTTATCGAATTCCATCCTGATATAATTTACGCGGAAGAAGCTGCTCCCAATGAGGTGGATGTCAATAGTAATTACGGAAAGTACGATGAACAGAACTACAACAATATCGCATTTTACATCAGAGATTACAACGCAAGTATGAAGCGCATATATACTTGTTAATTCGCTTCGAGAGAAGTCGATTCTATTGTGTGATTAAAACCCAATATATCAAAATGTGTTTCAGTGCGGCAAACAGTCGAGACGAGCATTCCGTTAGCACGATCCGATAAGGACATTGCTACTCTACTGAAACTTTCCAAGCACAGTCCCGTAACTTCTCTATTCGAAATGTATGTGTCTTTCAGTGATATGCATGTATTTCGCGCGGTAGAACCGACGTTAAAAGTAAAATACAAAGATATTAATTGTGACGACGCTTCCAACGATAGTATTTATAAAAGTTGCCTTAAACTGAGAAATAATCATTTGGGTAAACGTAGTCAACTGGCTAGATTAATATTAGATTATCAGAATCATCAAGTATAAGAAAGTGTAAAAATCACAATATGTATTCTTTACAAAAAAGAACGACTATTTATTAATTTATGTTTCTTGTATCAAACACTTTATACTTTCGCATAAAACTAGGAGAAAATATAGATATACTCACATAGATACCTACAATGTAGGACAAAAATGTTCAATAGAGAAGTTAGGTATATTTTTTACATAGATTTATATATGAAAATGAAATAAATTATATATTT
>NW_021849743.1:1680900-1683891 GCF_003651465.1 Formica exsecta | reverse complement strand
TTCTTGCATCTATAACATCATATCATTTAATATAAGTGCAGTAAGAAATCAGAAAAAAAAGAAAAAAATTTTTTTTTATTATAATCGATAAAATTATTGTTATATTATTAGCAGAAAAACAAAAATAATAAAATTGACTGTTTAAACAATTTTATTTTGTATTCTAATAACAAATCACCATTAATCACTATCGGATTCTGATTCCGATAATTGTAGATCATCATTTAAGAGATTATCTGACATGAACAATGTAGGTGAGGCTGTTGTACCATTTAAATAACCTAAAAAATATAGCATTTTAAAAATGAGAGTTTTAGCAGATAGATAAACTTTCAATAAATTTTTAGTTATAAAAAACGTTAAGAAAAATTTTATTACATAATATATTTACCATTAGTCGCTGTTGGCACTGGAATAGTCTCCGTTTCATAATCGCTGCTTGAACTGTCTGAACTTGAACTGCTCGAACTGGAATCACTTTCTAAAGTAGTCGATTTTGTTTTTGGTATTTGAATTGGCGGAGAAATAGTTATGGCTGGTGCAGAGGAAGATATAGGCATCATTGGTGTCGATAGCACAAAATCATCATTGTCAAAACCAATCATCGGCAAGCTGGCCAAGGTTGATTGTCCATTTGATGGACGTACAGGTGAACAACTGAATCAAATTATATTCAATTAGAGTATATTCAATAATTCTGTTTTCTTAAATGCTATATGTGACAAAAAGCAAAAACCATAATATATTACATGAAAAAGATTTAAATAGCAAGCAGTAAACAAATTAATTGGATATAATTGAAAATATACCTCGACATAATCTATCTTCTAAAAAATGCTTGACTAATCAATCAATTTGCTTACTGCTTAAATAGTGTATTGTCCAATATCCCTGATCTAATACAGAAAATATGTTTTATATGATAGTTTATATACTTATACATTTGAAACATACTTATTGGTAGATGTACTGGGCGGACTTCTTTTATCATACGGCGATGCCTGTTGTGGACTCTGTTTGGGATGCAATTGAAGCAAAGGTTCTTTCTTTTTCCCACTGATAACTTTGGTTCTTCCATGTGCTCTGCCATATGGAGGGCTTTTTTTAACCTCAACAGATGCAGAGTTACCATTACCATTACCATTACCATTTCGTTTAGGTTCCGCTCTGCAAATAATACAAAATATATTAAGACTTGATAAAGTACAACAAATATGATATAAAAGAAATGCGATAAACATACCGTGTTTTTTTAACTTGGATATTCGCGGTTAGCTTCTCCAATGTAATATCTCCGGTATTCTTGTCAAATATTAGAACATATTCTTTGTTATAAGGCCTTTGAGAACCTTTGAACACAGTCTGAGGTGCACCAGCACCATCTAAATGTGGAACTGTAACTGTTATCGTATTATCTGAACCCACATCGACTTTAGCTACTTTTGAATTTTCAACGCTCGCAGGTTTAAAATCATCTGAAAAAAAAAAATTATACATGCAATTGATATTCTGAAAATATATTTTTCCTTCATTGCTATCAGAAAAGTTCTTGTCTTCGTCCACACATATTCTTAACATTTGTGACATTGTCCAAGCAAAATATGACACTCAATTATCTCAAAATTAGTAAAGCAAATCGCAGCGCACAGACAATCAGCATCACGGAATAAAGGTTTCAATGCTTCGATATATTCGAGTTCGAATATATATATATATATATATTCGAGTTTGATATATTTTAATGCGAGTCACGTGATGGGTAACTGAAATTTGCGCCAAATTTAAAAATGTAAGTAGAATCAGAAAGAAACCTGAGAAGGATCACGCAGCCATTTTTCATAAGACACTTTTTCTAGCTGGTACAGTAGCGTCAACTAGATTCATTTTAGAGACGGCGGAACTACATGGTCAGAACCATTTTTCGGTACTACGGTAAAACAACCGGTTGGTGCACGTGTGTGCTAGATCCATAATGGTGGATCAAAATTGCAGAGAAATGGATTTATTAATGTTTTATTAGCTGTAATGTTTTGCCATTCTAGTATATATTACGGACAGCGATAATAAGTTATTATTGAAGTATTTTTATGTATATACGCATGCGACATAAAATAAATTTTCTCAAATTAATGTTCTTAATAATTTTTCCTAATTTTTAAATATATAACGTGTAGAAGATATTTACAATAAATTGCTTTTACTTTTTTCTTATTCTTGAAACAAAATTATCAAGCATTTTAAGCAATATCATATTATTATGATTTTAATTTATATAGCTTTTTATAATTAATTATTTAAATAATTGATCTATAATTAAAAAATACTCATATAATTTAATATTTCGCATATATATTTTATAGTACGTAAAATATTTCGGCAGCGAATTAGAACAATACCTAACATGGGCCTTGGCGGCGTAAACATTGACGCGCGTCAACATTGTTTACGTATCACGGTCTTGTTATCATTTATACAAAGGCACTTGAATAGAACTGTAGTGGGGCGAGTATATAAAATATTTCGGCAACGACTTTTCAATAACATGGTATTCAGCCTTGGCGGCGTAAACATTGGCGCGCTATTGTTTACGTATCATGATTTTGTTATTATTCATACAGCGACACTTGAATAAAAACTGTAGTGGGGCGAGACGCTTCATCAACATCAAATTCCTCGCGCATTTGTTGAACGCATATTAGTGCATCGTCGTTGCCGTTATCGTGCCGCACGAATAACAATGCGTCGCGTTATCGCGTCGTCGTGTCTTCGCGTTGAACCTCTATCCCGTTTTCATTGTAATCGAGGATTGTACTTCGTTGCCGGCTAAATGGGATGTCTCTCAGCGTTGCAATCTTTAATATATTAATACCTATTAATATAATTAATTTTATATTAATATCAGTTAATATTAATACCATATTAATATTATATATTATATAAATATTTATGTATTAATAAATTTAATATATTAATGTAGGCGCAACGTTAAAA
>NW_021849743.1:1672587-1680543 GCF_003651465.1 Formica exsecta | reverse complement strand
GATTAGAGATCTATCCAGAAAGTGGCCAGGAGCAACGAAAGGTAGGTCCAACTGACGCGAAGAATGGATGTAGGCTACGCAAAATAGGCGGCCAATACTGGCCAAAGTGCGTAGCGAGAGATATATAAGATACGGTTAGGGTACGCGATTAGGGCACGCGATTAGGGCACGCGAGTAGGACGCGCGATTAGGGCACGCGGTTAAGGTAGGTGATTAAATCAGGGATACATTCTCCAAACCTCAGATTTCTGTTGGTTCAGCCAGCAAGTAGGATTGTTAGGGCTATAGGAACCATTAAGGCATTAAGGAAAAAGCTAGAAATAACATTACAATAATAATATCCAACTTAAATTTATTTTCAGGAAAAGTTAAAAAATTATTACAATTGCGCTAGTAGTGCAAGTTCTTTTTCTTCTACAATTAAAAGACGATGGATAACTTTATTAACGACTCTTTTGATCGCGATTATTTACACTTTATAAAACTTATTAAGCTTTATAATTGTATGTTGATTATTAAGAATAAATATCACACGTAATTAATCGTTGCTAAAAACTTGTCTATTCTAAAAAATTTTAGTAAATTATTTATTATACGTATACTTTGGACATTTTCGTGTAATTCCATGTAATAAATTATTTTGTATTGCATTTCAAATTATATTGTGTATTAAATTTCTGATTATATTTTGTATATTGTTATATATTTTGTATATTAAATTTATTATATCATTTGTTATATCATTTATTGTGTATTAAAATAAAAATAAAAATAAAAAAAACCTACCCTGAGAAATGAAAAAGAGGAAAACTATCCTCACACATTTTTCCTCCTCGATGGTATCTCTACCTTAACGAAGGCATTTGCCGGGTGAGGAGGTTTGCGTACTCTAATGAACCTGAGAGCTATGCCGGCGGTAACATATATCTGTTAATGCTTTCAGTATCAAATTATTTGCATTATAAAATATTTGTATAAATTGAATATGTATATTTGATAGTGATAGCATCATCAATATGTAAATTACATAATTATAATTGTATTTTAATTATAATTTAATATTAAAATTATAATTGTATTGTATAAAATTGTATTTATTATAATTGTATGTAAATTATATAAGATATGTATTTTTTTGTAAATTACACGAAAAATTACCAAAAGAACACGTATAATGACAATATATAGAAATTATTTCAATTAACATATATATATATTTATTTCTAAAGTATGTATTATAAAAATGTTCTGACACGCATAAATTTAACCGTGTGTGTTTTCATACCAAAGAGTCGTTGATAAAATCGGGAAATTTTATATATATTTTATATATGTTTCAAACTTTACAAATTTTACAAATATTTATAATTCTTTGATATTAAAAATATCGAATAAGAGTGTGAAGATTCGATGTTAAACTAACGGTTAAATATTAGTTTTTCATTCACAAAATTTAACGATTGTTCTCAAAATTGCAGAATCGCGAATAAATTAGTACGAATTTTATGATTTATTTTCAATTGATTGATGTATTTACGAATTCCGTATCGCAATCAAATATTTGTCAAATAAATTAATAAATTACACTGCGGAAACACCATATTTTTTCCGCGTTTTTTCCGTTCTTTCGCGATTGCTGTCCCTCTCGTCAGGTGAACCGTTTAATGTGCATTGGTGCGCACTAGTGCATCCAACTGAATTCATAAAAATTAATTGAATAATATAATTAAAAAGAAATTAAAAAGTTATATAAATAAAAAGTTATATAAATTAAAAGCATGATTTGATAATATTTAAAATGCTTAATACTTTTCAAGAATAAGAAAAAAGTGAAAGCAATTTATTGTAAATATCTTCTATATGTTATATTCAGAAATTAGGAAAAAAATTATTAAGAAATTATTTAAGAAAATTTATTTCATTTTACATGCATATATACATAAAAATACTTCAATTATAATTTATTATCGCTGTAGTATATACTAGAATTTATTTTATCTTGCAAAGTATTTGAATATTTTAAATTTTGCTGTTATCGGGTTTGATTCGTCTCGAACAGTTGGTACCCAAGAATTATTTGTATTCGCACATTTAACACGCTACAATAACGATGCATGTATTTTATTATCCGTAAATATAATTGTTTGTAACCACATTTTCATAAAAAAATTGTTATATCCATTTATTTTTCAATAAGAGATATATTTCTTAATAATGGAAGAACATGTTTTTTCGCGCAATTTTCAATCTCGCGAAATGAAGATAAATGGTTGAACTGTCGTTGATTCATTACCGAAATCATTGCTATCGGGAGCAGTCCGGAAGATCCGGGATTCGTTCCCTCCTGCAGCGGCTCTAACGTTCAACGGATCACTTAACTTTTCTTTGCGGATCGATCTTGCAAAAACTGATGTAGAAACAAGACGTTGGTCGTTCTCCGCCTTTAGGATCGTTCTTCTTTTTGTCGGATATTAACCAGCGTGTCACCCGGCGGAGGGAGGGCCTTGTTAAAATTGTTGGGTCTATTAAAAACTATTAAAACAGTCATCCGCGAGATAGGATATACATATATCTTATTGTTGATCGCGACATTCGTATAAAATCGCGTATTGGAAAATAAATCGTGGATGCTATTACAGATCTCGAATGTCCGTCGAAATATTTTTGCATAAAATAATAAATTATAATTTATTATCGCTGTAGTATATACTAGAATGACAAAACGCGCAGTTAATAAAACATTAATAAATCCATAATATTTCTCCGCATTTTTTATTCGCAATGTGTTTAGCACGGACCAATCGGTCATTTTACCAGGGCATCAAAAAATGTCTGACTATGTAGTTCCGCCGGCTCTAAAATGGATGTAGTTAGCGCTACTGTACCAGCTAGGAAGAATCATTTTCTGGTAGAATCTTTTTATTCTGGGACACACTGACGAGGTATTGCCAACAATCGACGTTGATATGTTAGTTTTAAAAATAAGAACCAATCATGTTCGATTGCTATTCAACTATTGAGTCCGCTGAATGGTCAATCACTGTTTTGTATTATATATGGCGAAACTTGGTAAGGTAAATGTCCGATGAAAAACGCCGGGAGATATCTGTGCTTTCAGTCTTTTCTCTAATTATATTTACAAATTAGAACGCCATAAAGAAAATGTGAAACATTTTTACACCGCGAGAGTAATAAGTTTTTGTTTAGAGGTTATAGATTATATGTAAATAAAATGTCTGACGAAAATGTGCTGTTTTTAAGAGGAACTGGAAATGTACGTAAAAAAATGTTCATATGAAAACAAAGACACAGAGATTGTTTATCTATACCCAAATTAAATCTATTTGTTTTGATTTCTGTGTTCTAGTTTTATGTAGTTTCTCTTGGTATATATTCTAACAATACATTTAATTTTAAGTATATTAAAAATATATAAAAAAGATTAATTAAAGGAAATAGAGTAATTAATTCTTAATAAATAAAAAACAACAGCTAACTTGAAGAATCTCAACTTAATTGTCAAGTCCTTAATTTTGTGGGAATAAGTTACAATAATTATACAAAAGCAATTTGCAGAAAAGTCGAGATGAAGATGTTTGGGATGATACAGCATTAATACAAGCATATGATAAGGCAGTAAATTTGGCTAAGGAGGAAGTAGCAAAGCGCATTGCTATGGATGCGCAGAGTCAACAAATAACCCAGAAATCGCAAAGTTCTAAACCTAAAAATCATACAAAGAAGACTCTCAAGGTGTGACATTCATATTTTATTATCATCATTTGTGATATAAAAAAGAATACATGAAAGATTTACTTTTTATTGCTGTATTATAGAAATGGACTGTTGGTGCTCCTTGCCGTGCAGTATATTCAGTAGACGGGCAAGTTTACGAAGCTATTGTATCAAAGATTCATGAGAATTCTGGCATGTGTACAGTGAAATTTGTTGGTAATTATTCTGTATTAAAATAATATAATTCTCTATGATATTTTTACCCTAATATAATACATTATTTGAAAACAAGTAAGAAAATATTCTAACTAATATTATATTAAATTAATATTAACGCTCTCTATAATATCTAGTGATACAATTTATAATGATAATAATTTACTGCAGGATATCAGAACTCAGAAAAAGTAGAACTGAGTTCTCTTCTGGAATCATTAGGATTGCAAAGTCAAATTGCTCAGCAGAAAGATGCATTAGCACAAAAAACTAATGAAGAGACCATAGATTCTGACACATCTACCTATTCTTCTCAACAAAATTCCAAACAAGTCAATGGTGAAAGAATGGATTATGACATGGAAGATTCCAGGCCTCCTAAAAATAATTTTGTGCCCGGACTTGGATATTTCAATTCGACAATAGACGCAATGCCACCTGCACCACCCTTACCACCACAATTGATGGCTAAGTAAGTTGAAATAAGTTAGAGATATAAGTAATGAAACTAAATAATATCCACTTACAGATTGCCCGAGACTGATGCAGATGCATTATCTAGTATGTTGATGTCATGGTACATAAGTGGATTTCATACAGGTAATTGTTGAGATGTTATTAATTTAAGAAATCTGCTATTGATTTAAAAAAAGATAGCCTTTAATCCCAAATGCTTGCTAGAAAAAACGACTTTAAAATAATCAACACAAATAATGTAATATCTTTAATTATATAGGTTATTATCATGGATTAAAACAGGGTAAAGTCAATCAGCAGAAAAGAAGAAATTGTCAGTAGTCTGTTTTTAAAATTTTTATCTTTCTATAGAATTCAACAAAACTTTTACATTATACATTGTATTAACAAATTTGCATTAATAAAATTCTACATATTTATTTTACAGATAAAGATATTTATTCATATCTAAATTTGCCATTTTAACGTTTATGGGAAAAAAATATATATAGTAATATAAATATTATATAAGTATATAATTTCCAATTTTATTAAATTAACTAGATAATTGTAAATAGATTAATAGAAATCTTATATGATATCTGAAGTACTCTCAAAGTATCACAATTTCACAGAAAAAAAATTGATCTAGTTATTATACGTATCATGTCTACTTATTATGTATATTACATACATATCTACTTTTTTTATTACAACTGTGAATTTAAGATTTCCTGCTGTTCTTCTACTTATTTAGAAGAACCAAATTGTTTATGCCATTCCATATATTGCGCGTTTATATGCTTGGTAGTTGGTTTCACATTGTGTTTTGCGAACACAAAGTGATTCATTGCACTGATCAGACCGTCGTTCCGAATATCGCTTATAGAAATCGCTTTAGTCTCGAGACTCTCCCAAATAGGCCGTAATTGACTAATCCATGCTTCCTTGCATAGCAGTTTCAAATCCGCGCAAGAATATCCCGCGGTTTCTTGCGCGAGTTTAAACATTTCCGATGAGTCGTGCAAATCATCGCGCACATAAAATCGTAATATTTCCAATCGACTAGGTTCGTCGGGTAGATCTACAAAAATTCGCTTTTCTAAACGTCTCAATAAGGCAACGTCTATGTTCCTAAAAACAATATAAAAATTATTTGCAATTATGGGATTTAAAAAATTAAGATTAGACAAGATAAAAAGATTCTTATACCAAATAACTTTTTGAATAAATATATTGTTGTGCTTTATAAAAATTATCGTTTAGACATATTTAACATTGAATTATTTAATTTAACTATATATATATGAAAAAATATACAATGAAAAGTTTGTTAAAGAATTTTATGCAAAAAAATAATATATTTCAAAAGACGCTAAATGTGCAAGAATTATTTTCCTTGACGATTAATTTTGTATCTTCTTTTTAAATCTGTTATTCATCAAGATCAAATTATCAAAATTATCCTTATATAATTGTTTTTTGCTTACCAAGGAACGTTTGTAGCTGCTAATAATATTACATTCGTATAATCCATTGATAATAATCCGTCTAATCTGGCGAGAAGTTCCGCTCGAAATCTTCTAGCAGGTTCTGAGCTCGACGAGCCGTAGTCCGTGTTGTTTGTGGTTGTCCAATCGATTTCATCGATAAAAATTATCGTAGGCGCATAATGTTTAGCAAGATCGGTGAGTACCTAAAGTTAAAAAAATTCTTTATTTCTTTAATTTTTCGGGAATATTATAAAAGTCATCAAGATTAATTAATATATTGCTGATTATTATTATAGATAAATTAATAATTACAGGCCGGATTTCGATATTTGTCAGAAATATAAGATGTAAAACATAATTTTTTCTTACTATACAGATATGTAAAAATTTTAATTGCATTATTTATGTATTTCAGAATAGTTTCGTGTTTATATTATCTTTATCTTGTTCTTTTAATTTTGAGTAGATATTTCATATGGTATATTATAAATGTCTAGAATTCTGACATTGTAGAAATAGATGCTTTAACAAGGTAGAAACGCTCTATGAATGTCTAATATATGTTACTTATCCTACTTACGCGAATATATTTTTCGGAGTCGCCTCTCCATTTGCTAATAACGGAGCTGGAAGTGATATTAAAAAAGGTCGATTGACATTCGGTGGCAACCGCCTTTGCGAGCATTGTCTTGCCTGTTCGAAATGAGATTTTTTTTCGTTAATTATCCGGTAACCGCAAGTAATTTTGCGATTAACTTACCAGTTCCTGGTGGACCGTATAACAATACACCTTTGCAAGAACCGAGTTTTCCGCTAAACAGACTTGGATATTTCATAGGATAAAATATAGCTTCTTTTAATAATGTCTTGCAACTTTTTAGTCCCTTTACGTCGTCCCAATGAACGTTCAATTTTTGTTGCACGATTTCCTGCGAATTATCATACTTTATTTTACATACTCGCTCTCCGTTTATGATTTTTATTATACTCTTCGACGAGTATATTACGAATCTGTATTCTGTTAGAAAAAACAATTAATGCGCCCAGTTTCATTATCAATTAAAGATATAAATTCCCAAATAATATTCAACACAAACATATACACACATATCATGTTTAGATCATTTGTTTCTTACCCGTGATATAACATCGGCGATTTCCTTCAATTCGGAACCGAGCGGATAAAGATCACCGATAGGTTTCAGTAGTCTCTCATCATTATCGGTAATAGTTTCGTTGAACATCGGCACTTGTATGGCTACTCGATCGCCACTTTCCGCAGGAAAAATTGGCGTCACCGTAATACCGAGATTTAATTCGTCCCAAGCGCATTGTTTTTGCGCGATTTTATTTTTTCCAATATTGTTGCATTCCTCCGTAAGACGACTATCCTCTTGCTTCGAATTAGGAATCTTTATGATTTTCTCTTTTCTATTGCTATTCTGCGAAAGATTGAAATTTAATCCGGGAAAATCAGAAGTCCCTTTTCTCGACAGATTTAATAATAAATTGTTAACAACATAATATCTTTGAAAACTGTTCTTAGCTCATTGAATATACAAAAGAATTTTGCAAGGAGAAACGTGTGTTTGTTATTATTCTCATATATTCAATAAATGATTAGTTATTGCGTCACTCGTTAAATTTCTAATATTCTATATCACTTCTCCGATTAATTTCTATATTTCTTACACGCTTTGTGCCACATTTGCGACGGCTTCCGCCTTCTTACATAATTTCGGATATCTGTTGTACTTGGCATGATAATAATCGGTATACTCAAGAATAATAGTCTCCAGATCGATATTGTCGCATACGTGAATATCTCGGGACAGCTGAGCTTCTTTGATCAGACTCTCCGCGGTATTAGAATATCTATAAGGAATATTGATATAATTTGATTCTCGTTGCATAATTATTGATACGGTTATTATGTTTGATTCGTGTTAATAAACTTTGAATTGAACAACTGCGATATGAAATTCACTAATAATTGTGTAAACTCACCCTTGTTCCCGTAAAAAGGCAGTGATAAGATAAATAAGATGGCGCCGAC
>NW_021849743.1:1628953-1672144 GCF_003651465.1 Formica exsecta | reverse complement strand
ACGCTCTTGAGCACGTTTCTCCTCCTGATTAATCAATAATAAATATATTATAATTAACATAAAAAAATTCTGTCGTTATATATTTATCGTGATGATGGAAAGGATAAGCGATTTAAATATTTTCCCACATCTTTACGATTGAGAATCGCATTTGCTGTGAAACGATATCAGATTCAAACCCGCTTAAAGGAATTCTTTTCATCCTCATAATACATGACTTATCACACTCACTCATCCCCCATCAAATACGATCGAATAGCGTATCCTGATATTTTCTATATTTTTATGAAACTTGATACAAGTCGCAGGAGATGCGAAAATTGATTTTTCTGTCCATCATCCTCGGGTTGTTTACTAAGCTCGCGAATCTTGATAAACAAGTGATATTACAATAATGCATCTGTATAAAAACCTAATGATATTTGTTTTTTAATGAAATATATGTGACAGAAAATTGCAATATTGAAAGATTTATTGTAGAAAATGGAACATACACAATAATGTAGAACTCGCGCTCATTTGAGTACAGTAATAAATTGAAAAAAAAAAAAATTATATTATAAATGAATCTCTAGCGTAAAGTCGCATTCATTATTCAGTAGCACTAATTGAATCGTGACAGAATGCATTACGGTTCTAAAAATATATTCACACCCTCACCTTATCTCTCGCCAAGTGAGCAACGCGGCCGGCGATCGCGTTCGATGACAAACAATCGTTCATATCGCGAAAAGTGACCGATCCCCCTTCTTCGGCAAAAAATCGACGTTAATTAATCTTTGGTGATAGTCTTCACTTATACTCCTTTGGTCGGTACGTACTTGTTTGAAGGATACGTATACGATTCTATGGTTGTCATGACGATGTCGATGCGCGGCACGGCGCGGTTGTCAATAGAGGTCAGAGAATGGCGGGTTAAAATTGCGGAAATGGAAGTAAATCGTAGTCAAGTAATGACAAATCGCGCGTAAAGCAGGATACAGGATGGTGGAGAGATTATACGGTAATTGCATCAGTGTTCTGTCTTACGCATAATTGCGTAATTTGGTCCATTCGCTAATCGAGCAAGTCACTAATACTTCCTCCATCGTGAATTGGCGAGATTCCATCCTATAGTGTCCGCAATCCTGCAGTGTCCGAGGATAATACATCTACGTTGCTTCTTGTCCTTTCACGCAATTTCTTATTTCCGGATATATATTCCGGGTATGAATTAATCCTCTCGTTGGATGTAATAATTTTCCTCTGTACAAGTATCAAGTTATTAATAAAAGTGTAATAAGATAAGAGTTATTAATTATTCAATTATTGTAATAAGATAATAGTTATTAATTATTGTAATAAGATAAGAGTTATTAATTATCGTAATAAGATAAGAGTTATTAATAAGAGTGTAAAGGGAATTCTTATTTTTTAATAAAATTTAAAAGAATTTGATTAAATGAATTTCGAGAGAATTTAATTTGATAATCAATTAGTAAGGTATTTAATAATGAAATTAAAACGTTGTAAAAGTAGTTAAGGAATGAATTATTAAATTTTCATCATCAAGTTTCAAATTTCAAGATTCATACAAATTAAAAATACGCGGAGATAATTTTGACACATTCTATATTACTCATTAAAGTTTTAATATGTTTTATTAACATGTATTTATTTTCTTCTGCAAGATTCCTTTAATGTTCTTTTCTTCAGATGAGATTTTATTAGCCGATTCAGCGCTATTCATATCATGTTATCGCACATATTTTAAAGTTATTTCGGTATTACAGTCTCTATTATTGTTTGGGAAAATTGAAAATGCGTTTCTAATAATAATGCAGCTGATAACGTAGATTAATCACGTTATCACCATGTCGGATAGAAGGTTTAATAGAAGGTTTAATAGGGTTTAATAGTGGGCTACATTCGAATACAATATCTCAAAATTATACTTTTTATATAATTATATTTTTCATAAAACATATGGGATAATATATGTTGTTTAATTAAATTAGTATAATAAATATATTCTCTCTAAAGAAAGGGTCTAAATTCGAGCATTTACATATGTGTAAACTTTAATTATTATTAATATAAATATTTTGCTTAATTTTATTACTAATATATCGAATCATATATTATTATAGATGATTTGTGTTTTCATCCAAAAACTGCTATTAAAATTAAAATTGCGAATTGTGTGTGACATTTTGTATAGTAACTTGCATTAATTTAGAAATCAGTGGTATATACATACGTGTATATCCCATTATCTTTTTATATTTAATTCAACATTTTATTATTTAAATAGAATAAATTATAGTTTTAATATATGAATAATTTATAATGCAACATAATACTCTTCGAAAGAGGAGCTTAATTTCAAAAAGCACGAATTTTACTTTTCCGCGCTGTAAACAATTCAATGTTAAAGTTATAAATAAATTTGTCAAAGGCGATGTTTACACTTTGTCTGCTTATCTCATAATCCAGTCTTAAAATCTGTTTTCTCTCGCAATCGCTTCATTATTGCAATTTAAATTTAAAAAAGCACGACAGGATCCGAGGACTGCGACGAATGCGCTTTTTCGATTATGGCAACGGGTGCGTTGCGCTTCCACGGAGGGGTTTCGTCGCAGCATGATAAGAGAAAGAGAGAGAGGGCGAGAAAAGGCAGAGGGAGAGAGGGCGAGAGAAAGGCGAGGCGCGGTGCGCGGAACACCTTCGATCGACCCTCGCGAGAGAGGAATAAGCTCGTACTGCGACAGAGTTTGGTCAGTCGGTCGGTGTTGTTGCCAGCTGCCGCATCGTGTTAAGTTTCTTCAGGGTCTCGCGACAAACACGCAGCCGGTGGTACCTCATGATCACACCCTTTTTTCTTTCCTTTTTTTCTCTCTACCCTCGTTTTTCTATCTTATCTCTCTCATCGCGAACAATCAATTTTTGCCGCGAGATAAACTGCGGGCTCGAAGAATTTGAGAGATAACACTTTCTGTCAAAATCCCGCACATACTCCTCTCCCCCGTCGAAGAAGAGGGGGAACACATGTGCGTACGGTGGAGCGGCGCACGAGGGATGATGTGAGGCGGACGATCGCGACGCGATACAGTATGAAGGTAAAAAGCAGTCCCCCCTCCTGGTTTTTCCCTCCCCCTCACTGCATCCGTAGTGCGTGCACTATTATGCGGATTTATTTCCGATCGGCCTGGATAACGGACGATCATCCTCATAGAGAATACAGGGCGAACACGCGAGCTGGTCCCGCCACGTCAGTCGCGGACTGATTACAAGCAGTTTACCGGGAGCTTGACGTCATTCCCCTGCTGATTGACGACGGGCTTAGAAACGCCAGTATGAGAGACGAGGGTCCGTGTCGTTGACATCGTTTTCCCGCGGCTTTCGCCCCCTTCCCTTTCTCCGGGGAAGAGTATTTAAATCATTTTCTTGTTTTCAATAATTTGGGAACGTGCAGTGTCAAAAGAAAAAAATTCGATTTTTTAATTATTTCCTCGCATTATCTGGACGCGCAACGTGTTTTTTTAATATACATGCGCGACAACGTAAATCGCAATCGGGCAACTTGACGATTTGATAAAGTTTTGTCTTTGTACACGGATCGTACGGTAGTTTTGAATGCATATCATGTCGATGATCGATTCAGAAAGACACTAGTCGTACTTCACATGACCTTACTAAGGCCAAATATTTATTCGCACAAGAATCCTACCACATACGTATAATTGTAGCAAGTTTCGATGCTATAGATATACAAAACTTTTATCAAGCCAATCAGTTTCGTTTCCATCGTTCACTATAAACGTACAGAATAAACAAATGGTCTTCTTGCTATATCTACAGCATCGAAAAATATGCTCATCAAAGTTATTGGTTTGGCCAAAGTTACTCTATTTTCTTTTTTTTGGGAGAGAAGAGTTCAAAAACATATTTTATGTGTGTAAAAACAAAATTTTAATAAATTATCTCATTCTCGAAAAACTTGCTATTTTTCTCAAAAACAAACTCAAGATAGATTTTGCAGGCCTCTAGATTTAGAAGAGATTGCATCGCGTCAGGACCGCGAACTTGGACTCAATTTGAGTTTCCAAGAGTGACAAGAAATTCATCAACGAAAAGTTGAATACACAGAGCACGGTACGTTCGGAAACATCACCCGTGTGCACACGAGCGTCATTCTATCTTTCTTCAACTTTTAGGAAATAACAAAGATAGAAGTGCTTGTGTGCACACGGGTGATGTTTCCGAACGCAGTCTTACAAAGGAAACTACGCTAAATCCTTTATGCTTTTAATGAAACTTCGCACACATATATCAAGGGGATTTTAACTAATGAATAGCAATTGAAAGTTTGAAATTTATTGATTGAGAGTTCTCTTGAATGTATATGTATGTACGAAGTTTCATTAAAATTAGAATTTTCGTATTTGCGAGATCTGTTAGTTATCATTACAATATGACCGCTTAATCAATTTGCAAGTGTAATATTTGCTAGCTTACTTATATTATATTTGATTGCAATCGTCGACAAATGCAGATTTTATTGATTTATGTAAAATTATGTAAAAATTAGAAGATAACATTTTTAATAAAACAATGATAATGTTTGGCACTAAAGAATAAAATAATTTATCTATCATTAAAAATTAAAACGATAAGCTAACATAAGATTTTATATTCTTCGATTAGAGAATCTTAATATATCTCTTTCAACATTATTATATTAATATTTTAATGCTACATATAATTTGGATTTGATATTTCTTATACATTTATATAATTTAGGGATAAAACAATACACCGATATTAGATAATATTTTATAATTTGTGAAGAAAATAAATTAAATGAAGATCTCATGTATTTGAGGATTAAAGACACATTCTCAGCACTGTTTACATACACCATCTTCCGCGATGATAAGAGCAGTTATTCCGCGTTTCTCGCGAATTCTCAATTTCGCAACGTGTCGAGAATTCGTCCTAATCGGTCTTTAAGGTCGAGACAATTATTGCGCGATTTACGTGACGTATTCATTAAGTAAGACCCACGCAAGATTAATCTAATATGATAACAAATGTATATATCCTGATTCTATCGCGCAGGCAACATGTTTCTGCTACTGTCAGTGCTGTCAGAGCGGAGGTTGCTGCAATAGCCGGACGTTCTCCAACCATTCTGAAAGATCACCTATTGATACGTGCACGTCCAACTTTTCTGAAGCAACCATCCCGCGGATCATGAGGAGATCTTCCATCAAGACACTCACGTGGACGTTCTACTTGTCCACCCTATTATTTCTACCGGCGAGAACAAGTAAGGCGCGTGAATACCGAAAAATAACATAAACGTAAAATTGATGTACAATTGAAGAGTAAAAGCATGACAAATTTACGCGCGATTATCGACGTCGAAATCGTGAAAAAACAATAAAAAAAAGAATAAAATAAGTAATTAAATTTATATATCAGTGTTTCAGCTTTTTTATCTTAAATAACTTCTCAATAACCGAGTAGAATCTTTTTAAGTAATTTTTACAAAGAATGCGAAGATTAACAATTGTTTAAATTTATTCGTCAACGTTGATTCTGGATTATTAATGGAATCCTCCAGACTTTTATATAAAGCCTCAATCGAGATTGTATACGTATTTTGTGTATATGACGTGGTCGCGGAAACCAGGTTACACCTGACCAATTTCGATCGGCAATGTGGTAAATTGTTTCAGGTGCCCTGGAAGAGAACTGCACGGATTTTCAGGGCGGTACTGTCAGACACGGCCTCCTCTACGTGCCAGGACCTGCGGTCTGCAGCCTCTGCGTATGTTATCATTCCGAGCCGATGTGGTGCCGGGCCATTTACTGTACACCACCGTTTGTGAGTATCCGAAAATATGAAGGATATGCGAATAACGCGAATCTGTATTTTAGAGGATCGAATGTTCCAGTGATATTTCGGTCATGGTGTTAGAATAACGCCTGTATTTGTTTGAAAGTTACGGTAGATATGCACATGCAGACAAATGCACATTCTCTATCTCATTCGCATCCATATTCATATTCATATACATCAGCGAATCGCTCAAAAATATTCGACGATCATCAAATTCTTTGTGCCCTTTTTTTTAAAACCCATGCAATTCAAGCGAAACTAATGGAAGGATATTAAAAGAGATACATCGATCTTTTTTTTCTCTCGATTATCGAAATAAAGCGCGATGCATGTGGAATGCAATTAATGGTTTTTTCATAATAGAAAAAAAATTATTAAAAAAAAAATCAAATATTAAAAAGGAAAAGAATGGACATCGTATAAAAATAACTTGACACGTGTATGTATATATATTTCGATGTCGCGTGTCTCTAAACTGAACTCATATTTTATTATGTTTGTCACGTCATATCATTCTAATGGACGGATAAGCGAGATAGCGAGACCGATATTTTCCGGATAATAGATTGACGAGTAACGAGCGATGCATTTATCCGTGCGAATATGGTCAAGTGTTTCCTAAGCAAAATTAGAAATGCGCAGAATATACGTTGACATACATGTTCTGCTAATTACTTAGTTTTCTACTTTTTATTAAAAGAGTCGCGTTCTTTCAATGATCTTGTGATTAATTTACACGCGCCTTTTAACTATGTTTTAATTATATTCCTTCTATGCTTGCGTCACCGACCGTGCAAATCAATGTCGCACACACGTCGTTGCCACCGAAGTAGCACAAAGTTTCGTGAATTGAGTGTTGTAGAATTTATGTGTACGAATTTAATGACTGTCACGTCACTAATAAGCGCATGACAAGTTTTATATAGTTTGCTAATAAAAATCGATTTTTTTTTTTTTAATTTGAGACAGAGACGGAGAGTATCTTTTGTGCAAAGAGTCACATTATTAAATTTCTCCTAAAGTGACCTTAATATAAGTATTATAAGTGCCACATTGGGGAGAGAAGTGCTAATAAAACTTTTTTCTCGTATATTAGAATTCCCGCGTGGTCAAAGCAATGTCAAATTTTTATAATAATCGCGTTAAAAATCTTTATAAAATAGATTAAATACTTAAACATAAAAACTTTAAATATGCACGCGTACATATATATTATTCCCTATATTTTTTCAACTTTAACACAACGTACATATGTGAGATTCTCGAACAGGAAGAAATATCGAAAACGCCGCGATACCTAAAGGTTTCAACAACAGGTGTGTTAAATGATCTGTCAACTGTTCGATATTTATGCTAAAGAGCACGCGTGCACACACGACGCATGTATATGTAGGAACCCGCGTGATCTAATAAGTAGGACAAGTCTCTCGTGTCAGGTTCGAAATGTCGTGCACCCGCGACCGCAGCAAGTTTGCGCGGTCCGATTTCTCGTAAGTACAAAGACGATATTGTAATTACAGACGCGATTAGCATATAAAACTTGTCGCATGTTGATCGCAGCACAGGTTCTACTGCCCTACATAACTTACGCAGAGACGGGAAACACGCGTCGCTTTATGCTCGTAATTAAAAACAAACATGCGTGCATAAATGATTAATTGCATTACAAAACAAATTAATGTGTATACATATACAGTTGGATACATTTTAAATGTGCATTTACGCAGACATATTTTATGACATGCAAATCAATATAAGCTAAACAATACGCAAGAGTACGGAAAAATCTATACATGCAGAAAGAAAGTATTGTTGACGTAATATGTTATAATATTCTTTTTTTTACTTCAAAGTAAATTCCATTGATAAAAAAAGTTGCGTACTTAATATGATAGTTTAATATAATTAGTTAATTAATAATCGATACGTAAAAATAAATGTCATAAATATACACTACTCGACAAAAAATAAAGAACGCTTCTTTTCTCGCTGAAAATTGTTCAAGTTGAAAATGTTATAACTTAGCGGAAACAAATTAATGTGTATACATATACAGTTGGATACATTTTAAATGTGCATTTACGCAGACATATTTTATGACATGCAAATCAATATAAGCTAAACAATACGCAAGAGTACGGAAAAATCTATACATGCAGAAAGAAAGTATTGTTGACGTAATATGTTATAATATTCTTTTTTTTACTTCAAAGTAAATTCCATTGATAAAAAAAGTTGCGTACTTAATATGATAGTTTAATATAATTAGTTAATTAATAATCGATACGTAAAAATAAATGTCATAAATATACACTACTCGACAAAAAATAAAGAACGCTTCTTTTCTCGCTGAAAATTGTTCAAGTTGAAAATGTTATAACTTAGCGGAAAAAAAAAACCTTTAATATAATGAAAGTTTAATGTAATAAGATAAATTAATCCGCGCATGCATGCGGAAATTTGCTGGCGCTGTAATTTATATATACAGGCCGTAGGTCGTTCAAAT
This sequence comes from Formica exsecta, assembly GCF_003651465.1. NCBI lineage: Eukaryota > Metazoa > Arthropoda > Insecta > Hymenoptera > Formicidae > Formica > Formica exsecta. The sequence continues at coordinate 1,663,751 of NW_021849743.1, read as the reverse complement.
TTATCGACTGATACATGCAATTTCGCATATCAATATGTTGTAATTGGACGCATTAAAAGGATTGAAAAATATAATGAACGTAGAAGTTAATTTAATGATATTATTTCTTTCTTTATGAAAGGTCTATATTTATTGTTAGAAGAATTAAAAAGTTTGGATCTTATTATTCTCTTTTTAATAAGCTTTTTAACAAACGATAATATTTTTATATAAAAACGTTAATTTATTATATTTAAAAAAAAATAGTAAATACTATATATGGGCAAACAAAATTTTTTCAATGCAATACTGTTTGAATGATCATTAAAAACATCGCAATCTATCGCTAATGATATATTGTTTTAGCGTATATAAATAAATACATTTAATCACACTGAAAATTACATATTGCGTAGTGTCGATAAATGCATGAAAGTAATAATATCGCGTTATTGCAGTTAATTGCGAACTGCATACGAATTAAAGTATCACGTTTAATTCATTTTAACAGATCGCATGCACCCACGTCAATGGGAAATTGGACGCTCTAATCGGAAAACGACCCAAAAAAAAAAAAATGTATATATCTGAATATATTTTTAAACAATTCTAATTTTCTTTGATACGATGCATAAAAGTTTGTGTTTACTATATATATATTATGTTGCTATATGTGATTGATGAGCCAAAATATTGAAAAAGAAATGTTCAAAGAAAACGTTTGGAAATAATTTGCTGCTTTACTTAAATTTGTTCATGTGGCAAATTTTTAATTTTTCACATAAAAGCCATGTTGTTCCATGTGTTAGCGTAACACCGATAAAAGCGTCGCATCGATACGACCACCGACGAGAATGTCTGTAATGCGGTGCTTGTCGCGAGTCAAGTTCAGGCTGCGCGCCAAATAACCCGGATATTTTTCGAGAAATTACCCGAGGAGATGCATTCTAGAAACGTTTATGCACTGCCAATAGGAATGCAAAATCTATTTTGAATGGATTTGAAGCCCGCAGTGTGGGGGCGAGCGTCGCGAGGACTGCTTAAATTTTTTGAATGTCCTTACTGTAGGTCGAACTAAGAAGAAAGTGGCGATTGCTTCGAATATTGAAATATTACGAACTGCAAAGTAATTTTAAATTCATAAATTTTTATAATATCAAGACATTTTAATTAACAAGATAATTCTGGAATATTTAGAAAGAAGATTGTAATATTCGTCCCGCATATTAAATAAGGGATGATACATGTTTGAGGGATAAATTAATATCTTTAAACTTTAAACTTTATGCGTAGATTGTGCTAATGCGGTCTTTTCTTGATCGATCGGTGAGATTTATATACACACTAATCTAAATTTTACAATCTTTAATTTCTCATCAAAACATTATTAACCCCTCATATCAATCCGTATATGTGTGTATGAAAAAATCAAAGTATTATTCGATATATACATCATCATATTCACACTCTATTTAAATTAGAAAGTAATTACACTACTCGAAACAAAAATTAATTTTTAAATAATCAATTTTTATCATTTGTCAGATTTGCAAAATATAGAAGTCTGTCCTTTTCCATTAATATTATATTATTATAAATTATATCGAGTATTCTTGAGTGTACATATGTAGAGAGAACGCTTTTATCTGATTGTTTTGAGCGGTGTGAATTATAAACCACTCTCGCACAAATGCTGACCGACCTCGATCGCGATTGTTCCGCAGAAATGCAAGAAGTTTCGCGTAGGCGAACGCTGCTGCGAATTTGAGTGCCTCGACGACAGCGATGACTGGAGTGGCCCGGACGTGTACGACGTATACGCCATGGCATCATCGGTCCAGAAACAGAGTCCCGTCGTCTGTCTGTTCGGACTGGTCGCACTACTGATGATGCCCTAGTTACGACCTGACGGGATCCGCGGTCATCGTAGCGGTCAACCTTGCCCTCGTCAGGAGAATTCGTCCGTTAGTGATATCAGTGATACGACGATGATGACGATAAAATTGTGCACGAGAAAATTCCGAGACAGGTTTGACTCTGACTATGTAGCGTTTTGACGAACGGCACATCCCTCGCCTGTCGTAATTACGTCGTTCGACTTTAGAATAACATTGAAATAAAGAAATCGAGAACTGATGTTCTTTTACCGAATCGATATAATTAAATTTAAGATCGAATCACTTTATAAATAACCGCAGAGAGACGCGATCACGCAGCTCTCTTTTAATTCATAAACAATAAATAATATAACGCGCTGAAATCATTACGCGAATAATAGTAAAATTGTTATTTTATCTCGCACACTATCATATATCAATTAATTTTTTTCATAACTTTTTTAAAAGCAATATTTAAAAACCATCAAATTGTCAGGCGAAAATCTATATTAGTCAAGTTTAAAGCGAACGTGTGTGGTAAAGCCTAATTTTTCTCGATTTTTTTAATTTTGAAGCCCACTTTCTCATATTTTTCCACTTTTTCAAATTCGATACGATAATATTCATCGGGCCGGCTCGATATCGAAGTTAAAATCTACTTCGAATACATATCAATGAATGATGTACGTGACTCTACTGGTCTCATCCAACATTTAAATGTCAACTGTCATTTACGAGGCTTGATATCATTTCGAAGTAAAATACAGCGTTTTTTGTCGGAGATAACATAATAAAATGCATATAAACAAAATGTCAAAAAACTTATATTCAGCGCTTAATTCGATCAGGCTCCTTCGGCTTAATCGGTATCGATTCTCGAGAACGATCGTAATCGCGGACAGTGTGTATGCGTCGTCATCAAAATCAGCAAGAACACTCAAATATCCCATCCTCGTCTTTGGTAATACTCTTGATGGACGGTAACAATTGAAGCAGACTGAAACCGATCGAGACCTCGCGTGCACGCATACGTTTGTGTGCGTGTGTATTTGTTGTGTGCATGTGTATATATGTATGTGTGCGTGCGCGTATGGTCAAAAATTTTTATTTTTCCATTGTCGCGAAACGTGCAATATAATAACGCGAACGTGTCGGGCAGAGAGATTAGAGCGTGGAGATATACAAGTCCGTCATCAACAAGCGTCGGGAAGCTTTGTCGAGTGTATGATATCCTCTTTGTTAACGAGACTCGTTTCGATCTCCAATTTAGTCGATTTCACCGTTCGTTCGTTCGTTTTACTTTGCCAGATTCGTCGATGAATGAGCACTTTTTTAAAAAAATATCTCCCGCCTCTTTATAATTGAAATGAATAATAAAATTGAGAAATCTCGTATGATAAAATAATATCCCGCGTATCCTTTATTTCGCTTACGTTTCGTTCGCAATTGTGTCTTCAGCATATTTTCCCCATATTTTTAATTTAATTCATACATGAAGAAAAAGCTTTTCACACTAAAAGATAAATCATTTGGGATCGAGTCCAATAGTTCGTTTATCCTACATGATTTTGTTAAGATATCGATTTTAAATAATTTTTGTTTGTGTACATATTATACTATACATAAATTGTGCAACGGTAGCCGATGCGAGATATTTATTTGGTTGCTTATCATATTTCAATTATAACGATAAAAATGCAATCTTGTTGACATTTTAGCGATGAGATTTTAAATGTATTGCATCTCACGATAACATACTCTTCTATATCTGCAGATTGCAAAACAACGATTATTTTCGTATCAATTAATGCTCAACCATCAATTAATTGCTAGTCGTGTGATATTTCCAAGCGACAGTGATTATAATAAACATCTGGATTTTCATATGATAACAAGCTAATTTATTAGAATTATAATTAATATAATTCGGTTTGTGCGCCCACGCAACTAATTGGATCGATGAGAAAGCTGAAGCTTAAATTATTAACACGAGCAATTTAATATTCAAAATAATCTGACAATTGGTATCAGTAATATTACATTAAAATTATTTTAGAATCTATTTTATAAAACTTATCGGAAACAATCTGATAAAAAGTTGATTAGATTTTAACGAAATGTGAAACGTATTTTATTAGTACCGACACCGGCGATAAATCTGAGCAAAACACATGGGGCCACACGAGTAGTATAACGTACACAAACGTATTTTCTTGGTTTCCTTATGGAGAAATGTGAGAATGATAAACATGGTGCTAAGTCATTCCTCGTTAAAGAGAGTGATGCTGTATATTACATGACATTCGCGAATTTTTCCGATATTTGCGACACTGTATTTTAATATTTGTGCACGTATGCTTGCCTGTGATATATTTTTACGGCATTTCATTACTATTCTTGCCTTTGGATTACTAATCGCTTCGCGAATCTCGAAGGCTTCGATTAATGCTGCGGATGTTTCTAACAAAAACAGATCTTTTTTTAAATTTTGAAGGAAGAAGAACGAGATCGCGTATAATATTGCATAAAGATGACGACGGTAATAATTAATAAAATAATATATTGATTAATGTTATATTTATATATAATCGATTAATTATGCGAAAACTCTATTTGCTGTATACATAAAAAAAAAATATTACAAAAAAGTTGTCATTCCTTTTAATAATATTTAGAGCCCTAATATATATTCCGTGTGTATAATATATATATGTTACACAATTATATTTAATTATTAATGTTAATAAAAACATTCCATCCCTTATGAATATGCGAAAAACAAAAAACCATAGAGAGTGACACGAAAAGAATTGTTCTATGAATTTAGTTAAGCTCTGCTCTCAGTCACACAGGGTATTTGCGAATAATCTCATCCACGATCATAAACGCATCCAAATCTCGCTCGAGCTTAACGTCTAACAGGGAATCGCGTGTGTACATTATAGTCTAGTTTATATATGTACTTCTTGTTTTGCAGAATTCTTGTCATCTTGATCGTCCAATCCATTTTCGCGACCGTTTGTTTAATACACCTCCGTTGGTAAGAATCGCTCATGCATTATCGCGCGTTTATATCACATTGAAGCTATCTTTCAATCGTTCGCATCAATTTGAAACATTAAATAATTCAATTGAGCTCTTAATATTGAAGACAAACTCAATATGAATGATATTCTCGGCGTTATATGACATATGAGCCAAACTATGATGATGATTGGCATGAGAGCGTGTATCCCTTCTAAAAAAAGGATCCGCCTATGGATTAGCATAAATATCGAAGCGAATGGAAGAGATTGCGATATCTCATGGGCGAAACGGCTCGTATCTGATTGTCTCTTGCATTTGAGTTTTAAATCGCGTCGCATATAAGATTTCACGCTAAAAAACCAACGCGAAACTCGACAAGCGGCGAAGTTGCTAGAATAAGTACGATAAAAAGGATTGTAGTTTAAATTTAAGTAAGTAATGCATATTCAATATACGCGCTACCTGGCCCGAATGTTCTCAATATAATATTGATCTTTTTTTTTTCAAGAAGTTCTGCCAGATATTTTCATTGAATACCGGAAGTATTCTGATCTAAAATATACACTTTTATATCGCTATTTGAATATTTTCATCGAAAAAAAAATTCTATAATATAAATATAAACCCTTGGGGGCCAGGTAATATAATAGACTTTAAATTGTATGCTGTAAAAACTTTACCACGATTCAGAACAAATTTGTTTGATAATTTCATTGTCCTACCTCGAGGAACGAGGCCTTTTTAACTGGCGAAAAGCGTGCAATTGTGCTTTTCTTTCGCGTCTCGTCATTATATATTTTTGCTCTTTATATATTTTTTCCCCTCCCTATTCATCGTAGAAAATTATTCGACCAATTCCTCTAAGCTTACATTTTAAACTAATGTTTATAAAAAAAAGATATAATATACATATTTCAAATGTACATAGCTAGACGATAGCTTTAATATTACTACAATACACGTAATTACTTTTGATCGTAATTATGTCATGTACTAATCAAGGGGCCTTTTATGTATGAATAATTCGGAATCCATATTACAATAAAATTTAATCCAAATGACATCTAAATGTGAATCAAGATCTATGATAATAATTCCCTAGTTTTAATTTTCCTTTGATTTTCCTCAATCGACAGAGAGACATACCGTCTTTTACAGGAGGTATATCGATAATAGAGAATATTTAATGATAGGATGAACATAAGAGGATTTGAATATATATTGAAGAATATAAAGTTTATTCATACAGAAACCGATGATTATGCTTATCTGTGATATATATGTGTCGCGTGTCTCTCTTCTAGTGTCGTGTGTGACCTCGATACGAAAGGTTTATCGACGGGATGTATCCGAGTATGAAATTTAGATCGTCCGCCGTTATAGCTTGTCGCCGTGCAAAATTGCTTAATGGTGCGTAAACGATATCGCCATACGTTATAAGGTCTTCCTAATCTTCCCCTTTCCAAATAGTATCATACAAATCTGTACGTCGTTGATTGAACGTCGGGATTTGCGCTCTGACTTCATCCACGACTTTCAAATCTGTGGGACAATGTATTATTTCAATATATATATATAGCATGCAATATAATGTTATTTCCTAATTATACATATACATTAATTTTTATGTTATTTAATATATTTCATTGTGCGATATTATTGCCTTAGATGCAGCTTGAAAATATTTCTCAAGAGTATTGATTTTGAAAATATTCTAGTTCATAACATGCTGTAGGAAAAAAAATTTTCGGTACAAACTGCATGAAAAATACATTCTCTTTTATAATACTTATTGTAAAGCTAGAATATAACGACATTTTTAAAATATTTATTACTATAAAAATTATTAATTATGCATTTGTTTGTGTATCAAAATATTTGAATAATTGCAATACTTTCTTTATAAAATATAATACACATATAATATATTATTGAGAGAATAAAAATATCGTGGTTTCTCTCATATGTTAATATGTTTCACAAAAATTATATTATAATTTTCACTATAATATTTCCCGTGCAGAAAATTACGTTTCACTTAGTCGTTACTTTAGTTCGAGAAGATTAATTACCTATATCAGAGACCACCATGCCTTCGTCGGCATCCAACTCGTCAAGGATTTCTCCCCAAGGGTTAGTTAACTGAGTATGCCCCCAAGCGATGTATCCAGGCGGTGAACCACGTGCCGGCGATACGCAGGCTACGTATAATTGATTATCATTTGCTCTGGCACGCTGTAGTAAGGACCAATGCAGCGGGCCAGTGGTCATATTAAATGCCGCCGGATATATCAACATCTGACAACCTAATATCACGATAGGATAAAATTAATAGTAGAATAATGAAGAATAATAATATGAAGCTTCAATCGATCTCTTTTCTCGTGAAAATTTCAAAAAATATAAAAGATGCCATAATCATAATTTAAGCAAGTTATCTACAATAATAATTAACAATAACGCGCTAACATATTTATCGTAACGCAATGATTCCTCTTTTTCAAGAAAGATTAAGTCACAGTTTTGAATGTCAGTAATGGAGAAAATCTCATTAAATTCTGCCGCGTTATTTTTACAACGAATTAAACTTTAATATTTCTCGTATAATATTTGTTCACCTTTATTTCTGTATAAACGTGCCATTTCCTCAAATCTAATGTCATAGCAAATGCCGATACCGATCTTGCAACCTTTCGCTTCCAAGATGGTAAGGGAATTGCCGGGCGCCAGCGAGTCGCTTTCGCGGAAGGTGATCTTGTCTTTAATGTCGATATCGAACAAATGCATCTATAAACGAAAAAGTATACATTACTTCGCGTATACACTTGAATATATGTGTAAAAAGAGTTTGAAATATCTTCATAATCCTTTATAACGCATTTTTAACGTACTTTTACATTTCTTATTTTATATCTATCATATTAATATATAAAACTAATTTGTTGAATAATATTTTTTTTTATTTGAAAATGTAGAATATAATTAATAAAAACAGGTTATATGTGTTAAATATTTTAAAGAATATTTTTGAAACACTTTCTGTATGTACACATTGCCTGTTAACGCTAATCTGTACCTTCCTTTGCTTGGCCACGAGCTTTCCATCGGGTGCCCATACGGTACAAGTATTGTACAACCTCTCATTATCCCTCTCCGGTATCGTACCAGCAATCACATAAACATTGTTTTCTCTCGCCGCCTCGGACAAAACTACACTTGTCTCGCCATCGGGAATGCTCTCAGCATATCTCGCGAAGTGAGCTATTTATTTCACATCAACATTAACATGACACGATAAACGAATAAATGGCATGTACACATATAAAATTATTTGATACACAAAACGCGATATTTTATTATTAAAAAAATTTCTATTTTAAATATACAGACTCTTCTACTTTAAATAGAAAGATTTTTAAAACTATATTATAGGGGAAGAAAGAGAGAGAGAGAGAGGGATACAAAAAATGCGAAAATACTTTAAAGTAGATATACATTAAAAATGTAGGCTTATTGGACCAATGCACGATATAAGAAGACTAATATTGTATTATATTATATTATACATAAGTCTACGATAAATATTTCACAGGATAATTACACGTTCCATACGGCGAGTTGAAACATTCCGGTAACACCACGATATCGGCACGTTCTTGCTGTTTCGCGCGCTCGATGAATGATACGGCTCGCGAGACGTTCGCCGGCTTGTCGTCGCCTACGCTCAGTTGTACCAACGCCAAACGCAGTGCTAAAATACATATTGCACTTCTTTATTTCCTTAATAATCTTTACGTTTTAATTTTTTGCAATGGGCGCGTGAACGATATCGTAATTAACCGCGTTTAATTTTTTTTTTGTTTTATGCAAATGGAATTATAGCCTAAAAAATGATAGTAGGAAAGTAGCTAATCGAAAAACGTAATAATTATTAAGATTTAATTTGTCGTGGTTACTAAAATATAGTGCAGTTTGATCACTGCATAGAAGAATAATTCGTATATAATATATAGTAAAAAAATAAATAAAAAACCACGTGCGTGAAATCTTTTATATATATATATATATATTTTTTTTTTATCGTGCTTGAAGAAAACTATAATAGATTTGATGTACATCTAGATTCTTATGTACATCAAAAATTTTACGATGACCATTTCCGTTCCATATACACCAACTGATTAACGATAAAACGACGGGATGTTATTCATCAATCGTTTTATGTAGCATAAAAGCACAAGCATGTAATCGAGTTAAATTATTATATGATAAATTGTAATAATCGCACAAATTGATTCTATGGCATATAGCGATACATATAAAGTTGTTTTCATTTTGTTACACGAGACAGATTATTATATAAAAAAGAAAAGAAGATGAATCCACCAATGAAAGCAGGTTCTTCCATTGGTCGAATAATTGTTATCAAGATTCCTGTTTCCTTATCGCAACCATATCGAATTTTAAGATGTTAGAAACGAGAATCTCATTATTTTTTTTTATTATATTAATAAATAATATTATCTTTAATAAGTCTTGTATAAGTATGTGTATAATACCTGAATAAATATATTTGATTCGAAGTATGTAGTGAAACAATAAAATTCATTCTGAGGGGATTTAAAGTAATATCATTTAATACACGCGTCAAATATGAATGAACGTATAAATGAATGACTTTTCAGTACCGTCAGTCTGGTAGTCTATATTCAAATCCATGTCGGAGCTGGAAGCTTTTAACCAATGTAAAATGTTATACATGTATCTTTTACTTTTTTCTTTGTTTCTTTTTTTATTATATATCTAAAAAGACTCGTGCAATTTCAAATTTTACGTGTCACAATAAAACACAAATAATTGTCGAACCACTTACTTGTCATCGTTCTTATTCCGCGTAGCACGGTGCTCGCACGTAACATGACACTTAGATTAGGTTAGGTTTCCTTAACGTATCTCTATGACGTAAGGAAAACCGAGAATATTATTTACGAAAGCAGGATTTTCCTCTTATCACGTATATAATTAAATATCCATATACTCAGGAGCAAAAGAGATGGAGAGATAAAGAGAGAGAGTTTAATGCGATTCTACGATGATTATTTCCAGACACAACATGCATATTTAAAAAATATCTTAAAGATATCATTCCCTCCCCCTTACATCTTTTAAGTCTTTAAAACATATTAGTATTCTATTGGTTTTCACACAATGACAATATAATTTATTTATGTTATACATATAAGTATCTGTCAAATGTCAAATCGCTTAAATTGTTTAGTCTTGCGCAAAATTCTTTGTCAATCTTCACCAAATCTCTCTTTTCATCTCTCTTAAGTTTACAATAAATCTTTTAAAGTGATAAACTTGTTCCTATTTTACGTCTTATTAACAAAAATGCTCTAATTTGTATATACCAAGTTTTAATGATAAAAATTGAAATAGTTTTATTTTTTGGACATATGGCTTGAACTTTTTCATTGGTAAAAATCCATTTGAATATTCGATTTTATTTTGAACCGAAAATTGTGTCAATAGAATAAAAATTACTTTAGGAAATTTACCTAAAAAAATTAAGCCATATAGAAAAATAAGTTTTATTAAAAAGACATACACAAATAATGTTGTATAAATTTGTATAAGACATAAAACATACACGTTACGTATTATCGTCTACTAGACGATCGGGATCTCCTGTGTTTTTTAGATTTTCTCTTGACAAAAGATTCAGATATTTTATCGCTTCGTCGTTCCCGTTCTTTATCTTTTCCTTTATGTTTTTTAGATTTCTTTGCTTTTTTTATCCTATCATTACTATTGGAACGCCTTCGTTTTCTATTTTTTTTATTGTCGCTATCACTATCAGATGAATCCCTTTGCCGCTCCTTTGATTTCTTTGTTTTATGTTCACTGTCTTTCTTCTTATGTTTTCTTTTCTTTTCAAATACATTTGAATCACTATCATCATTACTGTTAAAATAATCTGAAGATCTTTGTTTCTTTGCATCTTCCTTGTTTTTATGTTCTTCATATTTAGCAGCATCTGAAATTAAAATCATTAAATACTAAAAATTGAAACTGCGATAATAGTGTTTTAATGTTAAGTAATTATATAAGGATTTTTAAAAAGATATGATATAGTATAGTCAAATATATATAGTTTAATATTCATATAATATTTCTGATGTTCTTAACGTTCTTGGTTCCTTGTTGTAATCATATTGAACTATAGAAAACATTTTTTTATTTTACATTGAAATAAATTCATTTTCTGTCACCACCTACTTTGATGATATAGATTGATAAAAGATACTGGTATAAAAAAACTTCTTTATTTGTATTTTGCATTAGTAAATATTCAGGTAATTTAAAAAATATTTGCAGTTTTTTAATTTTAAATCCACAATGTATTTTTTTAAAGATCTAGATCAACTAGTGAAAAAACAAGTTGTTGAAAAAGAAGGAAACTATGAATATAATTTCATTATTTTTATAACAGAATAGTATATTCATATAGAGTAAAGCATATTTATTCTCGCACAATAAAATTTGCATAAGAAGATACATGGAAACTTTTAAAATAGTTTAATATAATTTGATATCTGTTTTACTTTCCAACAAAAATGGATATTATATTACAAGTTGATATAAAGAATTATATATATATATTTTACATATAGTTACATTTTTAAAAAATTTGTAAAAAATAATTTATTTTATTTACTAACTTAAAACTTTAGAATTTTTCAAATATTCTGCCTTTGTTACTGCTTGAACTATGCACTCATTCACAGAAATGGTATTTCCATTTAATGCCATTTTTATAATTAATCTTCCCGCATCATCAAAACCTTCTATTTGTCCATATGTATTGGATCGCTTGCCAACAATGATTTTTATAAAACTTCCTTTTTCTATTTTTAATTCTTCCTCTTCCTTCGTAATTTTTCCATCTTTTTTTTGCAGTGCTATAAAAATTTTCCCACGTAAGGTATCTACCTCTTTATATCACAATTCAATATGACTGCAGAAAAAAAACCAAGAAATTGTAATAATTATTATAATTAATTTGCAGTTTATTAACTTGTTTATTAAGTTACAAGTTAAAAATTGCAGAAAATTCATATACTATGCACTCATTCACAGAAATGGTATTTCCATTTAATGCCATTTTTATAATTAATCTTCCCGCATCATCAAAACCTTCTATTTGTCCATATGTATTGGATCGCTTGCCAACAATGATTTTTATAAAACTTCCTTTTTCTATTTTTAATTCTTCCTCTTCCTTCGTAATTTTTCCATCTTTTTTTTGCAGTGCTAACTTATCTGCACCAAGTCCCATTCCTACTGGCCGTACTTCAGGTACAATAGTTGTTACAAGTCTATAAAATATAAAAAGAATATAATTGATTTATATCTAAAAATGTGCACTACAGTAAAAAACATAATAAATATACAGTATACATATTAGTTTCTATAAACAAAAAGTTCTTACTTTGGATTTTTTCCAATCCCTTCTCCAGATTTCCATCCCATACCTCGCAACATAGCTGTTCCAAAGTCTTCTACTGGCACCTTCTCATAATCATCTAATATACTCTGCATAGAGGAAAAAAATATTAAATATATACAATTTCTATGATTTGATTTTATGGCAATATATGGTCAATGTAATGTTATTAATGTAATCACACGTACTTCCTCTGCACCGTTTAAATTCTGTCCTTTTATTAAAGGTAAACTTAGATCACTTAGTTTATCTTTTTCATCTATTGATTTAAGATCTTCTATAATTTCTTTAGCTGCTTGTTCATCTAATATACTTTCATTTTTATCAGATGATATTGTTTTTATTTGTATATCAGAAACAGCTTGTTGTATATTAGAAACATCATTTTTACTCCTTATTTTTTGCTTAAAAATATCGGCATTTATTTTATTAATAATTCTATCATGCCAAGTCTTAGATTTCAATAATGGAATAACAAGAAGTTCTTTTTTCTCTTCTTCTTTCCTATAAACAAAAATATTCTTGTCAAATTATTTGTATTATCATAGAATCGATTAAGTTCATCAAATCCTCTCATTTTTTTATAAAAATTGTGATCTAAATAAATTATATACGTATTTAATTTTTATCCAATTTATATTAAAGATGATATTTGTTAAATTTTATGTAACAAGTGTATGAAATTTCATATTTGTATTAAATTGTATTATATTAATATTCCATATTTTAATCATAAAAATTATATATAGTTATTAATTAAAATTATATGAAGATAAAACAACAAAATCAAAATTTGAAATATACGGAAACTAATTGATATTTAAAGTATATATCGCAGGTAGTATATAAATGAGGTTAGGTTAAGTTTTGTATGTATGGGTATATATACATACATATGATCGCATTGATTTTCTTGCTATAATGAATTTCTTCGACTTACCCGATCACTTTAATCGCCTTCTCATCAAGACATTCAATGTATTCCACTTTTTTCTCCTCATGTGGCATCTGTTTGTCCAACAGTGGTTTTTTCACAGATTTTACAAAACTAAACGAAATTTTTTTACTTTCTTCCATTTTGTATTTACAATTATTGTGAATTATTTTATGAAAGAAATATAATCTCTGTTTCTTTCTGCTTTCGTTTCTTTTATTAAATATATATTCTTGAATACATATATTCACTGAATTTTATGAAAAGATCAAACGAGACACTCATCATCACAGAATCTCGCACTGATCTTAAACCCGAGGACCCGAGGCCCTGAGCCCTGAGCCACAAGCACAAGCCACACGCCACACTAGCGCCTAGTGCAATAAACCGTTATGCGCATGCGCACTATACATAGTTTTTATTAAGCGTGTGCATTTTAAATCAAAAAAATAATGAAGAGAATGAATAAAACATAAATAAAAATAAAAAAAGTCGATTACAAACAATAACAAATTTTAAATTATACACATATATAATAAATATATCTTATAAATGTAATAAATAATTAAAAAATTCCAGTTTACAAAGGAACGTAATATTAGAACAATTAAAAATACATTCTACTATTAAATATCTCACCTTTCGAAGAAGAGAATGTTTGTTTTACAAAGCAATTAATTTTATAAATGACAAGATTATTCATAGAATTATGTCAAACAAATCTTATTATCTGATACAAATAACAAAAGGGAAATTATACATTTGGTTTTATTCCATTAAGCTCCATCCAATCACATTAGTCTCATTTCATGTAATGTGTATGGAATTATCCTTTCAAGATTCTTTCTTAAGAAATTGACTATAATCGATAGTTAATCAAGCAGCATGAAGGATCATCATTGTAACAAGGATAACTACTGGCTATTGGCTTCCAAGTCCATATCTGACCAAATGGCTTCAGTCTCGCTCTCTTCGGGTGCCTCATCATTGTCTGTGTCTGGTAGACCGTCACCGACATCGTAAGTTGTATCAGCCTGTTCCTCACCAACAGTCATATAGTAAGCAGAGTCCAGTTTACTGGAAGAATTGTCTAATCTGTGCATTCCCTCTAGGGCTCTCCTGTTGCTCGGATCTAAGCTGGAAATAAATAAAAAATGGATAAGCTTCATCCAGATTCATAACAAAGATCAATGATTGTAGAAATGTGAAATATACTTCAAAGCTATGGCATAATGATCCAGAGCTTTCTCTTCGTTGTGCACTCTTGCCCACAAGTCTCCCAAAGTTTGATGAAGTTTACAGGTAGAATTATTTTCCAAATGTCTTTCAAGCAATTCAATAGCTGCTTCCAAGTTCATTTCTTGTTCGTATATTTCAGCGAGCAGATATACTGCAGGTAAGTAGACTTCATCTTGGGACAATGCCTTTTCAAGAAGATTCTTGGCTTTACTTACTGATACAGGATCTTTCATTAAGACGGATGCATATAACTGCAAACATAAATATACATCAATACGTCTTCGAGATTTTCTTTCGAATTTTAACTCACCGTTAGAACTCTTGCAGTATGCCCAAGTTGTTTGCAAGAACTGCTAGCAATATTCAAAGCCTCTCGCAGTCTGTGCATCCCAACAAGACAGTCTACTAAACCTTTATGCGGCTCGTATCTATAGGGTTTTAATTGCACTGCATGTCTGAAAAAGAACAACGCGTCCTGATACTTTTTCTGCTCGATGAAAATGTTGCCGCGTAATATGGTGGCCTCTATGTCATTAGGATTCAAGTTCAATGCTTGAGCAGTAAGAGTGTTTGCCCTGCTGAATTTCCTAGCAGCATATAAAGAATATGCCATAGCTACGTAGATTTCGCCAGTGCATTCGTTATTAGCAGTTATCGCCGGTATCAATCGCTCCAAATCTTTGATGTAGTGCATCTTGTATAGAATTGCAGCATATATATCCACTCTGTAGACAAATGACAAATGGTAAATACTTCTATGAAAAATATTTTTTGACAAAACATTTACACAAACAATACTTGAAACTTGCATTACCCTTTTGTTATATCAGGCTCAATAATTCGGGCTCGCTTTAGACACAGCATAGCATTCTTATCATCACCTGCATAATAGTAACACTCGCCCATGATAGTCAACAGATTGAAATTATCCCTGAGCAGAACAACATTGTCTAACGACCTCAATGTGGTCACAGCATGAGTATATTCTCTATTGTGAATGTGAGCATGTGCCTTGATCCATGTGTTAAGCCACTCCAAATTCATCGAGTTAGAGACAGAGCTAACAATTAAAGAGTTGACTTCTACACCTTTTACTCCTAAGGATAGGAGGCCTTCAGCCGCTTCCAGAGCCAGCGGACACTCCCTTAGAACTTCCTTATATGTAGTAATGGCGGATCGCTCCATTCCCTGTTCATAGAACATCTTGGCCAGTGCCATGTTCACTTTGGCAGTACGTTGTTTACCAGGGATGCTCTGCAGAACTTGCAACGCTTCCTGTAGGTTTTTCGATTTCATTAGACATAGATGGATCTGGTATTTAATGTTGACATCTGACGGTAGGTCCTTTTGTCCATCCAATAAAGGTTTCCCCGTGCCTTTAGATTTTAGCAAGCACTTGCGAAACTGCAGAGCCTTCTTATAGAGAGTTTCTGCTCTGCGGTACTTGCCTAAATAGAAGTGAGCATCCGCATAATAGACATACACATGAAACTTGGTGTAACCAGGTAACATATCAGCATTATGCTCGCTGAGAGAGAGCACCAAGTTCGTTAGAGAGATCACATTTGAGTATAATGCTTGATCATAAAGCAGCTTGATTTGTTCAAATATCCCTGACATGGTTAGTCTTTCGATTTGTCTTTGACAGATTTTATTTCAGGTTACTAACACACTTCAGATCTATGATAACAATATTGAAAATGTTTTCTGCAAGTTTCTCAGAATTTTGATAATATAAAGAAAAACATTATTTATATATATATATAAAATTTATCGAGTCTGCAATTTTTCAATTATTTTCCTTTTCGCATTTCTAATTCAATGTGCTTATAAACGTTAACAACTCAAAAAATAATTAATTGCGAGAAATAATTAATTTAAAATAATTTTGAAAACACCATGTAGAATAATAAATATACATAATCCAGATGATCGTTGTTATATTCTGTTATATCCTTCGGAGTTTGAAGTCATTTAATGAAGAAGTTGCACAATACACCGACAGAGAACGTTGCAATACTTTTGCACGCGCCAAATATAATATAAAATGTCACTAAATATCACTAAACATTATATAGCATTAACATTTTTATTTTCTTTTTCCAAGAATAATATAATTATATTATATTACATTATATGTTTTACGTGATATTGTTTGTTGATTTATATATATGTATACAGTGATACTATAATTATAATAATTTGTGCGCGCTGTTTTTAAAATAATAAAAAAACTACTGATGCGTAGCAAAGAGATCGACTTGAAGTTGATTCACAGTCAATAAATAATCAATTTTTGCAACAATATCTATTTTTAAGTGGAACGAAATAGAAGGCGATCGTATAATTTCGATATTAAAAGAACATTAAAAAGATGCAAGAAGGTAAATATATTATCTTGGATTTCCACACAATTGTATTATAGTATTCACGTGCAATATTTACAGCTTCCGAAAATGCTCGCACAAATACGCAGAATGTCAAGTTCATCGATATGTTGATCGGACAATGGATGAAACGAACGGGAAACGATATTCCGCATCAGACGGAAGAGGTTTGCTTCATTTCCTCTTTTATTAATTCAATTTTTGAAAATGAAGACTTTTTATAAATAGCAAAAAAAAAAAAAAATTGCAGGCGACCGAAAGTTTAAGCGCGCAGGGAAACACGCAACATGCTCTGCAGAAACGGGAACGCATTATTCAAGATCTAAAGCGAAGACTGAAAGAAAGCCAGGAAGCGGCAGCTTTTTTGTCCACCTCCTTGGAAACGGAAACGCGCAACAAGGAGGAGATTCGGATGAAGTAAAATCTTCCAGTTTGTTTTTGTCATGCTCGCATATCTCTTGTGTATATCCTGAGACTTGATTTTTCTCTCGATATGACAGACTAAACGCCACTTGGGAATCCATCGAGACTATCACGGAATATTTCAACTACATCAGTGAGAGCCTCACCAGCTTTCAACAGCACCGCGTTAATTTATCCGCTTTATTCGACAACATAATTCTGAAGCAGCAAGAAACTATTCAGAAATTGCAATTGAGCAACATAAAATCAAAAGGCGCGCTCTTATAGTTTGAAATTGTTTAAATCTTAATCGCGAAAATTTTTGTTACTACAACGATTAATCTTGTAATTGCAGATATGGAGGATCATGTTACGCAATTAAAAAATACATTATTGTTGCGGGAAGGAAGGTAATTTACGCTATCAATAATTTATCGCATAAATAAACGAACAGATTATATTATTATTATATGATTTTTCGTGTCAGACTACAAGAGGCGATGATGGAGCAGAATAAATTGTGCAAACAACTGGAGAGTTCCGAGTATGAACTACAGTTGCAGAAGAACGAATTGAATACATACGCAAAGGAAAAGCTGATACTCGTCAAAGTATATCGTCTCACATTTTTTCAAAGAAATCTCGTGGTTTTCTCCTGTTGTAAATTTTTATTGAGGATTTTGACTATATATTCTTCTTCTACAGGAACAACAACGCTTGATGTTAGAAAATGAAAATTTAAAATCGCGATTACAAACGATTGAGAAAGAAAAATGTGACATCGCGAAATCAGCTGCACATCTGGAAAATAAATTGCTACTTCAAGAAGAAAAGTAAATTATATCGAGTCGAACATGATAAATCACATGAACGGTGATATAACAATTAAATAATTTTTTTAGGATGCAAGATGTACTGACAGAGCAAAATAAATTGCAAAAACAAGTAGAAAAAACCGAGAGTGAATTCCATTTGCAGAAAAGTAACTTGGCAAGCGCAAATGCTGAAGAAAAGAAAATACTTGTTGAAGTGCAATCGAATTTTTCCTTTTTTTCCTTTTCCTTTGCTTATTTATATTTTCTTTCGTTTTTTTTTTTTTAATTAATCCATATAGACATAATTCTGATTAAATATTTATTTCAGGAGCAACAGCGATTGCTATCGGAATTTGAAAATTTACAATCCCAAATGAACATGCTTGAGCAAGACAAGAGTAATATTATAAAAATGGTCGCACAAAAAGATGCACTTCTCTCAAAACTACAGAATGAAATTCTTACTTATAAGTAAGTATTTAAATTAATAAAATTTATTTCACATATTTTGAAAACATCTTTTACATTAGATTATCATGTAATATTGTTATATTTTTTGACTCTACCTAAAGCTTCAAATTATCTTTATCATAATAGAAATGAAATAGAAGTGATGTGGACGAATAATAACGAGGCAAATACTAAATATGAAACATTAACAGAGAAGCAAAATATGTGGGACAAGGAATCGCGTACGAAAACAGAAAGGGTAAATAATGTATGGAGCCATTAATTCTGACATTCTTAACGATAGAATATTATATTTTCTAGATTCAGAATTTAGAGGCAACAGTGAACGCAATAAAACAAAGAGAGAGCAAACTCATTAATGATGTAAATAGAATGGAGAAGAAATTAACTAATGAAGTGAATTATTCCAAGGATCTCGAAAATAAACTTTCGAAAGCGCAAAAAAATTTGCAGTTTGAACAGGAGAAAAATAATGAGATGCAAAAAACTTTAGAAATGACTAAGAGCAATAGCGAACTTACCAACATCAAACTTCAGCGAGAACTGAAGGTTCTTCAAAGGGAGAAGGAAGATATTATAAAGCGAGATAATACGAAGATTAAGGTAAAACGCAAACAAATTGCATTAATATAAAAATCAAATCCGCTCAAATCTGCTTAATAGCTTCTTAAATACTTCCAGAACACGGAGGTTTTATACGAAAACACAAGAGCCATGCATGCCGAAGAAATGTCGGCCTTGAAGAGCGATTACGAAACACAATTATTGGAGTTGAAAAAAACTACAGATTCCTTGAGCGATATGATTAATAACGTCAAAAGAAAAGAGAATACCGCGGTGAACAAATCCTCCATAAAAATAAGCAACTTGAAATACGATTATAAATTGACTACGAAGCGTAATGAGGATTTTCAGGAGAAGTTAAAAGAAGCCACGGAAGCATTACAGATGAAATCGCCAGATTCGATCGAGGATCGAAGATTTAACAATGAATTTAGCAAGTCTCAGCCTAACGTAAGTGAATGTTAGCGATTATGCTAATTGTTATCGATTATCCGCCGTTTCGCGGAATATGAAATTATGATACAGGATCTTATGCCGCTCTTACAAATTATCCCGATTCTTCGAATCGTGTTTAAGATTTTCACATTTGCGGATAACAGCGACGATGAGAAAGATGAACCACCAATCCATACATATTCAATGAGTTCAAGGGAAAAGCGGAAGGAGGTAAAGGAGGTAAAGTATTAAAAATAAATACGATATAAAAAATTAATGAAGGAAAAATGTATAGTAAAAGTAAAACAAAAATAAACGATGATAATGAGATCTTTTGCATGGGAGAGCTAGAGCAGACCATTGAAATAAGTGAAAGTGAGAGCGCGAATGAGCGAGTTTTTAATATATAATCTTATTCATCCTCCCATTCGCTTGTTGTTACTCGAGATATTGAAATAAGATGACGGAGAAACATTTTACGAATTATAACGTAGAAACATTTTTCATCGACTTTTTTTATGTTTTCTCCTGTACACAGCAAGAAGCAAAAGTTATGTCAGCTGGAAGGAAGTTCTTCAAATCGCGTACCGGTCAACCGCGTACTTATACCAAACGACGATATTAATAAGATTTACAAAGAAATCAATTTAATTCGAACCATTTATTCGAACGTGGAACACATCTGGATGAACACCAGATTCTTTTTCATTTATTATTTATTATGTAGTGTTATTTATTCTCGTTTTTGTTTAAAGTTAATTGTGAGAATAATGAAATACATATATAAAAATATATATGTATAATTCATCGGCAAGTTGAGTTAGAGATTAATATAGACTGAAATTCGGTGTAAAATTGATATTGGATGAGTAAGTAGCCACATTTGGGGTAACATCGATATGGAGGGGAAATCATCATCGTGCTCTCGAAAAAACGCCCACGTATCTTCGACACAAGGGAGACGAGATTGTAGCCATGGTTGGAAGCGCACAGAATTTAATTTTAAACATGACTCATTGGACCGCCATCCAGCCAATAAATGATCCTCTATGAATCGACTCAAATTACGCAACGTAATAAAATTACGCGTATCTCGTCATCGCCGGTGAAAGATTTTGTCATTTTCTTTTTGTTATAGATATGCTGGAGCGCAAGTCCGCTATTTAATTTGTGAAAATGTATAATTTTTGTGTATCGTGTACAACAGTTTCTATTTTCATTTTTAATTGATTTATAATAAAATTATCTTAACAAATGTCTCACTTCCTTTATTCTAACTCAACTAAAATTCTATTCCACGAATCTTTAGTGTCTTGTCTAAATTAGTATACAGTGATTAGGCTTTTAGATCTTTTTGTATTCAGAGTATGTCTACAATTTTCTCGCTCTTCTGCTTCATCTCGCACGAGGCATCTGCCGCAAATTTGGATCGCGCAATAATAACCCGAGCCGTATGGCAGAGGACTATTTAAAAGTAGCACGTCCCACTTTCCATGAGGGCAGCCGTATTTTTTCTTTCTGAGTCAGGACCTCGACACATTGCCTACTCTCTACACCGATACGTTATGTGTATACCTATTGTAATCAACAGATTGACAATAGCACGAGCCGTTTTGTTTGAAGAAATCAGACGAGCCTTGATCCGACATGTTTGCCTCCTATGAAGGATTCATTTAAATCACTCAAGATCAGTTTTACATGGTGACATATATAATAAAAAAAAATCTATTTTCTTATTAATAAAAAAATCAAATTTTTGTATTCTATTGTATATGTATATTTTAAATGGATATTAATAATACGCAGTCAGTATATGTTCTTAATTATTGTTTTTTCACATTGGCTCGCTATAATAAGAGATGGCGAGCAATTCGTGACAGTGAGAACACTCACTCAAATTTTGTTTCGGCTTATTTACTAGAAATGCTATAATCATTACTAAGCTGTCCAATTTTCACAGCAGCTGCATCTCTCTGCGATTTCGGAAATCCTATTTCTCGTTTATCTGAATAAGCCGCTAATATTAGAATCTCGAAACGTGTGGAATCACGTATAACGCTTGTGTCGTTGATATAGGGTGTCTCGACAGTCACGTATAACAAAAGAAAATATGTCAGATGTCTCATTTATTGATAAATGAGCGAGCGAAGAAGAGGATAAGAGAAGCTTCGAAAATATATCGAAATCCAAGAAATAACATGAGATATATCCTTCATTTACGTCTAGAGAAAGATTTCCTTTTCATGGAATATATCTTAGGACACCCTGTATACAACCCTCTTACGTTGTTGGACGGATTTCTCCCCCGACTTAGCCACGTGGTTGCGTGGTTCACACGAATGTATAAAAAGCTCGCGACGAAGAGGGCCCCGGCACTTCAGTCTTTTCAAAAATATCGTAAGGATGGCTCTAGAACGTCAAGTGCGCGCTAAGGTATACACATATACATATTTCGATCGTGTGGTGTAAAATATTTTCCGATCCGTTCACGCTTGTCACAGTGATTCAGAGTTTTCCGCGTTTTCTTTCGACCAAAAAGAACTTTTTTGATAAATATCATAAATTTAATTGTTATAATTTTATGATTTAAAAAAAAAATGACACATCTCTTTGCACATAGATTGCGTCGAAACGCAATCCCGAACAAGAGAAGGAAGCGCAGGAATGGATCGAATCGATCCTTGGCAAAAAGTTTCCCCCCGGTGAGACTTTCGAAGATGTGCTGAAGGACGGTCAGGTCCTTTGCCATCTCATGAATAAGATCTCTCCTGGATCGGTACCGAAGATCAATAGCTCCGGCGGACAGTTCAAGATGATGGAAAATATTAATTTGTGAGTAATAGTTGACAATTATTTGTAACGAATGTAAATTATACGGTAACTATACATCGTTGCTACAGGTTTCAAAAGGCTCTAAAGGATTATGGGGTGGACGACGTCGACGTTTTCCAGACAGTGGACTTGTGGGAGAAGAAAGATATCGCCCAAGTAGTAACGACGTTGTTCGCTCTTGGCCGAACGGTAGGTTTTATTATTAATTTTTATAATAATGATGCGATTACTTGTATTTTGTATAGTAAATGATTTTAATCCTCAATGATCCTGTGCCCACTATATATATTATTATTTCCGTTCTCTTTAGACGTACAAGCATCCCGAATGGAAAGGACCTTACCTAGGACCTAAACCATCAGAAGAGTGTAAACGTGAATTTACAGAAGAACAATTGCGGGCTGGCGAGGCGGTGATCGGTCTTCAAGCGGGTTCCAACAAGGGTGCAACTCAGGCCGGCCAGAGCATCGGTGCCACTCGTAAAATTCTCCTGGGAAAGTAAATTAAAAAATCTCAGCGCAGCTGCTTACTCTCTTCCACTCTTTAGAGCTAAAAAAATTGCGTATTTTTCTATGTACATAAATGCGTATATATATATTTTATTTTACTTTTGTAATTATATATAAATGATAAATAGCTGTCATTTATTGATCAGTCTTTTCATTTTACTTCTTAAAGATAGCCACTGTATCATCAAGATAGCAATTGTGTCATCTCGTAATAAGTTGTAATTTTTTTAATCAAAAGAGATAGAGGGAGAAAGAGAGAAAAAGATAGAGAGTGTGTATGTACGTTTTTTAATAGAGAGTCAGCGATAATATTCACACAATGATAAAATAATTTTTATAATTAAACGAGATACACTATCGTTATTAAATCAAATCTCTTATCTCTTTGTGTCTCGAGATTTTAGTCTCGAAAAATGTACAATGTCGATGACAGATATGCGTTTCAAAGCAATCAAACTGTTATTTAATTGAGTAATGACAGATGCGCGTTTCGAAACGATAAATTGATTGTTATCTAAAGGATTCCAAATAAAATTAGTTCTATCCATCCGAAATAAATCGAGATTTCTTTCTTTTGTCCAGAATTTTAATTAAGTTAATTAAGTTTTAATTGAATTCATTTTCTTATAGAAAATTCAATGTTTTTTTTTTTTCATTTTTCAACAATCGTCAAGATAGCAATTGTGTCATCTCGTAATAAGTTGTAATTTTTTTAATCAAAAGAGATAGAGGGAGAAAGAGAGAAAAAGATAGAGAGTGTGTATGTACGTTTTTTAATAGAGAGTCAGCGATAATATTCACACAATGATAAAATAATTTTTATAATTAAACGAGATACACTATCGTTATTAAATCAAATCTCTTATCTCTTTGTGTCTCGAGATTTTAGTCTCGAAAAATGTACAATGTCGATGACAGATATGCGTTTCAAAGCAATCAAACTGTTATTTAATTGAGTAATGACAGATGCGCGTTTCGAAACGATAAATTGATTGTTATCTAAAGGATTCCAAATAAAATTAGTTCTATCCATCCGAAATAAATCGAGATTTCTTTCTTTTGTCCAGAATTTTAATTAAGTTAATTAAGTTTTAATTGAATTCATTTTCTTATAGAAAATTCAATGTTTTTTTTTTTTTCATTTTTCAACAATCGCCATTTAAGGATACGAAGGCGATATCGTGCTCCGCGCTGGAAACGTCAAAAATAAAGCACGACGCAATGCAAATTGCGTGCAACGCGTTGAAGCTGTGCCAAGTTAAGCTCGTGTGGGAATAAGCGTGGGATTTGTTCTATAGATATCCGAAAAATGTATTTTAATGTTGCTTATCCAAAACATTCACGAAACGTATTTTGCAACATTCTCATTGGCATATATCTTTTGAATCAAAAGAGCTCGATGTCTGATAATTTCCTGTTTATTGTAACTTATTTATACTACTCAAGTTATTAGAGAAAAACATATCGTAATCCAACGTAAACTTCATTGAGATAGAGATACAGGCTATCGAATAGACAGTGCACGATAACAAAAGAAGAAAAACATGATTGTTATGTACAAATGAAACTTTCGAAAGTATATGAATGTTTGCGTGTGTTTATAGAATAAGATACATTTACAATTCCTATCTCTATATAAGGCATATATATTACAGGACGCTACAATAAAATAACATTCTCGCGCAACGCGTGGCGAAAAAAGGTATGTCATTTTCTCGTATACTACGTAAGAAGATCGATTGCGTATATAAAAGTAATCCTTTGATTCGAGTTGCGAGAAGTAAAATTATACGCACGCTTGCGTGCGCCGTTTAATTCTCACCATAGATACGATTTCTATTGTCTGCGATTAACAGTTTCGCGAGTGCAAAGTTTCTAAAAAAGATACCCAATATATTATCACATTTTTAAGAAGATTTAAGAAATTCTCTTAAGGAGGCTAAAATATATCCTCGAGGAAATCTCAGATATCTCTCGTACCAATTTGCCGCTATCTAAATCTCGCGCCGTCCGATTTCTTTTTCGAGAAAGACGGTATACATATATAAATGATATCGGTGATGCAAATTGCATACGCGTATCTCAAGTCGCTAATTCGCCGAGACGAATGGAGCGCGGATGTAGATCATGCCAGGGTTACGATACTTTGGAATGCAAGCCGATGGGAATTATTTCATCGACCTCGACCCAGCGCGATTTTATATAACCGCGCACTCTTTCTAATATCTAGTTCTATTATAATACGATTCTCATGGAGATTAGGACAGCTATTTCGGTATCATTACAGTCGATCATCTTTGTTGGTTTCATTTTTCTTTCTTCTGTAAGATAGAGAGAGTAGAGTAGCGGAGAAATGCGGGCGTTTCAAGAAATCGAACTCTGCATTCTAATTGTAAGTTGGAGGGAAGGGGGAGATTAGAAGACGAAAGAGAGAGAGAGGAAGAGAGAAAGAAGCTGTGCGTGTCTTTATGTCTTTCTTCGTAAAGAGATGCAAGAGAAGGAGACAAGTGTAACGCATATTTTTAGAAAAAAGACTATTAGTTTTACATTGCGACTGTTTATATATTAAAAAAATATATATATTCAATTTCTCATACTACGTGAAATTGATAAGATCGACAAGACGTAAAATCTCAATTTATTATTTCTTATATCACAATTGTGTTTATGACATAAGAAAGAAATTTCTTTCGATTATGATCATTCCAGCTATGAGGAAAAAAACAAACGGATAGATACAAACACAAACACATACATACTCTCTCTCTTTTCTACATATATATTATTATATCTTATTATTATCAAAATAAAAATATACATCAAAACACAATATCGGTATCAATACTGTCAAAAGCAAGTAGATATAAATATTGATACCATTAAGTTTGTAAGATTCTTTCATTAGATATGTAATCTGTACAAGTCTAAAAATCTAAAGAGAAAATATTTATTGTATCAAAATATTATGCGAGGTTTATTGTTTTTTTCTGACTTTTCTGATAAAGGATCCATGCTAATTTCTTATAGCGTCCTAGAAAATCAAAGAACGTAAATGAGATTAATTAATCATTAATGCATAATTATCTTTAACATCCTTTCGCTAGCAATATTGTAGTCTAACGCGTATATATACACAACAGTTTTCAATATAGAAAATTTTCAAACTATAACATGCAATCAACATTAATTCTCCGAGTTAGATTTTCAATTTATCGTAACAAATGATTCTCGTGATCACACACTCGACATTCAACGATCAAGATACGCGCATCAAATACAGATCGATCGATCTGTCCGGTAAGATCTCTTCCGCGATAGATGTATAAATAAAAGAGTGTCACGGTGATTTTTTTTACTATGTTAATGTAAACGTCGCCAACGTATCGCTCTTGTCCGTCTTCTTCAGCGAGGTATGTATCCCGGTATGCACGCATTCACTCCTTTTTTTCTTTATTTCGTTCTTTCTTTTCTCTCTTCCTTTTTTTTTTCTTGCAGCGTAGAGTGACGAGTAAAAAAAGATTGCAAAAACCGGTTCGCATTTATATTTTACTACTTTCTCGACTCGCGTCGTATAGCATACCTCTCGCATTATGCGGAAATAATTTCATTAAATGTTGGTTCAAATGGATGAGCAGTGAGATAAAGACAAATTAGTTTCCGCAGTAACACAATTGTAGTAATAATAATAATAATATAATAATATTACGTGTTGAGAAAGAGAGAAAGAGAAATAGAAAAAAAAGAAAGGGGAAGAGAGAGAGAGAGAGAGGGAGCGAGAGAGAGAGAGAGAGAGAGAGAGAGAATGTATATAGCAATAATATAATCATTATAATAATAATTATATAATTATAATTAAAGTACAGGCACCGAGAAAAAAGATCGGCGACTTTTCAAACATCTTCTATATGTCGACACGATTGTGAGTTTGTGACGTCGGTGTCTACTATTCACAATATTATTGCCTGTCGTCGTCTTTCTCTCTTCGTCCTCACAGCATCACAGCTGTATCATTCGGTTGATCTCGCCGTTTGTCTCTCTCACTCGTCCCCTCTCGCTCTCGCTTTCTTAACGCGCCGCCACATCTACGCCCTTCCACACAGCTGTTTGATGCTTTCATTTTTATTAGTAACGATCTAGCGTCAACTAAACCCTGTACTATAAATCAAAACATTAACAAGGTCGACATAAAGAACAAGGTTAATCCTACGTTTTCGTAAGATAAATTTTTTTTCGCGACGGTTTTTAAAAAATCTTGTTTCAGTCTAAATATATTATTTAAACACGCGTTTTAAATAACTAAATATTTTACAATTTTTATTTTGCAATCAAAATAATATTTAAATAATATTATAATAGTAATATTTAAATTTTATTTCGTAAACGTATAAATATATATATATATTTACAGGTTATAATAATTTATGAAAAAAAAATTCGCAAAACGAGATTTAGATTAAATTTCGAGAACGAATAGATAAACAATTTAAAAACATAAGCTGTTATCTAAAACTCTGATAAAAATATTATGAAAGAGATATGATAATATACATTGATTAACAATAAGATCCAAAATCCAATCTCGAATCTCGAGTCCTTTGACAGTTTTCACTTTCGCAACCAAGATCAACAAAGATCATCTGACTGTGAAAAAAAAAAAAAGATTATTTTAATTATAACGTACGAAAGAAGAATAATAAAAATTGCGCTCGATTTCGAGGAAAATACACGATCTGAAGAAGATCTAAAAAACCCAAAAGTATCACGAGAGACCGAACAAAAAAAAAAAAAAAAGTTATCTAACCCTATATCCGATTCGTCTCGCATGCATTCCCTACCCTAACCTCTTCGTTGGGCTATGTAGCGTCGCATTTACTCGCGCATAGGATAGGAAAACTCGTAGCAATTCTCTGCTCTCGTAACGTAACGAGGACTGGAAGGACTACGTCCATCGGCGGAGACAGGCGCGGCACGACGCGAGTCAGCGACGCGGTGATCGCGCGTAAAAATGAAATGGGGCATTGGGTGAAAGTACTCGCGGCAGCGAGCGAGCGAGCGAGCCTTGCCAGCCTGCCTCTTATATCAGATCAGTACGGTAGGCGCGCCTCGTCACTACCGCGCGTTCGCTACGCGTCATTCCTCCTGGCACGGCGGCTCTCCTCCTGATGACCTCTCCGTTGCACATTCTGTCGCGGAAATCCTTTGCCTCGCATCTCTGGACTATGCTGCCGATTTGGTAGCCTCGCCACATTCTACTCTACTGACTTGAGAGAGCAGCGTTTTATTCCCTTTCTGCAGAATGCTGCGCAACCTGTGGACCTTTTGTGTCCTGTCACCGGTCATCCTGGTCTCAGCGCTGGAGAATGGCTTGGGTAGGACACCACCGATGGGATGGTTAGCTTGGGAAAGATTCAGGTGTAACACTGACTGCAAGAATGATCCTGACAACTGCATAAGGTGAGCAGCAGTCAGTAGTCTGGATACATTGTACGAATGGAATACTTGGTGTAAGTGTAGAGGGAATTATAGCAATTGGTTCTATTCTGCTTTGCAGTGATCGTCTCTTCCGAACAATGACAGATATAGTGGTGGCTGAAGGATACGCCGCAGTGGGCTACGAGTATATTAATGTGGATGACTGTTGGTTGGAGAAAGAAAGAGACGTAAATGGACAGCTTGTACCAGACAGAGAACGGTTCCCATATGGCATGAAGAGTCTGTCAGATTATGTAATTTGATGTTAATTGTTCTAATAACGCTTAATTTCATCAAATATCTATTTTAAGTTTTGTCAATTGCATGAACTTATTGTTACATAATTAGTTTCTTTTCCAAAATAGTTTTGTACCTTAAAGTGCTTTATGAAAAATATTGTTTTGTTTGTTAGGTGCATTCAAAGGGCCTCAAGTTTGGTATCTATGAAGACTATGGTAATTACACTTGTGCCGGTTACCCAGGTATATTGGGCTATTTGGAATTAGATGCCGCTACATTTGGATCCTGGGACGTAGATTATGTGAAATTAGATGGATGCTATGCGCATCCCAGTGATATGGACAGAGGTATAGTCATATCTTATAAATAGTCAATGAGTTTTCTATTTTCTTAATGGAATAAATCAATAATAAAATTATATGACATTTATCAAAGGCTATCCCGAGTTTGGATATCATTTAAATCAAACTGGAAAACAAATGATATATTCCTGCTCCTGGCCTGTCTACCAAATCTATGCTGGTATGCAGGTAAGTAGCGATATATTATGTTCAACTTATTTCTTTCAGACTCTATTTTTCATATTTATTTTATTTTCAGCCGAATTATACCGCGATTGCGCAGAGCTGTAATCTCTGGCGCAATTTTGATGACATTCAGGATTCGTGGGCCAGTGTGGAGAGTATCATTGATTACTATGGTAACAATCAAGACGTAATCGTGCCTATTGCCGGTCCCGGACATTGGAACGACCCGGATATGTTAATTATCGGTAACTTTGGACTAAGCTATGAACAGAGCAAGACGCAAATGGCGATCTGGGCTATACTAGCAGCGCCGTTGCTTATGTCTGTTGATCTCAGGACGATCAGGCCAGAGTATAAAGCCATTCTGCAGAATAAGAAAATTATTGCCGTGGATCAAGACCAGTTGGGTATTCAAGGTCGACGGATATACAAAGTGAGTGATATAAAAATTTAATGTATCAGTGTTTTAAATATATAGAAGTGTGATAGTCATCAATTTCGTAAATCAATTGAAATGTGAGATTCAGTTCAGTGACATCTGATATGTATTAGTGTGGCATTAATTATTTGGATAAAATCGCAGCAGAATATATCTTATGCAATATAATTCATTGCAGCATAAGGGCATTGAAATTTGGGCAAGGCCCATCACTCCAGTTTACCAAAACTACTACTCGTACGCGATCGCGTTCATCAATAGGCGAACAGACGGTACGCCATCGGATGTGTCAGTCACATTGAAAGAGCTGGGTCTGCAGTATCCTGGAGGATACCGAGTGGAGGTTCGTAGCATAAATATTTTAATCGGAAAAAGTATCTTCGGATACAAAAATTGACGAAAAGAATTCGGTTTATCATTCGTTGTATCTTTCAGGATTTGTACGAAGATGTAGATTACGGCATACTAACACCGCAGACCAAGATCAAAGTTAAAGTGAATCCATCGGGCGTAGTAATATTGCGATGTAATTTGAATATAGACGATTCGTTTCGCTACTCGCCGTACACACCTTTAAATCAGATCTTTAAAGTTAGACAAAATTCGTTTAAATGACCGTACGCGTCTAAAATATCGAATTTTTATTGACGTTTTTATATAAGTTCTACGTTCTCTATATTAACGTATTATAAGAAAGGCTAGGAGAAATAAAGAATTTTATAAACTTTATTCAACCATTTATACATTTAAAAAATGACGTTTTACGTTTTATATTTACTTTGCATAGTAGATGCAAAATGTAAATATAAAATTATTAAAACGTAAAATTATTTTGTATCTGCTTTATATTCATTCTTTCAAACATTTTATTTTTAACATAATGCATAAGAATATTACATGGTATCTCAATCCACATAGAAATACATACACATATTTTCTGTGCATATAGAATGCTTGCAAACAGATGTTTTTCTGATCAAAACAATATTTTCTATCATAAAGTTTAATTCGTTTAAATCCTCTTTATAATTGATTTTAATGCCGTTGATACTATTGTACTTTTGTAGACGAGATCAGTTTTTTACAAGAAATATTGGAACAAGTATCTTGTATAAACCGCCACGTGTACCAGCGCGAAACCTATCTCTTTACATTCGCTGTTTCCAATCTTTTCTCTGACGTTCGTAACGCGTCACGAGGACGCAAAGGGATATCACAAACGTATATATTACCGCCGCGCGGAGGCATTCTACGGAGGCTATTATAAATTCACTATAGATGTCAAAGCACACATTTCTCATACATCTATATATACCTTTCTACCTATACCCGCTTATCTACCCGCAATTGACACGAGAAACATGTACAGGGTGTTCCATTTTAAATGCATGTGAATATCTTCGAAACGATTGATAATATCGAAAAATATTTCAGACAAAAATTGATTTTGGTTCTGAAAGGGGACATAATTCAATAATTCTTTTTGTATCCCGGTTGAAGGACCTTCTTTTGAATATCAACTTTAAAAATTACTTATATTATTAATACTACACGTGCATTCAATTAATTCAAATTTTTATCATTTTATTCAAAAATATACAGTTCCATATATATATATGAAAACCATAAAGCAAGATATGATTTTTGTCCTTAAAAAAAAATTTTGACAGATTATGTCCTCGAAATCATTCAATTTTTATTCGAGTATTTTATCGTTATTACTAATATATAACTTGGAAAATATTCGCGTGTATTATTTGAAATGGGACATCCTGTATACAAATATCTCTCTACACCCACTCTCTCTCTCTCTCTCTCTCTCTCTCTCTCTCTTTCTGTCCTCCCGCCCTCCCCCGTACACTGCTGGTAATGCGTCACCGCGACGCCCGCGTCGCGTCGCGTCGCCTCGCGTCGTTTCGCGCGTGCTCCCTTCAACCCCCAGAGAAGTCGCAGCCATTGTCAGAAGGTCGGTCGGTCAGCTCGATTCCTCGTGAAACGCGTCTCCGTTGTGCGCGTAACACACCCCTTTCGTCACGCGAGTACCTTGAGCGAAAAGCGAGTAACTTAGCGAGAGCGGAATAGACTGACGGACAGACAGAGGGGTGAAGGAGAAGAAAGAAGGGAAAAGCGCGAAATGTGAGAGAACAATTGTTCGTCGACGCGATGAAACGCAAACATCCGCACGACGCTGATTCCGCGCGAGCAGCACCAGCACCAGCACCAGCACTAGTATCAGTACCAGTCGACACCGTCGTCGCCTCCGCCTCCGCTTCTGCTGTCGCCGTTGCTACCGTTGCTGCCACCGCGTTGCTGCACCCTCTTACCACCACGGCCGCGAGCATGAAGATTCCGCCTCTCTCATGACCCAGGTGAGTCCGAGGGCGAGATTTTTTTTTTTTTTTCACGGTAAAAGCGTGTCGAGGACCGCGCGACGTCGGTCTCGTGGTCGGTTTACGCGTCCGTGTGTTTTCTCTCGCGAGATAACAAACTCGCGCCGATATGGCGGCCGTCGCCGGCCCCGAGCGGCTCCTCCGTAAGCGATCTCGCGGAAAAAGGAATTAGACGATTACGCTTGTTCCGAGATAAAGGGAAAGTGGTTTGTTTTTGCGCGATACGATTGTGATAGGGCGTTATCGATATTGATGCAAAGTAGCATCGCGATCGATAACGCGCGCTCTCGTAACCGATGTTACGTTCGTTTCGATTCGCGGTGATTCAAATGTCGTTTAGATCAAGTTTCATGTCTGAATCTTTTGGAAGCCTCGATGTCCGTGCATTGTTGATGAGCGTGATAACGCGAACTCTCAGTCATTGATGTAGAGGCAGCTCGCATGAATGAATAATGGCGCCACATCGAGAATCGTTTTGAACGATGACGCGTTTAGGGCTGTCTTACAGTCGGGGAGTCGATAATCTACGGTTATTCGTGCCTTTATTTATTACATACGAATCGCGAGTTTCGATGTTGGATCGTTGAAATTTTCCGTTTCGAAGCTTGACAAATCTTGTCCAAATCTTTGAAAAAAATCACGGATTACTATACACGTTTCACACATTGAGTTATTTAATATCACAATTTCAGATTTAGAAATTGATGAACGGAATATTTATCTAATTACAGATTTAATTAATCGATTTAATAAGCGCTAGATAAATATATTGTTTGCGTTTGAAACTTAGAATATAATATATTTGAATGCATTATATAATTGTTATACGTATACGACTCGTCATTTTATTCGCACATGCTTTTCTTTATCTATTTTTTCTTTTTTAATCTTTCCCCTCTTTTCCCCGCCTGATTCTCACAATTACTTCTATTATCTATTTACTTAATGTTACGAATCATAAAGTCTCTTTTTTACTCTTCCTAGCTATTATATTGTTATTCAGATAATTCTCTGATTTAATGTCATATTATCATATCCGCGTGTATGAGATGATACGTTAGGGTAATGATCGCTTTTGCCTCGCTCGCATAATTAACGCACAGGGGTTAATTAAAATTGAAACGATGGAGAAAGATGGATAGATACGGATCGGAATGATTAAAAAATGTCACCGCAATAATATTACATATATATATATATATCGATATAAGCGCACTCGCTATTTATCATATTTCCTATGTAGGGCGGCGCAGATAAATCGATACGCGGCACTTTCATTCATGGCTGCCTCTCTCACGGTTGGCACATTGCCGTTGCTCTACGTACCACCCACGTTGTCGAGACCACCACACTTACAACTCACCCGTTACGTAGTATACAGTGGTTCTCCGTTTCGTATCGCGTAAGAACAATGAGTGTTCATCGTACGCGAATCTCTTATGCGGTTTTAATTGAGCATATAATGCGAGCGGCGGAAAAATTTGTATATTTAAAAGAAGCCAACAACGATCACACGTGTCTTCTTTCTCTTTTTTTTTTTTTTTTTTTTTTTTAAATAATAGAAAATTTAGTTAGATAGGAGTTTTTTTTTGCCGCCACAATCTACGTTGAAGGGCGATCCTTATTTTCAGTCCTTGAACAGACGGACGATGTTTCGTGACGTAAGCATTCGCGTGGGATGCATTTCGCATTCTATTTATATATCGTTGTCATTAGTAACATGTAGAACGAGTCTCATTCTTTCCGACATAAGCGCATAATAGCCTGACGATAATTCAGTCGTTTGAATTGATTGAAAAGCGAAATGCGATAGATGTGTAAATTACATTTCCACTACGTTGTTTTTAAGGCTGAACGTTCCAAAAAATCTTGTCTCTTTAAAACCCGAAAATTTAAAAAAAGAGAGAGATATTTCAATAGCCAAATATTCCAAAGATCTTACAAAATTCACGCTTTTGCTCCCCCCCCTTTTTTTTTTTTTTTTTTTGAGAGGAAGAGAGCTTTCTTAAAATTCTTAGAAATTTAATAATTGCATCTCGTGCATCACCACTGCATCGCCGCATCCCTCGATAGCGCGCGCGTCAATATTACGTCGGCGTGTATCCGCCCGTCCGTCCATCCGTCCATCCGTCCGTCCGTTCGTTCGCGTTGAGTGACGACGGTTGACATTAGCCGTCGCGCACGAGGCATCTCTGGTGGCATCCTCAAAATTAGTTAAACTAGTGCATCGAGAGAGTGGCTAACCCAGTTATAAACGCGAAAAGGGGAATATCGAATAAATTTACCGCGCAGCCGCATATCGGCACTATCGGCCGCGAATACTGACGACGCATACCTACATGCACGTACCCGCGGCCCTTTCGTCCGTTCGCGCGCACGCGGCGAAGAACTACGAGGAACGCGGGGAAAGGGTGGAGGATTGTAGAAAGGGTGGCGCGGGGATGGGTACGCTAGTCTTTGAAATCGGTCCACTTGCCTCCGTGTGGCGTCCGCCGCGGCACACAATGCGAGGGTGGCGGTGGCGCGAGTGGAGAACAGCCTTCGCGCCAGGCGGATTTTCCGCTCGGTGACGCTCGTCAAAGGATCTATTTAAAGGATCGGTCGCGATTTTTGAACTCTCGTGCTTCCTTTGTAGCCACGCCGCGGATTACGCTTGTATTCGGGATCGTCGTATTCGCGTATTACACTCGTAAGAGCTTCTCGTGTGTTTCTCGAGCTCCCGCTAAAGTATTCTCCATGGCAAAGAGCG
>NW_021849743.1:1626461-1628695 GCF_003651465.1 Formica exsecta | reverse complement strand
GAGCGTCGTCGATCTCATGACGTTTCTGGATGTTTGCCAACTCTATCTGCAGACCAAAAAGAAATCTCGGAATCTCTGTACGCTCTGGGCGATCGTGACGTTCATCCGCACGGAGGATACCGGGGATTTTTTGCGATGGTGTCGCGCCTACACGGTGCCCCGTTTGCGATATCGCGCGGATCGCCCGAAAAAGACGGAGAACGCGGAGAAGCAGAGACCCGATAAGCTAATACTCAAATTGCTGCAGGAGTTGTTCTATTGCGGATGTCTGCCGCCTTGCGAAATCGGTCTGTGAGCCAAGGACGATGTGCATTATTGCCAAGTAAACGTAACGTAGGACAGGTGAAGTTATTCGTCGAGTTATTCGATAGTCTTGATGCAACAGGCTATACATACTGTAGTCCTAAAAATCAACAAGATAACACGGAATCTGATGCGGCTAAAGGGAAGTCTGTATCTTCCTAAATACCTCCTAAATATTTTCCGATATCCTGGCGAATCTTTTTCCCGATTTAATCGTTAAAATGACTTTTCCGATATTTCTTTATTTAGGGAGATAAAAATTTCTGTGCAGCATCGTGTGAGCGCACATGTGGACGAGGATAAATCACCTTAGCGAGAGGGATGTCTGAGAGCGACGGAGAGCATGCAGCTCGCTCGGTGGCCTTAGAGCAAGCCTACGTTCACGAAGTATACGAACAATGTGCCGAGAAGACCACACAAAGTAAACACTGGCCACGAGTATATCAGTTTCTTCAGGAACTTGAACCGGGTGCTCTCGTCTGCGACATCGGTCAGTTGAAAATATTTTTTACACGTAAAATTTCCTTTTTTTTTTTACTAATAATAAGTAATTTTCATTGGTCATGTTGCGAACGTCTGTCATTATGCAATTCCCGCGAAAAATTTATCGCGTGAGTTGCATAGTAAACAGAGTTTGTATTCTGCCCGTTTTCACGTTTTATATTACACCTATGCATTCACGTAGACAATTTTATGTTTGCATTATTCAGGTTGCGGCAACGGCAAATATCTCAGCGTAAATCACAGCGTCTTTAAGATAGGGGTGGACCGATGCAAGCGCTTCACGGACATCGCGCGCGAGAAGGAAAACGAGGTACATATAGCAATCAGAAGTTTCTCATCCTTAAATTATAATAATTATAAACTTTATTAATTGATGTCTCGAAATATTATATATATTTTTGCGCAAGTTAAATTAATTTCGCGGATTAATATAATATCTAAATATGTCTCTTATAAGGTTCTGATCTGCGATAATTTGGCTCTACCATTTCGAGAAGAGAGCTTCGATGCAGTGCTGTCGATCGCAGTGGTGCACCACTTTGCCACCACGGAAAGGAGGGTACACGCGTTGAAGGAGTTGGCGCGGATTCTCAGGATCGGAGGTCGACTCGTTATATCCGTTTGGGCTATGGAACAAAAGCATAGAAAAGTAAGTAAGAATCTATCCTCTTTTAAATCTTCTTTCGACGATTTATTTTTTTATAGCTATTTGGATTGATTAAACTTTTCCATTATTATTTATTCGTAGTTCGAATCGCAAGATGTTTTAATACCTTGGCCCAAATCATATTGCATGAGCGCGGCATCGGATGGAACAAAGCACTCGGGTGTATCAGACGGTAACGAAAAGCGAGATGATGACACCACTCAGAAATATCCATCATCCTCCAAAAGGTGAATTTTTTGATATATATGCAATAATCGCTAATTATTTAAATTGTGATCGTGCATTATCACAATGTTGAAAAGATTGATTGAAATAATTGTATTCTTATTTTTGCACAATTTCTACGTTTTACTTGCGAGTATCGTAGCATGTAGGTCACAGCTGTCATGATTTCTTGTTTCAGAAATAGCCAACAAAAATGTAAAAGCAAGAGTTATTGGATCGATCCGATATTTAGTTTGTCACCATCCACTAGCAGTCTTTCTAGCCCGAATGAGACATGCTACAGTTGTTTTCGGCGAGCGTTACAGGTAATCCAATAAAATAGATTATCTGTCTGTTACATAAACACAATATTTTAAGCTCGAGCGGTTGGAGAAGATTGACTAAAAATGTGTTTTTGTGAGATATGTGAAAAAAAATATTTTTTTATCTAAAGGGTTATTCAGTTAAATGTCGAGGGTTATTCAGTTAAATTTCTTTATTGAGGGAAATTAAATTGGTCACTTTTGAAATTGTAACAATATTATTTAAATAATTT
>NW_021849743.1:1543819-1623945 GCF_003651465.1 Formica exsecta | reverse complement strand
CATTTAAATATTTTAAATATCCTATTATATTCATCCGTGATTTGTATAACTTTTTTTTAGAAGTTAGCGAGAAGTAGACGCGGAGGCGGCAGGTTCCCCGGTTAAGATATATTTTTATTATATATTTTAATTATATATATCATTTAAATATCCTATTATATTCATCCGTGATTTGTATAACTTTTTTTTAGAAGTTAGCGAGAAGTAGACGCGGAGGCGGCAGTCGTGCATGGTTCCCCGGAAGCTGGCAAAGCGGCACCAAGAGCCGACGGCACTACGATCCCGATGAGATGACCGATGTGGACGAGCTGCCAATCGAATTGCGTCGCGTAGAAACTACGCATACGCTAACGATGATGAACAAGCGCTCCACGGATACGTTAAACATAAAGTCCAAGAGCCTAGGTGACATTTTAGAAATCGAACGACTCGATTTAGTGCGCTCCCGATCTAGCATTCCGGGTTTTTGCTCCACGTCGGAACTGATCCTAGATGAGCGATCGGTCTCGTCATCGTCGAGCGGCTCGAAACCGCGATTAGTGAAACAGAAATCGTGTGTGGAGGAGACCGGTTTGGAGAATTCCGAAGACACTGCCATTGAAAATCTAATCAAGGACTTTCCGGACTTCTCCTGCCAACCGTTGCGCAAGCGTAATGTACCATTGAAGCAGAACTCGATGAACGAGGAACTGATGTCGGCGGAACGACTGGAGGAGAAAGAGCGAGTACGCCGGAATATCATGAAGCAGGCGTCACTAAATGAGGAGCTAATCTGTAAGTGGCGAACGTTTGAGGCATTCAAGGAATCGATCAGCCCAGTAAGCGCCAGCCGGCGCTTTCAATTGCTGAAGAACGGACTCACCAGCAAAATAAAACGTTCCACCACGAACATTGAAAAGGTCTCCAGTATATCCATCAAAAACGGCTTCGTCCGGATGTTACAAGGTTGGAAATCCTGCGAGAATGAATCGGTGTCTACCGCGACAGCGGAAGTAACGACAAAGCCTAAGCCGGCGGACAATAAGGTGCAATCAGTTGCATTGGTGAAACGTAGCATTGAGGTCGTTGAACGTCGTCTTTCACGCGAGGACGGTTCGGACTCATCCAAAGACAGCAGTCTACAGAGTGACACTAGCGTCGATTCTGAAGATAGTTTTGCATCGGTGATTTTTGTGCCGAAGCAAGATATCGCTGTCCCAGCACCCCCAGCATCCTCGTCGGTCAATGAAATAACTTCCGCGCCGCGACCG
Source organism: Formica exsecta (assembly GCF_003651465.1). Classification (NCBI taxonomy): domain Eukaryota; kingdom Metazoa; phylum Arthropoda; class Insecta; order Hymenoptera; family Formicidae; genus Formica; species Formica exsecta. The sequence goes on along the minus strand of NW_021849743.1, from coordinate 1,622,695 downwards.
GCAGCGTTGCAACTCGGCACGACATCGGCACCACCATCGCCGCGTGTCAAGCAACCACCGGACAGTAGTCAGTCCTCCAGATTCAAACTAATCGATATGTCATCTTTGTTGAAGCAGCAATCGCCTATCACAAATACAGATACGAATACAAATACGAATGCGCATCTCAGCGACGCAATCAAGCCCAGTGCACCGACTGTCATCTGCAAGGAAACGTCCGATAAGATTTTGCAGGCGCCAAGAGAACTCCATCTGATGTCAGAACCAGCGGAGCCTGACGTAGAACAAGACACCGCACCGCTGATACGTGCCTTCAACGACGTCAAGATGGCTAGTCGCGAGCCGATTATAAATGAGGATGATAGTCGAAAGGCTAGGTTGAATCAAATCAAGGAGCTGCTCATAGCGAAGCCGGGTTTTGCGACTCGTGCTAGACCGTCGTTTCCGTTGGTCAGACGCGCTTCCACGGCGGCTTCGGGTCGTTTGGAGACCGTCACAAGGATTTTGCCCCGTTTACTATCTTTGGAATTGTTCAATCCAGAGACAGATGATCTAGATAGCGATTCCAGCGGCGTCTCGTCGCCGGAATCGATCGGCTCGGTGATCAGCGTCACATCAGATGAAAGATATATCGCGAGAAAGGAAGCTGAAGAAAAGAAGAACAATGCACAGACGAATGAAGAAGTTTCCAAGTCAAACGGAGACGACGTATCGAAGAATACGAAAGAACCAGAAACTACACATGACGACGAATCATTGGGTATGGAAACCACAGCGTCACTCGAGGAGTCTCATACATCTCTAGATCCCCCGCCCGACGATTCGCCCGCGGATTTCGATGATGACATGGTGTTTGCAGAAACCGACATGATGCACGATTCTATCCAAAATAATTTACGAGCTGATACAATCCGCTCCGCGTCACGCATACTGCTGGAAAGCGGAAAATCCATCTCCTCGCAATCTATGAAGCTTCTTGAGGCCGCTGCTAACGTGGCGAGTTCGCTGGAGAATGCTGTAGAAACGGCGATTCAACGCAACACTCAAGTAGAACAATTCTCACAATTGTCGCAGGTTGCGCAACAACGGAATAACAACGGTGTCTGGTCGCAATCGAGCGTGCGAACGCGAGCATACTTAAAGCAAGATCGTAAATCCGCTTCGGTGGATTTGGGTGGTTATGCCGACGAATCGAGTAGCGATCTCATGCGAGATATCAGTCGGTACTGCCAGAACTCGTCGTTCGATCTCTTGTGCCAGACGTCGAAAACTTCGTCATCGTCGTTGGACAATAAGTTGAACGCGGAATCGGATGCCACGGCCTGGGATGGATGCAATCAAGTGCCCAAGGAGACTTCATGGATCGTAAACAAAGCGTACGATAGAAGTGGATACGACAAATTTGCCAATGTGATCCAATCCAAATTGACACCAAAATCCAAATCTCTCTGTGAGGACCATGCCGTCGTATTTGAATCCGAATTCGACCATAAATTTAAATGCGATTCCAAATATAAAGTTAAGTTGGAAGCCAAGCCCGAAACTAGATTTAAATCCAAATATGACGAACCGTTCAAATTCGATCTCGCATCCGAAGAGAATTCAAAAATTAAATTTGATCTCGTATCAACAGTTAATCCTGTATCCAATAGTAATTTCACAGGCGATAACAAAAAACCATTTATTAATCCTAAAGATCTAGAGCTTAATTCTGAAAGCACATTTAACTTTCAATCTGGAGCGGGACCTAAACGGTCCAATGTCGACCAAGAGCGATATGGCTCCGCTAACACTTCGCCGCTGTTGCGCAGCAATTCGGACGATATGTTGGACTTTGTGATGGTGTCGAAGACAGGTGAATTCGAGTGCGAGGACGCAACGGAGGACTCGAGGACGGCTGAGAAGTGGCGTTCTTCCCAGGGCGGGCTATCGATAGACTCGAGCGATGTGGGTGACTCCATAATGGAGAACACTACGAGCCTGAGCGACGGTAGCCAAGCGGAATCGACGACAAGATTATTCACCGGCAGCACAGTATCGTTAGTGTCGAATCCGAATAATGTGGAGAATAACCGTCGATGTTCGATGGAACGACGAAGATTGCAAGAACGCGGTCGATCTTTGGACGAGATGTCAAGCGAGACGAAAAGACGAGACGCCGCGAATTATCTGGGCAGCACAAACAGGATCACCGACTCCATTAGCAATGCCTCGTCTCGGGAGTCATTATCCTCGGACCGCGGCGGCGGTTCGATCACTTATCATCAGTACTACCACGTCTTTCGTGAAGGCGAGCTAGATCAGCTGATCAACAAGTATGTCGAAAATCTGCATATCATCTCGTCGTACTACGATCATGCCAGTTGGTGCGTTGTCGCGGAGAAAGTGCAGGTTTGGACTATATGACTTCGGATACGGATCATCAAATGAAGGACCAGCGGCTGCCGCGACTCGCAAAGTTGTACCGGGTGTCTCGATAGGAGATGTCAACCAGAAGGGATCAACTAGGTTCAACCTTATGAAAATTTACACTCGCTTAGTTTCACTTCTTTCAGTTATAAAAATAATTTCTGATCTCCAAAACAAAAAGAAAAAAAAAAAGACAAAAAAACGGGGATCGCAGAGACTTTAGGAAACTGGATATATAATTCTTGAATTATTTATTTTCATGATTCACATCTTTTAGCCTTTATATTACAGAGACGGATTGGGGAGAACTCTTACTTTTGAGACAAAAGTACTAATCCCTCTTTTTGGGACACACAGTACACTCCGATGGATGGCCCAATTATTACGGTTAATCGTTAAAAATCTCGCTTCGAGTACCAGATGAATGAATAAATCCGTGGATCTAAGTGTCCAAGAATCTCAAAAATTTAGGGGTCCAAGAATCCAAGGATTTGAAGGCTCAAGAATTTCATAATAATATCAATATCCAAGATCTAAAATAATTCACGAGTTGACTTTCTAATGATCTGTTCTTGAAAACTGCAATGATCTATATCGCTATTGAAATATCGCTTTACGCTCGTTAAACATTCCTTACATGTTTGTCTCATCGTGAAGAGATTTCTCTGTCCGTGACGTCGCTGAAGTAATGCACGACCCAATAATATAGCTTTGAACTATCGAAAACGATGAATGATATAAGTAACGAACCAACAATTTAAAAAAATATCATGAAATATCCAAAGATAAGGGAACATTTTGATAATATAAATGGCCATAATATCTCTCTTAATTAATTCTTATTTTTAATTGCTAACAATCTTTCATTTTTCATGTTTGATTTGTTTAATTTTATTTTTGCTTCAGTGACGTTTAGGACTGTTTATCTCATTTTGGATTTGCACATTTCGGAACAACGATTGCAGAAAACACAACTCTTCGAGATATGCTGAGAAGAGAAAGATAAGAGAAGGTAAATAATAAAGAGAAAGAGAAAGAGAGAAAAAGTACTATTCGCTCAAGATATTTGTATTCTCGAAGGGTGGTGCGATCTGAATATACATGCGTTTAGTAAAATTCAGAAACGGCAACTGGCTCCCGGCTATGGAGCGTATTTTCTATAGCTTCTCGAGGAACGGACAATATTCGAACGCTTGAACGTAGATATACCTCAATAATACGCGAACATTCCACTTCCAAAAATATATATATTTACATATACACAAAAACACACAGGTATTAGGATGTCCCTTAATTGTGCTTTGTTCAGTGATTTGTATGTTTAAGATTAACATTAAACTGTCGTCAACATACATAAATAATTAAAGGAATACAGAATAATGTCTCAAATTTATGTCACATAACAGAAAGAAAAAGCTAAAAGAGAGTACACATACATATTTGTTATATGATTGGTAGGCAAGTAAAAGACATCCTAATACATATATAAACACACAACATATTTACATATAATACATATATATTAGGATATAAGAATTCAAGGATCCAATAATCTGAATATTGAATGCTTATATTCTTGGATTCTTCGCCCAAAGAGAAACTTACTTTTAATTTTTTAGATTCTTAAATTTTTACGTAGAATATTTTTTGGTAGTATTATTGACCTGAAATGAAATTCTTAATTTTCTATTCGCGATCGTATTTTAATCTTTAAATCCTCGAACGTTTAATCCTCACGCAAAATCTTTAGAACTATATAATTTTTTTAAATCCTAAAATATATACACAAGATCACAAAAAATGCTGTTATATATTTAAAGATTTTTAAGCATTTATACAATAAAATATTCAGCAATTGAAGATCCAAGGATCGAAGCATCCGTGTCTACAATACGTATATTCACACATCACATAGAGAAGGACATCAATGTAATCTAAGCTTCGTTATTTTTATGATCTCAATTAATTATTCGTGAACGTAGTAGTGGACGAAGTTTTTATTGCAACCCTTTAACCGGTAAATCGAATACAATCTTCTTGCGTCAGAGGCAAATACCTCCAACAAAATTACTAGTAATGACGTAAGATATCAAAATCCGTAGCAAAAATTGAACGGAACTGTAGGATGTCCATAAATTCCCACATACGTAATAGAGAGAGGTGCAATTTAAGGATATTCTATATATCAAGAGAAAAAAGAGAGAGGAAGTGTGTGTGTGTGTGTGTGTGTGTGTGTGTACGTGTGTATACGTATGTGTGTTTTAACAGGTATTTGTATTCATTAAAATCAAGGTTCTCGAAACGTCGAAGATAATAAGCGAAGTGTTATTTTAAGGATTTTAATAGGACAAGAATTCTTATCTTTCTTGATTTTTTATGCACAATATGCGATAGTACATGTTAATGAAAATAAAAGAAACAACGAGCAGCGTAAAAAGAGCTTGGGACTACTGGTTAAAGGATATTTCGATAGATCGGTCGAGAGGAACAAATTGTTATTCCGTTTTCGGAGATGTTCGATTAATTAAACACGTTTAATTAAATAGATAGTCGATGATGTTCTTTTTAATTTATGGAATTTTGATCCGATTCAAGAAAGAACGCGAAAAAATGTAAGTGCGTGCGTGCGTGCGTGTAACATGTATGCGTGACAGAGAGAAAAGGAGAAGGATAGACCAACGCGGAAAATGCAATCTCGAAACAGGTGTAAATATGTAAAATAAAGTGTTCCTGACGTAAACGCACAGAAAATCGTCAGAAAATAGTTGACAAACGGCAATTTCGGGTGAGAATTTATTGTCGAATCTCTCCTGATCCTCTTATCCTATCTCTTATATAGGTTTACACATATATATTAAATATTATTTTATATCATTTTTTTTTTCATAATTAATAGTGTGGTCCGATTGTAATTTTATCAATTATAAAATTATTATATAAAGTAGGTAAAAAAATGATCTTTCTATAACAAATCTGAATCGTTTTCAGATAAGTAACAATTAATAAAAAGCGATTATTATTTTTAAATAGTGCTTGAGATAACATTTGATAAGTATGAGATATTTGTCGGCATTTCTTCAATAACGACTGGCAGTGACGAAAACACGATACTTGCATAGGATAGGATAGATACTTGTAAAGATAAAATCGATACCTGATACAAAGTCGCAAAAACGGTGACAGTATGCCTATATATATTATAAAGGAACATATCAAAAATTTATATAGCTTTTATTTTTGGACAATAACAATTACTTAAATAGTAATAGTAATTATTAATCGATACATAATTTTGGGCATGCGCGACTATGCAAAAGTGTATATATATATTGTATACATGTGATAATTGATACCATTACACATATCCGCCATAATATCGCCGCGGAAAAGCTTTCTCAGCAGAAAAGAATTTAATCGCAAATTTCTGGGGAGGCGTTATATGTGAAGAAAAATAATTCGCAGAAAATTTCGTATTTATGTGAATACAACGGGATTTAAAGCGTCAATAAATGGTATGAAAATATATAGTATAAAAGTCTGTGGATATGATAACCGAAGAGAAGAATCAAATATGCGTTTATTAGCTGGGAAAAGTCAGATTATTACGCGATGAACGCGATAGCTCGCAATGAGAGACACTATCGAAAAAAAAAAAGAACAATAGTTTTGCATATTGTTTGAATAGAAATGAGAACTCTTATTATCAGAGCGGATGAATCGTGGTGTAACATCGAGCGAGCGTAAACCAGGTCGTCGGCATCACTCGACTCCGATGGCGGCGCTCGCTTGCCTGTCCGCTCGCAGGAGGAGGTGCGGGAGCCGCTCGCGCTCGCGGTGGCGCGTGTCCGGATAGCGTCAGTCCAACGTCGACCGTTAACCCTTCCGGAAGGGTGTGAGCGCTCGCTCCGATTTACATCAATGTGGTTTGCCTTCGCGTTTGAGTCCCGTGTTTATTTAATTTCACGCATTTCCAGTCGCGTTTTCCCCCTTTCTCTCTGTCTCTCTTGAACGAGAAGGACGATCGTCGAGGAACATTTCCGCAGACTCTCCGTTCTCGGGAGACGGGCATCGTTGGAGAGTTTACTTTTCCCTTGCGTTCCGCGGGATGAACGGTGACGCGAGGAACGAGCGACCGGATGCCGACGAAGCCGACGCCGCGTCGCTCGGCGCGGACATACTCAACCCCTTCGTGCATCGGCTCGAACTTGGCTCGACCTACGACAAGCTCAAGGTCAGTATCTCTCGGAAGCAGCTTCTTCCCCGGGATCGATGCTCGTGCGGGCGAGTTTTAGAGGGATGCCGCCGCCACCGTCGCCACCGAGGCGGGGTGTGCTTCGATCGAGATGCCAAGGAAGTGCGCGTGTGTGTGAGGATGTGTGTGTGTGTGTGTGTGTGTGTGTGTTGGATAACTACTTCGCAGTTTAGCGTTAAACTTTTTGCAGATTTTTAATCGTGTCCCGATAGAGCTCTGGAGAACCGATTAAAGTGTTGCGATAATAATTCGATCGGAATTGTGTGCAAATAATTTAGGGGATGCGATTTGGGCTCTTGAAAATTACGTAATAAGTTTGAAATTTATTACGAGAATGGTCATCTCGCGGAAAAGAAATCGAGGGGTTTATTTTTCAAAGATTCGAATATTTTATTTACATTTCAAGTACAACATTACAAAACAGCACGTATGCACGTACAGTCGAATCTGTGTGTATAATACATATGAGATACATATAACAACATAATATCACAGTTATATAAGATTGTTTTGCGAGTCTCAGAATGTGTCGAAATAAGAACATGGAAATACTTGTAAAAATATTCGCAAGATGGTCGAGGAGATATCGTACTTACACAGGCCGGTTTTTCCGCAAGTTGGTCGTGGTTACTTTCACGCCGTGGCCAGGAATCGGTCAGGTAGTAGTCAATCGCCACGCGGTCAATTTTCTGCAATTACGATTAATGTATCCTAATCCTTTCTCCGGACAAGAGTTAAGTCATCTAATTTTTCGAGATATTCCACGGTCGTGGTCGCGACGATGAGCATGTTGACATAAGCATATTGTTTGTATGCAATTTCCGCCCCACTTTTCTTTGGCACATTCTCGGACTTCGGGCTTCAACGCGAACTCGACATAAATGTTAACCGCGAACAAGGTCACGTAAGTGATCAGTACGTTCACTAGTAGATGCTTCTCCAGAATCTAGGCAAAAATGTCATTTGGAAAGTTTGATATATATATACATATAAATTTTTCAAAAAAAAAAATAAATATCAATTAACATAAATATAATTATATATATATATATATATATATCGAATATATATACGAACATATTATATTAATTCAGAATATCAATATTAAGTTGAACATTTAAAAATTTCTCAACGTTAATTAAGTTACAATTGTTTGATATCAGGATATGACAACCATGTATGTGAATCGTGTACCAGAATTCGCAAGATCTCAATTATTTGATTAGTACAACATGTACATGTAAATTGAAAAAAATCTAAGGATCTAAAAACACATTTCTATCGCGATCTAGATTGCTTGGCAAGAAAATGGAAAATAGCCTTCGCACTCGTTGAAGTCATTTCCGCAGTTCAGTTCTTGTAAATAGCAGCGAGACTAACGACTTTTTTGCCGTTATATATTTTCGAGGCATTAAAATCGTGGCCTATACTTTTCTAAACATTAATACGACGCAAGTAGCGCTCTTCTGTGGACCGATGCTTTCTCTTGTTAAAACATCGGTGAAGTCTGAACGCGTAGAAAGCCTACATTCTAGACGATGCGAGTGAATTAAGAACGGGGCGATTTATGTCAACGGGATCAAATTAGAAATGAATACAACATCGTAAAAAGAAAATTGACGATTAAATAAAAAATTAAATTATATATACATCTAGAATTTCCTATTTTAAATGTCTCAGTGAAACATCTGAAAATCTAAAATATTATCAAAAAGAAAGTTTTGGATAAATGTTGTGAGGTTTTGAGAGGGACATCCTGCAGACACTTTTGTTTCAGGCGAAGACGAAATATAAAATTATCTTCATTTTTTAATGGAACTATATCATTTTCCTTGTATTTATAAATTCCCTTAGTCATTATAAATATAAAAATATTGAAACAGAATTATTAAAAAGTTAATGGTTTACGAGATATTTTATGAAATTCATTTTGATACGTGATTTGACATAGAATGTGCAATATCATGTTTTTACTTTCGATTATTCTATCTTAATATACTTTAAGGTAACTTTTTCAAATTTCAGAATAAACAAAGTATCCTATCTTTTACATATTATATATATCTTTAGTCTATTTTATACTTTATATATAATCTTTTTTTTTTATAATGTATTATATTCTTTGTGTTCTATGTTAATATATGTTAATATATAACTTTCTCTACCTTATTATGAAATTGTGATTTGTGAGAGAGTCCTTCGATATCGTACATGATTTATTCGATCGATTATCGACGTAACTCGAATTAGTTATCATTGATTTTTGTTTAAAATCTTGTCCTGAAACATTGTTTTAATATTTATGTGAAATTTATCTTTAGCTTCTATATTTTAATCTTTGTCTTAGTTCTTGCTTTACGTTCACTCTCGTTTATAGAAAAATTATGTCATAACTATCACATTTGTGTTTATATGATATATGAGTCAACAATAATATTAATTCTATAACGGAACATAGATTTAATTGATAAAGTTATTCGTGGCATAGATATTTGACTTGCCTTCGTATATCACATATTTAGCTGTGTCTCATGCATTCATTTCTTGAACAAGATGAAGCGAGAGGGAATGAGCGGCTGATCACAACTGATGTGTGCGGCTAACGGAACAGTGAAACATAACGGACGGTACTCGCGTACCACCTCTTTCCTGCTTTTCATTCTTTCTTTCTCTTTCCTTTTAACAGACGAGAAGTTGAAGCCACTGATGAACGTATTGTAACCTTGACCGCGTGACAAGCGACGAGTTGGTCCGATCCAATTACATACTTACTTACTTATCTGCTTATCCCATTTTTATAACGTGATCCTGCAATACAGCGAGAAAAGAACATAAGCGTCAATTTAAGAAATTTTTAATAATATTCTAAGTGTAAATTTCTTCAATTTATATTTCAAGCGTTAACATTTAGATAACATAATTAGATCATATAATTTACATCTGTCATTGGACTATTTATGACAGATCTGATCTACAGATCGTGAATCAAGCCACTATTCATTTGACTTTTTAATTTACATATTATGTGTGTGATAAGAAAATTAAGATGTAATATGTTAGATTTAATCAAAAATTAATATCCGAAAAAATTGACATAGGAATATTTATTGTTTCAGACGATATTCCTGACAATCGCCCTCTTGCCAGTCAGACTAGCCGCCATCACGACTTTGATGATACTTGCGTGGCTGTTGGCTTGTTTAGGTCTGCATGGATTGTCCGAGGATGATCTTCGGCGAGCTCCTCTTACGGGCTGGAGGCGGTATGTTTAAGCAGTATCTACCGGTGTGATAATCTCACCGAGAGGAAACGGTCATTCCTTATCTTACGAGTCTATTTCTATCTATCATGCTATTCACATTGACATTAACCCTTTGGGATTGCTTCTTAAGCTTTTTTCTGTGGTGGTATAATATATCACCTCGCTTTGCTAACAGATTAAATTCGCATCATTTAGATCTTTGGATATGCGTTCTCAGAGATCCTTAGACCTAGAACTCAGTTTTTGATTTTTTAATAATTGTTTACAATTTCTTAGAGACGTATTTAACAATTTTTGATATTGAATTAAGATTTAAATTAAAGGCGATATGTGAAGATTTCATCTCAAGCCAACGAGATCAATTAATGACTTTCGATTAATCAAAGAAAGAAAAAAAGCGTTAATAATACACGTTCTCATACAAGATTAGATCTTTGATTGTAACAAGATTATTGCTTATGATTCTGGTTTCACTAAACGTTTCCGTACACAACGAAACACCTCCGTTTAGTGTCTTTGTCTTTTTATTAATAATTTATTAGTGACTTATTTAACATCTTATGACAGATAATCAATAATCTCGGAATTTGTCCGCGAGAAACTAATATATTTCCTGATTTTATAATTTTAACATCAATTATTCTCAGGGCTTTAAATTTGTAAATAAAATTATATATTATTCAAGTGATATTATTAAATAAAAATATTATTTTGTAAATTAATGTAGAGACAAAAAAAGAGTTAGATAAAGGTGGTTAGTTGGCGGTAAAGTTATAACACCATCTATTTATATTTCTTTCATAATTTAGTCATGCGTTACTGTCAAGGTCTTGCCACACGCGGGGAGTCTATAAAATAACTTTGTATTACAGTGAGAAGTTATGACACAAGTTTAGCTTAAAGAAATAACTCTTATTGTAAGATATCTTTAACTAGATACTGGTTAGAGCACATTATATAAAATAGCCTTGCAAATTTTTTTATGAAGTGAATATACTTGTTCGAATTTATGTAATTAATATAGTATTATAAGAAATCAGCTATCGTTTAAATTAAAAATAATATAATGCTTTTCGTGCGAATATGCATTTGCGAAAGCGTAAAAAACTGACAAGTTTTTTAATAGTCTCATAATTTCCAAGTATTTTCTAGAAATTCACAATTTTTTCTAAATCTAATGATCTCTGTGAGATAAAAATATAACATTTATCAAAATTGTATCTCTCGTAAAGATCGAATTCCAAAGATCGTTTGTGAATCCCGCTAATCATTTTAGACTTCCTTCCTGAGAGTAAAAGTAGTGAGTTGCATCTCGGATGGTGTGCATGCGTACTGCAAATTAAACTACTTAAAAACAGAGACATGCGCGTCGTGATCTGCTGGATGATGCGGGCGTTATTTCTCTGCGGTGGATTTCATCATCTGAAGGTCAAGGGCCGGAAAGCGGAGACTAAGGACGCGCCGGTACTGGCTCTCGCCCCGCATTCCAGCTTCTTCGATGCACTTCCGGTCGTGTACCTCGGCGGGCCGAGCATCGTTGCCAAAGGGGAGAGTAGCCGCCTCCCTTTCTTCGGAAGTAGGTCGCCCATCATCGCATTGTCGTCCGTTGACGAACCAAATTGACCGATATAAGGGAGAGGTCGCTATATTTTTGGCCGAGGGAGATTTTTAATGAAATCTATATACATCTTAAAATAATCTTAAGATTGAATTGAATCGATAGTATAAATATCTTTAGATAGATGGTTTTTTAAATTTAGATTTATATTTGCGATCTCTCTCTTGTAGAAATTAAAGATTTTAATCTGATATCAGAAAATTGCAATGTTTTGCTCTATTCATTAATTTTTTTATTGTACATAATATTCATATATGCATATATGGTGAATGGGATTTATTCTTCGGCAATTAACTAATATTTTTAATAATTGTTGATAACTTGGCTTTTATAAATTGCGCGTTTCACTTTATTTTATCCTTTGACAAACAAATTAAACTGTATTTAAACTCAGTTAAAGGATTAAATAACAGCATTGGTTATAAATTCTTTGATGTGTATTATTCAATGTCTCTATTTATCAATTTTGCTCGTGCGCAATGTTATTAAAAAATATATAGATCAAAATATATATATATATCTTTCGGCCTCATTAATATTTGTGAAAAGAAATGGGACACCGATATACGCATCTCAGAGAGCCAAAAGAAAAGTGTAAAAACTGCGTCTCGATACGTGTATATGTGCATAATTTAAAGTTTGCAATTAACATTTCTCGATGGTCAAAATTTGAGTTACTAATCCGAACGCTTTCACCATCTCTTTTCATTCTTTTTCTTTCTATCACAGAAACGTATAGAAAGTGCATCGGATATACCTGTTCATAGCGCGTTTCTCTCTTTCGTAGTATCAAGTTGACTCGGGTATACCGGAGCTCTCGGAACTCCGCGTTCTTTTCGCGACACTGTCGACGCATCGATATGTTGCTCCAATAAATTAAACACTCCAAGTATTTTCGAGTAATTCCATTGCATGTACTTTGTCGGTTGAAACCCAACAGCAAATTAGTGCCATGGATATGTTTCGTGGGTCGACTTACTTACCAAGCCGGCGGAATGAAAATCGTGGTCCGAGGGAAACAGGCTTCCAGATCGGAAGCACCGATTCTCGTCCTCGCGCCGCACTCGACCTTCATCGACGGCGGCATCGTTTACGTCACCGGATTTCCCTCCATCATCGTCAGACGAGAATCGGGATTAAATCCATTTATAGGAAGTAGGTGCTATATTTTTGTTTGTTTTATTTTTTTTAATCCTTTATTATTTTTTTAATAGATCTATTATCTCTTATTTTCTTTTAATATTATCTTTTTATAACTCTTTTATATACTTTTTATTATCTTATATTCTTTTATATTGTTTTTTGCAAATATACATTTATTAAAAATTACTTTATTTTAATTACTTCGAGAGATAATTAAAAGATATTCACACTATACGATTTTGAATACTTGTGTGTGATAGGATATGAGCCAACTAAAAAATAATGACGTCAGCTTGTGCTCTTAGGAGAAAGTCTTGACCTAAAATCTCAATATGCTGTGGTCTATGCGAGGTCGTATTAAACGGAAATAATTTCAGACATTATCGGCATTGTTAGTCAATGCAAAAATGGTCTGTAGCGACATTGTAAGATCGTATAACAAAAAAGATAATCTCATAGATAATTATTATGGATAATTCATGCGGATAGCAATGACGATTGAACGCGCTTCATTTACATTGTTCATCGACATCGATGTTGTGCTTTGTTAAAGTCAGCCAAATATTAATTTCTTTTCCAACAAAGGAGTGGTCACAGTGTGTAATAGGGGATATTATATATATAATATCTTTAATATATGAATCCCATTCACCATTTTATACGACAAATTATTGTAGAGCAAATGTGCTCTTGCAAGAACGTTACTTAGTTAATATTCTATTGCAATTTAATGAAACAATAATCAACAGGCTTATCATTTCCAAAATAATTTGCTGTGCAAAAATGTCGCAATTAATTTCCAGTCCACTTTCAATAACAAATCATGATAATTCGTTCGTAAGATTTTCTTATTTCATTCCGAGATTAATTACTTGCGCTACAAAACTAATAATAATTGGTTTGATCGAATAGAGTCACGCAAAGTCCAAATCATAATTATCATAACTGGTATTTGAAAAATCGATTTTATTTGCGTTATGCCTTTCGATGTTTGGCGCATACAGAACTCATCAACTATACGCAGCCGGTCTACGTGTGGAGGGAAGATCCAAATTCCCGTCAGAATACTATCAAGGAAATAATCGAGAGAACTACTTCCAAGGAGGATTGGCCACAGGTAAAAAAAAATATTATACTATCGTGAGAGTTTGTAGAGACGGTTGTAAAGATCTTCTATAATATTCTGAATAATTCATGGGTGAGAGATGCACGCAAGTTTGCAATCAAGGTAGCGTAAATCACTACCTTCGCATCTAGGTGCAACTGACCGACCATCTTCCGCAGGTTATGATATTTCCTGAGGGAACATGTACAAACCGGTCGTGCTTGATTACCTTCAAATCGGGTGCCTTCTATCCCGGTGTGCCGGTGCAGCCAGTGTGCATCAGATATCCTAATAAATTAGACACGGTAACGTGGACGTGGGAAGGTCCTGGCGCGTAAGTACAGAGAGAGAGTTATGTATATATTTATTACATACCGTAAAGTGGCACGTGTGTTATGTAGGTAAATACACACACACACACACACATACAACACAGACACAGCCATGCAGGGCGAGATCGTACGAATCGATTGTGAATACAGTCTACGTATGCGCACGCAAGTGCATTCATGTGTGTACGTATGTACGTATATATGTATATAGACAGAGGATATGTGGGTGTAATCAAAGAGAAATTGTACTCTTTGTAATATCTGTATATGAACGAAATGGCCAAAGTGTGTTTAAGAGCGTGCATTGTTAGTTATTCTGAGTTAAAAATATATTAAGTTATAGAATGTTTGACTATAAACCAGTATGTTGAAAATAACAGTATTTATTGAACAGAAACTTCTTTTAGTTTTTATTACGTTCGAGATATTGCCAAATTGATTTAGAAATAATATTTATTTTGTTACATAGATAAATATTATGCTACCAACAATTATATTTCAAGTGATCTCGCGACTTTAATAATCTTTTTAATGGAAAATGCAATTTGTCAGGAAAATCTAATATGCATACAGACTAACTGACAGTAGGTAATATAGAGTCTGATTGAAAACATACAACAAAGGTCTCGGTGATCTGTACGGCAACATATAATAAAGGAAAGACAGAGATGGCGTCAGATGTTTGTAACTTTGATCTAAAGATTTAGGAATATTGGAACGAGAGACTGAAGAGGTGTGAGATTTAGAGATACAAATTACTTAGATTTTCATTTAGTTTCAAAGACGTCCCTGGCAATATATGTTAGCGATTCAATCATTATCTTGATTTTATTTTATCGGCTAGCCAAATAAAATGCAACATTTACGTTCGTGCTTTATTTTTATCTTGATAATGTATTTAGGGGAGATATTACAATCGCGTAACTTCGGAGTTATTGATAGCCCGTAGTTTTCCATCGGAATGACTAGACCGTCGATGTCTAACTTGCGCGTGGGTTGGCGGGATGTATCCCGCCGCGTCGTCGCCGCGTTTGTGCTTATCTAACTGAATGAAGCGCGAGCTAGATCCGCCGGCGCCGCCACCGCTATCCAGGCATTCGCAGCTCAAACTGGCCTGATCGAGATCGCCCTGGTATGGTCCCGGCGCGATCAATAAACTTTCCGTTGACTTGGTCGGCTGAAAGTGTCGACTCGTGATTGTCGAACTCGTGGCTGTCGAATACACGGTACTGCCGCTGGTACCACTAGACTTCCGCTGCACGATGCCGATCGGCGTCTTTGATCTGCTGCCACCGCTATGCGACCCTTTACCGGGACGTTCCGCACTATGGGTCTTGATAGTCACGGTGTCCAAGTAACCATAACCGAAGCCATAGCCCCCGAAAGCTTTGGTGGTCAGATTGTCCCAGGACTTGGGCTTAGCGTATTGAAGGCACGGCGGTGGTCGCTGGTGCACGCTCGGATCCCAGTATAGGGTGTCGGTGCTGAGACTGGTGGAGCAGGAGGCGACGCTGTCGGCTGTTGTCGAGACGTCACTACTAGTAATGGAATGAAGACTGTGACCGGACGTGCGGGGGCAATTGTGAGCGTTAGGCTGCTGTTGTTGTTGTTGGTCTCGTTGTCCTTGAACGTGATGATGCTGTATGCTAGCCTGCTGCTGCTGCTGTTGTTGCTGCTGCTGCTGCTGTTGCTGCTGATGAAGAGCTTGCTCGTTGCGGGCGCGTCGTTGTTTCTCGCGACGCCGACGACTAGGTACGCAATTTGGATCACAGCAGGGACTGGCAAGATCGTAAGCATCTAGACTACCGCTATCGGACTGCTCTCGGCGACGATTCGCGCTGGAGATACAAGCGACGCAGAGATTGTTTTGAGGAACCGAATGCAACGACGGTCCTTCGACAGCAACGGATGATTGCTGCTGACAGGTCTGTTTATGAGATTTGCTCTTCGCGGGTGTACCCGTCATACCGTTAGCCTGGTGATAACTGTGACGCGAAGAGCTTACGGCCATCGCAGATTCGCTCGACATCTTAGACAGGAAGTGATGATGATCGCTACGAGAACGAGGCGGTCCGACTGTCACGAGACAAGCGGCGCTACGTGGTATGAGATAGGGTCGTCCATCCGCAAACTAAAAGATATATTTGTGTTAAAGTTGTTTAAATTGCAAATATAGAGATGCGCTTGTAATTTTAGAAAGTTTAGGTGCTCTATAGCGCTGATTTTCTCTTTTTTTAAATTTCTATTCTCAAAATGTAAATAACAGTTACCACATTATAGAGTAGAAGGTGTTCGGTAGAGGTTGCTGGCCGGCAGCACTGAATGGTAGAAGAATTGAAACTAGAAGAGGGCGACGGCTGATTAGGGTTAGTGCCGGCGATGCTGTTAGGCGTTCTCTTGCGCGCTGGCAGTGAATGGGTCTTCCATCGGCCCATTAGAATAGACCGTTCTCTCTCGCACAGTCTCTCCAATTCACCCAGACGAGACTGGAGGGCGCGTTGCAACTCGATGTAACGCATATGTAATTCCACCTAAAATATCATGTATATTTTCAACGACTGATGTAGCAAAATTTGCACGCATTGCTATTAGAGTAGAAGAAAAAATTACGTTAATATTCGATTAAAATTTCAAGATCGTAAAAATGTCATAAATATATAAGAGAATCAAATCTCATTTTACCTTTCTAACGCAGTCTTCGAAGGACACCACCATCCGCATTCTGGTATCACAGTTCTTGATAAAATTCACAAGAGTCTTGTGATCGGCTCTGTCCATCTCGTGACCGTTTATAGACAGTATTACGTCACCCTCTCGCATACCAGCTTTGAACGCTGGTCCATCGTATTCCACATAGTCCACGTACGTAACCATTTCTATCTCCTGCTCCCTCTTATAATGTATTCCGTAGCTCTATTGAATTAGTCGAGATTAAATTACTAGTGATTGAAATAGCCAACATACTCGTAAATAAAACATGTTTAACTTGTTCATTACAATCTTTAAGTTTTGTGAATTTTAATAGAATGAGCATAATAGCGTTGCGTAATAGCATTAGAGAGATTGAGATATCACGTTTATTGTATATGATGCGGTAATATATACATATATAAGTGTATTACCTGTAATGTGAAACCGTACGTGCCATTCTTCTTCTCAACGATAATCGTCCGTCGACGTCTATCTTCATCAGCGCGTACGGCTCTCTCGGATTTGCTTCTTTCAAGGACAGCCTGAGGAAAAAAAAATGCTTATCGCTGGATCGTAACATTAACTGAAGCTACTTTATGCGGCCATACAATATTGTATTTGATAAAGAGAAAAAAAAGGAAGATATCTGTTTTACACGATTTCCGATTTAAAAAAAACGGCAAAACGGAAGAATTTGCAGATAACAATTTAAAAATCAGAAATAAATATTCGCGTGATGGAATAATTCCTCAACGCGAATAACGCAGGGTGAGAGAGAAGCGGCTGGAGAGAGTAATTACACATTCGACGACGCCGCTCCATTCCTCCTCGTCGCTGTTGTCAATACCGGTCGTCCGCCGCTGCCCGCCGGTGCTGTTGGTGTTCTGCGGCGAGCTATTCATGATCGTGCACGGAGGACTTTCGTGGCCAGGAGTCGATTGTTGTCGCCGGGGTGCTGTCAACACCTCGGTCAGGTGTTTTTACGAGTTTGGCGAGGGGTTAACGCGCGTCCCCCGACGCCGCACGACGCCGTGGCGGCACGTCTCTGTCGCGAAGCCGTCCGGTCAGACTGTCTCCCAACTGTTGTTCATCGCGCAGACGCGACAATATCGGCCTAGCACCCCGCGGCGGTGATAGATAAGGGGTTGGCGGGGATGAGAGCGGCGGCAACCCGGTGTCGTCGACCCGGGCTTCCCTTCCTCTCGTGGTCGCATCCCCCTGGCATCACGCCATCACGACGCTTTCCCCGCGACGCCGGACAGGAATAAACGGAGATCTAAATACGCAGGAGCGCGCGCGGATGCTGGTCGAGAATCGAGACAACGGTCACAGGATCGATAGCCATTCGCTCGAATATGTCTTTAGCCTGTTGATCTCTGAAAAAAAAAACATTCCGCAAGCAATTCCTATTCATTTCAAGCGTCTGACGTTTGTTCGGACACAGCTACATGTTCGTTCTTCCTTGACGATGCAGCCACACTTCCTGACAATAGCTTCCTTGCTTCTGTCTCGTACTTGTCGCGTACTGCGATAACACGGTAAACACTTGACCCTCTCGATATCCTCCGTCCGTTCCTTTCGCTGACGTTCATCGGGACAACAGATTTTCGCAGCCTCTCCGCTGCCGTCACCGTTCTTTTTCGAAGGACACGCACACTTCATCCGTTCTCTGTCCGAAGCGGAAGTGATCCTCTTGCATTGAAATACAGGACCGTCGTCAACGCTCTTGAAGAGATAAGGTTTCCTATTGTGGGGAATTTGAAATTGCGTGACGATCTTCCTGCCGAAGCACGAGACACGAATGAAAACCGTGACCTTGCCCACGCATTGTCCTGTGGCCGTGGTAATTTTAAAAGTATTCTTGAGCATTCTGCAGGCGCTGCCGATCTGGAAGATCTGTTGGCTCAATACCGCGTTTATAAGATCGTGAGCTTGAATCTGATGAGTGCCTATATGTCAAAAAAGGTATCTCTATAACGTTCGGGTGAAAGTATGATATGATTACAAGATTAAAATATCTAACAATAATATTGAACAGAGAAATAAGAGTAAAAGTAAAAATTATAAGAACCGATTAACATCACGTCCGGCAAGACTCCTGGCGGCAATTCCTTGTAAACGGACATTGTTATGGGAAAACTGTACAATGGTTTCTGCAAAACAACGTTTGTAAGAGCGAATAGACAGGATTTGCCCTTATTAAAGACTTGCGGTCCATCTTCGATACAGGCGCAGGCTTCCGTTGGTGATTCTTGATAAATATTGAGAGGGGGCAGATTCAGTATCTATGTGTGATAATTGTTATAGTAATATCAACAAGTTAATAAACAGGAATCGAGAGATTTAAACATAGAAACTTTTTTTTTATACTTGAAACGAGATGCATGTTCTGGCCGGCAAGATCTCTTCGTGTATCGCCCGTATTGCGGGAATATTGACTTTCTCCACTAAAAACTCCATCAAGAATAGCTGTTCCCCTTTCATTACGTTTTCCATCTTATATATTTATATATAGTTTAAAAAAATATTCAGGTTAATGTCTTGTCATATTTATCAACTTTATCAATCTATTTATTTTATCTGTTTTGTCTCTAGAGAATGAAATAAAAATTAATAATTTTTATCATAAATCACATTCTATATTTTTATTTTATATTATTTCTTGCTTATATTACTTTAATCAATTTAGATTGTTATAAATAATAAAAAAATTTTTACATTGACAATTATGTACATACAAACTTATCGATTGAAACGATATCTTATTATATAGGATGATTCATTTATCGTTAGCTACATGTATATATGTAATATGTTTTATATAGATAGTAAAAATTCTCACTATGTTTTTCATCACTCAGCTTCTTTCACGAATCATTCAGTTATGGAGTACTTATCTTTTGATATCGATCTTTTGATTTCGAATGCTCGAATTATTTAATAAGATATATTTATACTATAAGATATATTTATACTATATTATCACAGCATGATTATTGCGGCAGAGAAATTATTGATGATCCAGGAATGTGCAACATCGTAAAACAGCTAATTTGGTCTGGAAAAATCACATTACATCTGATTGCTAAAAAACTCTCCCTGCGATGTTGCAAATTCTTGGATCACCAATAATATATATATATTAGTGAATAGTGCGCTGCAACGGTAAGCGAATGAACTATTCTATTTTAAATAATAGTTAATTTTGTAATATTTTATAATAAGTTGCAGACTCGGTTTCTGCTGCCAATTTGTCATCAGATTCTGAGCAGGCTCTGCTCGATTTTTGGCACCAATTTGACGATTTAATCCATAATAGCAATTTTTATACCAAATTTGTAGCCTTTTTACTGACAACAGTTGATAACAAACACTTGACATGATCTGCTTTCGACAAACTTAACTATCTGAGACATTTTAGAAAGATATTACGAGTAATATTTATTTTATATTATTTAACAATGCGAAATTTATAGTATAAGAAACTTAAAAATGCAATTAAATTTAAATTTATATTTATGTGACAAATACAGTGTTATATCAGAAGTTGTGTGATCACAAACGACAATAAGAAAAATATCACCGCGAAATAAATCCTTTCAAATAAATACAGAATTTATCAGAATTCGATTCTCGATCTTGACGCGCATTCATGATTATTTATTCTTCTTTTTCTTTTTTTTATCCTTTGGTGTCTCTTCTTCGGATCTCTCCGTCTGCATATCTCTAGTCTCGTATCTGATCGGGGGCCTTCTTTCCGATCCTTTCGGGGTTTTCATCTCCAACTGTATATCAGACTTCTCGCCGACGCCAACGAGGCCTTTCTTGCCGATCCTTAGGACAAAAATGTCATGGTCAGGATCGGACGATTCGCCTGGCTCCGAAGCAACTGTTACTGTAGGTTTGATCCCACCGATGTCGCCGTTGTCAAAGAGACCAGATACTTTGAGAACCACTGGTTTGCCGCAAGGCTGAGTCAGACCGCAATTAGATTGGAGAAGACTTTTTGACGACTGAAAGTGAGATCCGAGATTCTTAGATGGTTGATCGAAAAGTTACACCTTTTTTTTTAACACGTACCGTATCTTTTTTTCTTGCCATCCCGGCGTCTCCTTTGTCCCTCTCTTCGACAGCCGCCAGTTTCCCACACGGCACACAAGGATACCTTTCCGGTTCGCAAACGGGACAAGTTGTCGGAAGATCCTCGCTAGAATCCTCGAAGAGATCAATCGTGCGAGAATCCATTTTGCGACATTTGTACGATAAAACTTGATCAAGCTCTCCAGAGCCAAAGATAAACGTCGAGGAATCCTGCGCGATCGGTCCGTCAAATTCCGTAACAATCGTCTGCCCGAAGCCGGATATTCTCACAAAGATGTCCAGATTGCTCGATAAGTTCTCATTGTGAATCAACGGTATTTGACCGTCAAATACCTTGGATGTCGTGACACCCTTTCTCCAGCACTGCAGCATCTCTAGTCTCAAAGCTGCGTACTGACCGGACAAATCTAGCTCGCCGACGCCAACCAGGATGTCCGGCTTGATGCTGTCCGGCATCTTTTTCTTCGCGGTGATCTTTAGAATCATTTTTACGGTGCGATCTGTCACCGCCTCGTGATCGATGGCGAACAGCACCGACTTTCCGGCGTTGAAGACCTCGACGTCGTTAGCGACGCCCGCCTGCGGTTGAAAGAGAAGATCCACCGGAGTCACGGTCAGATCATCCTCGTCTACAAAATCGAGAAATCCAAAATGAACGCTCGTTGGCACGAAGAACATCTTATTCAATTTGGCCAGGCGGTCGCCCGACGCCTGCTTCACGAACAGCTCCAACAAGAACAGGTAGTGTTCCCTGCACTCTTCCGGAGGAGCTTCTTCGCGGCTGCCGTACAACGGCAATTTTGTGCGTTTAGCTGACATGATTGCGATGAAATTTTTTTCCCGATAGATGATTCTACATGATCGGAGTTATTCTTGCTGCACGTGATAGATTATTGATTGACTGTGACAGATACGACGAATTTTTCATTAATTCGCAAATTAATTTACATGATCGGATTTATTCTTGCTGCACGTGATAGATTATTGATTGACTGTGACACATACGACGAATTTTTGATTAATTGGCAAATTAAGTTAATTAATCAGTCTGAAAAAAATCAGATAACTCCATACAAGTACGGAAGTTTTTACTTTGGAGATATTTTTAACACGTCAAGGAGATTTTAAATTTAAAAATTCATTATCGAGAGGTTATCAGCAACTGCTGAGACAGCTTTGCCTAATCATATATAGATCGTGCGCAATGTTACTGTTTTATTTGTCAAAGTTCAAGTTTCAAGTCTATTCGTTCAAGTCAAATGTGATCGATAAAAGAATGAAAGAGAGAAACAACGTAACAAGTTGAGCGACATATACATACATCGTTCTACTTAATAATTTATTATTGCACAGGTATAAAATAATGCGATATGTAGAACGGAACAATATATGACCTTAAGATGATGCAACGCGTCAGTAGAATTAAAAGTAGAGATATTAAAGTCACGTTTACATTCTTAAAGCTCGAGTTTATTAATGAGATAATTTAATCAATAGCATCATGAAATATCTTGTCAGAATAGTATCGATATTTCTTTCGTTATTCTTTCGAACGTGAAAATTATTAAGCTGAAAGAAATTTTTTAACTGCAAAAAACAAAAATATGACAACTCCAAAAAAAAAAAAAAAGGATTCAAAAAGAATCTAATAAAATCGAAATAATTCTAGCGTTAATGTTTATGAATGCCTCTTGAAAAAATGGAATCCCCGCATTCTTAATTTCTTATAAATCCTCTCAAATTATACGATTTCCAAACTCTCAGATATTGCAATATGCAAACAAGTTATTTTCCTACTCATTTGTAAGCGATAAGACTGTTTTCTTTTTCCATTGAAAATGTGAAACGCGCGCAATAAAATGATACTGCAACTTGTACACGGCCTTCTAGATGCGGCAGCGAAAATAGTATCATGTGGTCGCTCTTTATCGTCGTAAAATGTTCCGGATATTTAATTTCAGATAGTTGACATTTTCACGCGAAACCGCCGGTTTATGAATTATTTGGCCGTCTTCATCATGCGATCACGGTGGTCTCTCGCCTTTTACGTGACCCTCGACCCACGCCAATTATTTATACGATCAAATGTTCGATTGGATGAAATTGCGATCCCGCCATCGCTCCGCTAAATGAGGACCAATTAATACTTCAGACGACTATTAAATTCAGTAGAAGTGCATAGTTAGACAAGATGTTTATCCCTTGACCTCAAAACTGTAACGAAAACATTTCGTGGTCCCACACAAGAGTTCCCTAGCAAATTAGGTTCAATAAAAGAAAGTATTCTTCATTGAATAAAAAAATTTTTCGAAATAATATCATCAATATCGAGTACAAACTCGAGAATGCATTGTTTGAAAATAAAAAATTAGCAAGATGTAACGAAGCTATCGTGAGAAAACTTCTCGCACATTCTCGATAGACGCCTGTATATAATAGTGTTATAACACACATCGATTACACCTCACGCGAGACGCGATAGCGGGAATCGCGTGCCCACGTGCTCGTTCCTCGATGCGTTGCGCACGCGATTAATGAATAACGCATGGCACGCGTGAACTGACGTAGCTGCGTCGTAGTCGTGACATCGGCTCGCCGAATTTCATCATCTACCGCGTCTTACGGTGTAGGCCAGGCTTATTGTTAGACACGCGTGTGCATGCGGTCACCATTTCTGGCTCCTCGCTTTAGCGGGTCACGCGATATTCGAATTTAGGTGAGCATGAAAGTTCATCTCCTAGAGTTCAACAATTTTTCAACAAGTTTCTCGGAATATATACAGCGAGAGACTTTATTCCTTCCGACATCGAGAGCGAAGTACGAGGTGTCTATAAAAAAAAAAAATCTAAAAATAGAACGCTATAACGCGCGAGAGATTCTCGTCGATTTCGCGATATCTCGGGCTCTCGCGAACTCACTCTCGGGTCGTATCTTGAAATTCTAATATTTCTACAGTTTTGTCGATATTTATCCGGAATTTACGTCGTCCGCGATGGCATTGGAAAGAAGGGGCGATCGGCGGAAAGCTGCCGCGACTCGAACGACGACCTCTGCCGCAAAACCTCGGAATACCCGCGGGGTGGCGACGGGGATCCGGGGACGGCGGCAACGGCGGTAAAGGCGCGGTGACGAAGACGGGCAACGGCAGTCGGCGGCGGTCCTTTGAACGGTTCGTTCGTTGGTGCGTAACAACGGCGTGCTCCGAAATTCGCGCTGATCGTCGAATAAACCTGTGCATGAGGGAATGAGGTAATCACTAGGACGGTCTTGAATTCTTGAGCGCTCGCAACATATAGAGGGGCTAGCAAACAACGGTGACTCGACAAAGTGAGTAGTATTCCTGATCGATTGTTAACCCGGCCCTCGTGGCTGACAAGATCGTAAGAACTCGTTCGCGTTTCTCACGGATTTTCCCGCGCCCTGATGGTATTTCGGTACCATCAGTCACGCGCACGAGAATGAAAAATTCGTGCAAAGGTAGAGTCGCAAAACAAAAAGACGAGTCACGGAAAAGAAAATAGAAAACGATTGCGTGATTCGAGGCATGAAAGAGCTATAAATGTAAACAAGTAGAAAAGTCACGAAAATTAATAATTGTTGCGCGGATATTGATTTCCTAAATATTTTTCTTTAAATAAGAAATTTAATTTTTAATTTAATTTAGGAAATCTTTCTTTAAATAAGAAAAATATTTCCCACTTTTCGCGCTATCCTTTATTTTTATCATAGACAGTTGCGGATTCTGCAATGAATGGCAAATCATATGGTGATTTCGGAATAATCACTCGTCAAAGCGACCACGTGTAGGCGCGACTTGTATGGCCACGGCGTCTTTTTATCGCACACAATTATATTCGCATGATGTAACTGCTTGCCGATATTTCGGACGAGCACCGATAGAGCCGCTGTGCCAGAATTTTTTCCGCAATAGCGTTATCACTCCGAAAGTTTATATAATAATTAAGGAGGAACAGGTGTAACTTGATGAACCGGACGCGCGTAAAGAGGAAAAAGACAGTTGTATGCAGCGTACAGCTGCATATATATGTACAATACGTTTTTCAGCAATTGTCACATAGAAGTATACGAAGAAGACTCGCATTTACCTTCGTTCTTAATTGAAACGTAAACCGAACTGTTTAGATTCCTCGAGTGATATCTTGCAGTTGTCAGTAATGCGTTAACACATTCTTCGACATGTGAAATAGTATACCGGCGACCAACTATTCTCGATGTCCTGTACCGATTCAAAAGTATGTTGAAAAAAAAAAAAAAAAAACTGCTAACTCGACTGCGACATTTTGCAATTTCGCAGAACTCGACATATCGTTTTCGTGCTGCAGAGAGCTAGATACTTCCATGTCGCGTTGAATTTTTCACTTGTACTTTTTGAACGTTTGGCATTTAAGTATCTTAGAAATGTCATGAAATCGGCATCTTCGAGGGACCGTTGGATATATTTAGCTATCCCCCAGGTCTTTGGTATATATCATGTCATCTAGATCTTCTTACATATCTTATATGCTTTCCTCGTATATATCTTGTCATCCTATATTTTAAGATGAAATTAAAGCATACACGCAAAAAACCATTTTTTATTTTAATTTTACGTACATAAAGAATATAAATATAAACTGGCAATTTAAGTATAGCTAATCCGTTATAAGAAACGCACGTGTTAGTCGTTACTTGTAAGTATCTTCGTTTCTGAGCAATAATCGATTACACATAGTTTCGATACTGACTTATTGTACGTTTTGCTGGCAGATAGCCAAATTCCTAGTATAATTCGTTTCCGCGTTTAGCCTCATAATTTGCGCTTATCGTCCTTGCATATCCGGCGTACAGTAAAATCGAAAGGCATACTCGTCGAAACTTTAAACGGAGACTTGTGATAAGATAGATAGATAGTTGCCACGTCAACTTGCGTTCAGTGAACGGATTATTTGCAAATTGACGTTTTCTCGCGAAATTATGAACCGGCTCTTTATTTTAGTATCGCATGCGTTATCCGTTTCATTTTTAGTTATCGTGTATGGATTATATTTAATGCACTCAGGAAAAAATCGTTTTTATGCAGCAATTATACTAAATATGTTTGAATAGTTTTTTTATCTTGATTCTCAGTCATTCAAAATATATAAAGTGTGTTTTATTTCAACTATGTACGTTTTTTTCATTTAAAAGCGTTGTTTCATTAACATTATTTTAGTATTATTTTAAATGTTTATAATTACACACACATATGTATGCGTGAGCGCCACGTTACGCAATACTGTCATAATTTTAAATTAAAATATAATATATATTTTTTTATATATGCTATATATATATATATACATAATATTTTAATAAAAAATAATCAGTATTGTACGACGTGGCGCTCACGTGTTAAGCATACGGACACCAAGCGAGAAACGTGACCTTAGATTTTTTGCGGTTTTGCATAACGGCGTCATATTCCTTGCGACCGAACGATGAACATACGTAGACAGTTCTCACTCATAACTCGAAAATGCTCTATCTTCTCTATTCGCTAAAATTAATTTTAGCGAAATTAATTTTACCCCAAGACTTGGCAAAGACAGATTAATCTCTGACATGAGTAGAAAAACGTGATTCGGGGAAAAACTGATTACAAATTAAAAACTGGCCAATTTTTACTATGTTGTATTTATTGGACAGTAACTGTTTAACGCGCGTTGAGTAAAAAATTCTGAGATAAAGTTCTATTTGATGGCAAGCTATTATAATCGGCGCATAGATAATTTTATTTTTTAATAGCTAACACTGTATTAAAAAAACATTTCCTAGAAAAAGAATGACCAGAAACTAATCAGGCCAAACGGATGGACTGATCAATTAGCGTCAGCTTTAATAACACAGTATCGGTTATGTAAAAAAAACAAATAATTTTTTAATAGCTGGCGCTGTGTTAAAAAAAGCATTTTTTAATTTTTCTTTGTTCAGAAAATGTTCTTAACGCAACACTAGCTATTAAAAATTTATTTCTTTTTAATTTTTGGCTATTTTTTTTATCTAGCAAATGGATTTTTTTAAGGCAACGCGTGCGCGTTGGCTATTAACAAATAAAATTATCTATGTACTGTGATTAGTATCTAACGATATAAATAAAATTTTATCCACACAATATTTTTTTAACTAAATGATAACTAGTTTATACTCAGACAAAACTCACATAATTCTAGTTATTATTTTCTGGTCAATAATTAGTCAAGAGAATTGGATAAGACAAACTGATATTGATAAAATGATAAATGATAGCCAGTCTACGTTCAGCCAACACTCGTAATATTCTGGTTGTTATTTTGTAATCAAGAATTAGTCAAAAATAAATTAAGTCAAATAGATTAATATGTAGTTGGTTTACGTTCGCGTTTAAAATTAATAACATCTTGGTTGTTATTTTTTAGATACTTTCTGCGAAAAAGATAAGATCAGTTTTGATCGTAGGTGCAGGATTAATCATAATTATTAGGAAATTAAGCTAGAGTTTAATGACCGATCTAATTAGCACGAGAATCAATTACTGACACGCGTTAATTGATCGAATTTATTATGGCGACTTGGTCAGTTATCTGATTATACTTGTAACTCGTTTATCGAGCTCTGCTTCGTGAGATCACCCGAAAATGATGAAGTCTCTATCGATATCACTTCAGTATAATTACAAACAGTCGGTGCCCGATATCTGATCAATCTCTATGACAGCGCGTATAATAAGATCAAGGATCGCAAACCTTGTCCTACAACTTGAAGCTTTCTATTTTGCTTATATCGTGAGAGACTAAGAATCTGTCGATTTCTCCGTACACATTGATCTACAATTATTTCACATTTGATTATCTCACGCCAATTTAAGTGCTATTTTATGTAACAGCATATTAGTCGTCAATGTATAATGGACAGTAACAATCAGTGAAAATATGTCAAAATCAATTATAGTAGATATTCGGTAATCGCACATAGATGATGGGCGTGTTCGCTCGATCTCAAAATAGTATTAAAGCAAAGATTGATTTGACTTGCATGTCAATTATTACATTTCCGATTTCCGTGGACAAAGTCAATTTGTTCGGCCGATTTTTTTTGCCTCGTCGGGACTTTTAAAATAAAATATTTGGCGAGATAACGGCGATGATCAATATTGATCATATGTATCAATATAACGATATATATGTATCGTTCATTCGTATCGTATCATTATTTTTATTCTTAAACCTGTTAGACTTTATCTGACAATTGGAAAATTGCTATCGCAAATAACAACCAACACTCGCGTATCATTAACGCTATCATCGCTGATCGAATTTAAATTACAACGCGAACTAGCGAGCATCTCGCAGAAATATGCAATTTTAGAAATACATCATCAGCTTAAACATTGAACACTTGAACAGTTAACACAGGAAATTTACATTTATTATGGATTATCTGCATATTTCTTTTAAATGTTATATTACATTCTGTTATCTAATCATATTCTTGATAACCTTGCACATTTTAATTACTAAAATAACGAAAAGACAGATATAAAGAAGTATAATAATTAAAAATAATAAATAGAAATATAATAAAATGTACTTATAATTCGATTTTCACTTTCTAATAGCATTTTCAAGCAACATCTATGATTTACGAAAAAACTTTTTTACTAATGTAAAAAGAACATTTATAATTCTGATTTGTTTAATCACGTTTTCAGTAAGTTTCAATATTATGCTATATAAATTTTAACCGATCATTTTGTGATTTTTATTGTGAAATTCTTAGAATTGTGAACGAGAGAAATTTGAGAGAGGTTCTTTCTTCTTATCTCGACCTTAACGTTTATCATATGTGTAGACAAGCTGTAATTTGACTCTTCACAGGATACTATTGCTCAAAAAATACCACGTAGAAAAAATATGGAAAGAAGTTCTATCCTGAAAACTCTGACTGACTCCTTGGTCGCGTCTATTTAATTTTTACGCGGCTTTTCTTGTTTTAATTTAACAATTAAAGTAATGGATTACCGCGCTTATCTAAAATCACACAAGTGCGTGATTGTTCACTTTGTCCGAGTTCGTGAACCCGGAAGTAACAGAAGATACAAACGTTCTTTTGTGTACATACGCTACATGCATAATGCAATACATGCATAATGTAATCTTGTCGAGTACGATTGAATTGTGACGATGCGCGTATAAATGATGCTACGCCTCTAGGTGTAATCTGATTGTCACAAGTGTCATAGAGAAGCAGACAGAAATTGGCGGCGCCAAGAGCAGAACATATTGCGCAACATAAAGATTTCCTCAAACCGCATTAATAAAAACATTATTTTTCAAATGTACATAATACAGTGTATGTCGACGTGGTCAAACTGCATTAATGTATTTTTATGTTGTGGTCAAGATTGCATAAGGATATTACTTAAACAAAGTTGTTACATTAATAAGGATTCTAATGTGTTTATAACAACAACACTGTCGATCGTAGACTTGATTATATCGTTTTATATTCGTTATTCCTCTTGCTTTTGCATCATTAAAGAAACATGAGAAACTGAAAATTATCCTTCAGAAGATATGAATTTAATACGAATCTCCGCCTTTTGTACACATATGGAGAGGAATTCTGTTTATCATATTGTATTATCAAGACCACACATTATCAGAACATAAATTATAAGCGAAAAAAATGTTATATATAAGGATTCCCTTGTCATAAGTTCCCCTTGCTTTCATAAACTTTCGTTTTTATAGTACGATAATAACATGATAAAAAAGATCTCATTTAATTTATGTATATATGTTTTTCAGGTAATAGCAACGCAGATAACATATCTACTAGCGTCAGCCACAATGGTAAGTTTCAATTCAACATATATGACTTATCCGTTGTTTGTGCGTGCTTAATTATTTATTCAAATCTATCTGCGTCATAATTATCTTACGCCATTCGTTCGCGCTCTTGTCCTCATGAATAAAGTATGGTTCTCAATTATATTTCATTGTGTTTTTGACGTAGACTGAAAACGACAAAGCGCCGACGGAGTTGGAGACCTTCCTGCCTCAGGATGGATCCAATCTCAAGGATGGCGTCCTATCTGCCAAGTAAGATATCGATTGATTTCGCTTGAGAAGTGAAATCCATTTTATATGATTAATCGAGCGTATAAATATATAGATGACGGATTGTTAGGAATTATGTGTATGTATCTGTATTTCAGATATAAAGTACAAGTTGCCTCGCGCGACGTTGAAGCCGCGCTGGCTGATAAGAAGAGTTTCGATCCTTTTGCAGAACGCAAAGTTGAAAATCCGACGACGTAAGGAACAATATTTTTTTTTTTTTTAATCGCATAGCACTGATTGTCTTTCTCACGTCGTGCTTTTAAATATTTTGTATTTTAATATGTAGGGTAAGTTTTTTTGCCCGCATATTCGAAGAATAATAAAACATCATATAATAATTGCAAGCAGATTAAATAAAAAAGAGCGATCGTATATTAATGATGTAGGTAAAAATAGAAAATATTAATCTCGTTTTTCTCGCGACATAAATCCCTTTTCAGATATATCGAATGTACTTAATTAAGAAATGTGTTAGATATACAAGTCTATTATTAACTTTTGCCTATTATTTCAATCTGATATATAATTTAAACATCGTTTATTATTTATTCACACATCCGCATTATAATTATCTTACATGACTTGTCTATATTACTGCCGTCATAAAGCATATTGCGGTTCGTATTATTTCATCTCTTTAATTTGAGTAATACAGTTACACTAACAGATTTACATTGCAACATAATTAAAACGTGATACGAGAAGCACTTGTAATTCCACCTTAGAGCGATAACTTTTTTAATGTTGATCATTGATGCTGAGAGAAATTATGCAATTGATCTGTCTAACCGATAAATGATACTTCCAGGGATTGCGACACATTGACGCACTTATTGAAGGCCTCCCTTGGCAGTGGCATCTTGGCTATGCCTATAGCTTTCAAAAGTGCCGGATTGCTCTTGGGTATATTTGCCACGATACTTGTCGCGTTCGTGTGCACGCACTGCGCATATATTCTGGTGAGTTTCCGACAGATAAATAAAAATTTGTTTATATATTGTGACATTATCACGGCTCAAGAGATAGCCTAGTTTCTCGAATGTAACAATATATAAATTTGATTACACGAATTGAATAATATCTATCATATCTTTCTTTTCCAGGTCAAATGTGCGCACCTGCTTTACCACAAAACTCGAAAAACAGAAATGGGATTCGCTGAGGTGGCCGAGGTGGCTTTCGATAATGGCCCTCAATGGGCGAGAAAGTTCGCGAAACCTTCCAAGTATTAGCTTTGTTTTTCGAATGTATGATTAATTTCTAAAACAAATACATTAAAGTTGAATTTCTCTCTTTCTCGTTTATAGGTATCTCATTCAAATCAGTCTGTTCGTCACATACTTCGGCACCTGCAGCGTGTACGCGGTAATCGTGGCCGCCAACTTTAAACAAATTATCGAACATTATCAAGACAGTGATGCTGGCGAATATAGCATCCGGTTGATCACCGCCTATTTGCTGATACCGATGATTCTACTCAGTTGGGTACCCGACTTGAAGTACCTGGCACCGGTTTCGATGGTAGCAAACATCTTTATGGGGACAGGACTGGGAATAACGTTCTACTATCTCGTCTGGGATTTGCCGCCGTTATCTTCGGTACCTCTGATAGGGTCGATCGAGACCTTCCCGCAATTTTTCAGCATTACTATCTTCGCCATGGAAGCGATCGGTGTGGTAATGCCTCTCGAGAATAGCATGAAAACGCCACAGCACTTTGTGGGAATCTGCGGAGTTCTCAACAAGGGGATGTCTGGAGTTACGCTTGTATACATTTTCCTTGGATTTCTTGGATACGTCAAATATCAGGACGAGACGCTAGGTAGCATTACCCTTAATCTACCGACAGAAGAAATGTAAGACATCAAGTTGATTAAGAATTAAGTTTACGCATCTATACATGTCAGCTGATTCTCTATATTTTTGTGGTCAACTTTTTCAGAGCGGCGCAAGTGGTGAAGATTTTGATCGCTCTGGCTGTGTTCTGCACTTTCGGTCTGCAGTTTTACGTGTGCCTCGATATTGGGTGGAACTTTATAAAACATCGTTTCGAGAAGAAACCACTTTTAGCTAATTATATCATGAGGACGGTGCTGGTATGCGGTGCAGGTATGCATTCAGAGACATCTTATTTTTCGAATTTTTTGAAATGTTATAAATTGATGATATAATAAGGGGTAATCGTTGCGCAGTTCTACTCGCCATAGCAGTGCCGACCATCGAACCGTTTATCGGATTAATCGGTGCATTTTGTTTCTCCATTTTGGGCCTCCTCATTCCGGTATTCATCGAGACTGTAACTTACTGGGATGTCGGCTTCGGGCCAGGAAATTGGGTAGCTTTAAAGAATGTAATTATATGCGTGATAGGTATAATGGCACTAATATTTGGGTCGCGCAGTGCCATAATGGACATTGTGAAATTGTATGCTTGATGGAAATAATATTTTCCATTTTTTATTTAGTGCAAATGATTTAGCGATAGGTTATACAATGAATTTTTCTATCATATGTTAGATCTGCTCCCTCCACACGCCTAACGATATTTTAGAATAAATCAGATATAAATCAAACATTACGCTCGCGGGCGGGTGTCAGTGAATTTTTAAACAGGAATAATGGATTTGAACTGTGTAATTAGCTCAAATTTTCTCTTAGAATCTTAAGATTTTCCAACAAAATATAGAAAATTTTTATTCATCTAAAATAATATTCGACTGTATGCTATAAGTCAGAAATGATAAGCAAATGTAGATTTAGGAATAATGGCAGTATTCACTTAGGAGAAAATCCGCTGCAAAGCATGAATGAATTATTGCGATCGAATGATATGCGAGTAAGGAACGCAAAGTTTCTTTAGAAAATAATTTGTATATTATCGAAATAATGTCTATTATATACTATTTAATTCCACGATATAGAACAGAAGTTTTGATATTGTGCATTTATACAAAATTGTAATTAAAGAAATCTAATTGTAATTTTTCAGCAAATTATCTACATAATCTTGCCTTGCAGAAAGATATTTTGATAAAAAACGCCCACACGTATTTTTACTAAATTTGACAAAATTTACAATATATATATAACGCTATATCTTAACTGGTATATATTTTAATGTTTACTATTATATTAGTAAAAAGAAATATTTTTACAAAATAAATAATTGAATCAAGGATTTAAAAACGCATTCCGAGAAAAAATAACAGATTCTGTGTGAAATGAATGCATGCCACCTGCATTATAGAAGAAACGTTGCTCAAGCATAGTCAGGCAGTCTTCCAACATTGCATTTAAAATAAACATTAAAATATGCTTTTGAGAACCAAGTATACACGTGTACACAGAATATATATATATTGCTTCGACTCTTATTATGAGCAGACAAATTTTTATATAAATAAAATTTTTACCATTTATAACAGAATTTTGTAACACATGGCATTGGTTAAAGTTATGAAATAAAAATAATTTTACATTTTGTAAAAAGGATACTGCCCTTCAATTTATATTTTTAATTTTTTATCTTATATGCAGCATTACTGTTGCCATAATGTAATTGCATTTTATTTTTTATAAAATCACGTAAGATTAAAAAAAAAATCAATTTGATTGCGAATAAAACTGTTTTAATTCTTTTTGTTAACAAAACGTACTTATCATATAAATAGATTATTAGCAAACAATGCTGTTTTACATCCTATAATTATAATAAAACCTTATGATAGAGAGAGATCAGAAATTAGAGTAACTTCAATAATTTATATAACTTACATGTGTGTGTGTGTGTGTGTGAATTTGATATATCAAAATACTTCCAAAAATAGATGTAAAGATTTATTAATGTTAAATAAGTTACTTCTCTAGTGGCGCATAGTTAAGTAACTTTTCAATTAGGTCTACATGCCCAAGCAGCATCCTGCGACAACAATATCTTTTAAGACCAAGCGCATCCAAGGCATCTCTGAAATACACAAATCATCTCTATCAAATTATCTGATTTTCTCATCTTGTGAGATTTAATACAGATATCACTTTTAGAGTAAAGTAGACGACTGTTAGAACAACATGCAACGTAATGACAAAATTAACAATCCAATTTCAACAATTTCGAGGTTAGAAATCAAAATTTCAGACATAGAAACGTTACCCTTCCGTGTATTCTGCCTGAAGAAGTCCAAGATATGCCTCCCATTTATTGCCAATTACTTTTCCGCACGTAAAACAGCGTACAGGGATGATCATTGTGTCTAATTAATTTTTTTTCTCGTATAGTTTATCAGTACCTCACACCATGTGTTGTGTCCAAACGCTAATGCGGCATGCGGCTAATGCACAAATCTAGAAAGTGCGAGAAACATTAGTTGCTAGCGTCGCTGCTAGAGACGCCACTGCTTCGCAAGCAACTTCAGAGTAAAATAACTTATTGTGAAAATATTTCTTAACATTTTTGACCAATGCTTTTCACTTTTTACAATATCGTATATGCATATTAAATACAAATAAGATTTTGCCTTCTAAAGATTATATATTTTCAGACATAAAAAGAGAATATAATTCATTTTAGATCATAGAATTAATTTTTCATATAAATAAGATCGAAAATACATTTCGATTGCCTATCGTATCGAGATCTTATCGAAATCAAAATGTTTAAAAAAAATGGATATTTATCAAGCGACGCAGTAGCGTCGCTACGTCAAGTACATAAAAATATAGCTAAAAATATATATTCAGGAATGTCATTTCTCGTTTCGTCAATTATCGAGAAGAAAACCACGCATGTTGAAATATCCTTTCCCACGTAGAAAATATAATACGTTGTACGCATACAAATAGCCTCAGATATTCAATACGCAGCATATGTGCTCAATACGCATCATATGTTCGACTTTATTTTTTTTTTTTTTTTTTTTCCTAGCTAGAAATTGCATTTTTATCGAGGGTGAGGTATCTTTACCTCGTCGAGTATTTTCTAAAAGAAAGCTTGGTCATGGCAAGAGATTCGAATGAACGTAGTCGCAATAGACGGCCGCCATTCTTCTACGGTAGAGGAGACAGGCTACCGCGGGACC
This sequence comes from Formica exsecta, assembly GCF_003651465.1. NCBI lineage: Eukaryota > Metazoa > Arthropoda > Insecta > Hymenoptera > Formicidae > Formica > Formica exsecta. The sequence continues at coordinate 1,587,568 of NW_021849743.1, read as the reverse complement.
GCGGGACAGCTGCGATCGAAGGGACCGCGATGGCTGGCGGGAGCGCGCGCTTTCGCGAGGAGGGGAGGGGGAGGGGGAGGAAAAGGCCACGATCTGGATAGCGGTGACGATACACTCACACATAGGGAGAGGAAGAAGCCCGAGCCGAGGAAGGGGGAGAAAACGGGGAGAGAGAGCCTGCACCGTAAACACGCACGCACGTAGGTACATACATACGGCGGCATCAGGCGGAGCAAACGGAGCGGGTTGTGTGCGCTTTCACTTTTATCGTCCGTTCAATGGAAGCGATGCTGTGCAATGCTGTGACACTGTGGTCGGCCACGCTCTATCGCACGGAATCTTTACTGTAAGAATTACGCGGGCCCCCCCCCCCCCCCTCTCAACCATCCGTCTGTCCGTCCGTCACCCGACTACGGTGGCGAGCCGCGGAATTTCCGCGCCGTTGCGTCGCTTAATAAGCGACGCACAGCACAGCCGCGACACGACAGCGGTGACAACGAATGGGTTATGTCGGCGATTCAAGTATTCAAGGTATACTCGCGCGTTTACTGGCTACGTATCGGCAATCGTACGGCGTCTGTTTTTCGCGTTTAACCCCGCTACCGGGCGTGCGTTCGCGAAGCCGAGCCGAACCGAGTGCATTGTTCGTCGCGCGCTCTCCCCGTCGGCCTCTTGTCATAATCAGCTGCCATTATACTAGGCTCTTTGGCGCTCTCTTGTCTTTTCTTTATTTTCCTTCACCATGCCAGCCCTCTCATCCGAGCTGCCGTCGCGCTCGTTCACGTTTCTTTATTTTCATTTGCTCTACCTGAGCACTTCGCGTTTGCGACTATTATTCTCTTGATCTCTTTTTCTGTAATGTTGTGACCCTGAGAAGAAAGCATGGAATAACCATAGGTTTGCTTTATGTACAATTAATTTTTGATCAAGGTATACGTTGTTTAGAGTGTGATATACGTGGTTTTGCAGCTGATGAATCTTTTATTCTAAAACAGAAATCAGTCTTGTCAGACTGGGTATATATCTGTGCTATATGGTATTGAATTTACGTAAAACTTAAAAAAGATATTGTACCTAGGTCAGTAATAGACTTATTAAATGTACATTAAAAAGCTTACTTATATTTCTTTATTTTGCCTTATATGGTTCTGTGAGTATTCTTATTTATGTTTAAAGATATGTTACAAGAAGATGGAATTCTGATTTATGCTTGCAAGACAAGAAGAAGAAAATTTCAAAATAAGGCATTTTGTATAAAAGTCAACGCGAGAAAAAAGTGTGTGGTGAATTTAATTAAGGACAATACAAAGAGTAAGGGTGAAAGAGAATAAGAACGAAATTAGTAAATGCAGTGGCTGAGGAAACGATGGATCCATCAATATTTGTTACATATACTCCCCAAACAAATGGAGTTCCATTGGAATCCAAGCTTGCTACCTACATGGTAAACGATTATTTTTGCATTAATGGTAACATGAGAGCATTTTAAATAATTCTTCTTTATGTGATTTCTTTTTTTTCATCAACAGAATCGTCCAAGTCCTGGCGTAACATTGAGCACAAACACAGTGACTAAGCACTTGTCCAATCTTTCTTTGGATTCGCAAAAGAAGGTAACTGCCAGTCCTGAATTTGTGCCAGGGAGAGGCCTTGCAGGCAGCAATAGCAGCTCACCGAATCTCTTCAACAACTCTTACACCCATTCGCAAGAGAATGTAGGTGGCACTACATATTTTTATTTTGGAAATGCAACCAGCGATCATGCTATTGTAGCAGAAGATGGCACTGAAGCTGTAAGCATAAAGTTTTTTATTTGTCATAAATAACGAGATGGGAATAACATTTATAAAATTCTTGCACTGTATTTATATGTTAGATCGGACATATAGCAGGAGGGCAGATTGGCTATGTTTATCCAGGTACACCTTCGCATCTGCAACCTGTGAAACCCACGAAACCACCTTCATCTAATAATTCCTCTGCCCCCTCCACACCACCCCCTCAAGCTGCTCCCAGCTTTTTTGTCAGCGAGAGCCTGCGGCTGGATATCCTGCAGAAGAATGCGCTGACATTGGCACAGCCCGATGTGGTACGATTTCCTGACTTGCCCAATGAGGTTGACAATTATCACGAGTTATGTCCCTTAGAGCCGATGCATAAACCCGCCTCGACGGTTCTTGGATATCAAACTTCTACATACAAGGCCACCAGTATCAAGACTGGCACGCGATACTGTTTACGTCGTGTGCACGGTGAGTTTAAATTTCGCTGTTATTCTTTAGGGCCCTACTTCTTCCGCCAGTTTGGCTCTTAACACAATTGGACTTGATGCTCGTAGATTTCCGACTTGCCAACACAAAGTGTATGGTACTGGTCGACATGTGGAAGCGGCTGTCACATACGAATCTAGTTCAGCTAAGAGAAGTCTTCACTACCAAAGCGTTCGGTGATCATTGTCAGTATTTAAGAAACGCACTCATGCCTTTGATCTTTTGCGCAATCTCACAGATTTAGTTTTTTTAGCCATGGTTTTCGTATACGATTATCATCCCGCTTCGGAGACGTTGCTGAATAAGCATTTCGCCTCGACCGAACTTAATGGTTATACAGACCCGTTCTCGTCGGATCCAAATGCGCCACGGCCTTATAGTCACACCAAGAACACTATTCTAAGGCAGCAGCATAGTAGTATGCTACCAGAAAGCGTTATTTGGAGCTATATCATTCAACTCACTGCCGCATTTCGCGTTATTCATGCTGCTGGTTAGTATACATATTATTATATTGTTCTTGCCAACTTTTTTCTTTTTCTTAAAGGGCGGTATAATTGTGTTCTATTACAAAATCTATCAAGTCCGACTTTATTTTATCCATAAATCTTTAAATCTTTATTTTCCACTCAATTTATTTAATTAGCTTCAAACTGCATTAGTCTGATTTGCGCGCTTTACAGGCTTGGCATATAGATGCTTAGATCCCACTAAGGTACTACTTACATCACGGACGCGACTTCGTTTAAGTTGCGTCGCCATTCCAGACGTGGTCACTTTAGATGGGAACGCCGCGAATCCACTCACTCTCATCCCGCATTATCAGCAAGAGGATTTAGTAGCTCTCGGCAAGCTAGTCTTAGCGCTGGCATGTCGGAGTCTTATCGCCGTCCACCGCGACAATATGTCTGCCTCCATCGAGCTGATCACACGTTCCTACTCTACTGACCTTCGAAATCTTATTCTGTATGTTTGTGAATTCTTCAATCAGTAGTAATAGCATTGTTTTTGATAAAAAAAAGCTTCCGGTAATATTTATAAATAGACAAAGTGAAAAGAGTCTTTAGCATATTTCATAAATCTATAAACTAGCTTTAATATTTATTATGATCAGAAAAAAAACAATTTATTTTGATGTATAATATAAGAAAAAGATTCTTGCTTCTGACATCAATCAGCCTTAACAGTGTAATGTAACTATAATTTTTAGATACTTGCTGTCAAGTCAACCTCGTAAAAGCGTCACGGATCTCATGCCAATGATTGGTGCGCGATTTTACACACAGCTGGATGCTGCCCAGTTACGATTGGACGTTTTAGAAAACGAACTTGCCAAGGAATTAGAGAATGGACGATTATTTAAGTTGCTGGTCAAACTGGCAACTATTAACGAGAGGCCAGAACTTAATATGGAACCCACATGGGCAGAAACGGGCGATCGCTACATGCTCAAATTGTTTAGGGACTATGTATTTCATCAAGTAACAGCCGATGGTAGGCCCTGGTTGGATCTAGCACACGTCGTAGCTTGTTTAAACAAGCTCGATTCCGGCTCGCAGGACAAGGTAAAAATTTCTAATAATTTTTCAACAAATGTATATAAAAATAATCATAAAATATGTATTATTACAGATATGTCTCATGTCTCGAGATGAGCAGAGTGTTCTGGTGGTAAGTTACGCGGAGCTACGGCAATGCCTGGAAACGTCATTTGGAGAACTGGTACAATCTACAAAAGATGCTGTTTAAGAGAGCGTCCTCGATAGCGCATACTCCGAACCATAAATGTGATATCATCACTTAGCGGTACTATCATTTTACTCTTTATCGAGTTACTGGAGAGTGAGAACTGTCGAATTGTGCTTGGTGATATAAAAAATAACGCGCAACTCAGTTTTGTATACATGATTTTGCTCGTCGAATCAATTAAATATGACCGCATTAAATGCGTTGCATTTAGGATGTAAGACGTTAAATTTTCGGGTTTGTAAGTGTTAAGGATCTATAGATCCTTAAATTATTTTGGGTTTTTTTTTTTGGATTTTCCAGTTTGGATCTTGGAGTCTTTAGACTTTGGAATTCTCATATATTATAGACTCGCATTGAATCGCTTGAATTTCAGAATCCTCAGATTTTGCAATTCTTGGATTTTTGAGTCTGAATTCCTGTATCTACTGAGTCTTGGATCTCTCTTTGGAGTTTTGATCTCTTAAAAGTTTAAAGTGTGAGTTCGTAGGAGGGACGAGGGGGGGAGGGGAGATATCATGTGATTTTGCGAATCAGTTAAGGTTTGGATTCGCTCTATAAAGCCCATTACGGTACTATACATAAAAAAAAAATTGTACACACACAACAATGCAGTATATTCTTAAGGGATCTTCTTAAGACAACACCTAAACACTCGGTGTCTAGGATAGAGACCTTAGTTTCTAGGATACAGCATTAATGGTAAGCATTAATTTTGAAATAAATGTTTATTTTTGAAAGCAATCCTAAATAATGCATTGTCATTATTTCTCGCCTATCACCAAAAAATGAATTTTCCTGTATCCTTTTTTAAAAGTGTAAACTTTTTTATAATGTTATATATAAGTATATACATGTAATTACACATAATTACAATGGAAAAAAACTGTGTCATGATATCTATTTCTTTTATATACCATAAATTTGAAAAGTTCAAGAATTTAATTTTTAACAAGAGGCGTGCGCGAATATGCCTCTGTAAAGACTTTAATTTTATTTTGAAACAGCCTATATAATTCTCTCTCTTTCCATGGTTCTGGTTCTATTTCTATTTATCCAGTCTCGCCTTTCTCTTTCCTAGGAGGGATGATCACCATGGTGACGACGGCGAAGAAGGGGAAGATTGGCAGACGGAGCGGGGAGGATATGCGTGGCGCCTGAGGGATGCCGCGACCGATCCCGGGGAGGGGGATGACTCCGGTCGGCGGCGGCAGTGCCAGTGGCGGCAGCAACACGTAGCAGCAGTCGACGGCAACGCAACGCTGAGGAGAGGCACACAGAACGTCCTTTCTTCGTACGACGCGCCGATCACGCAGTCGCATCATCATCACGGAACGTATCCTACCCTACGCAGCATCTTGAGTGTATCCACGACTACGTGTTGCCGCGCAACTACGGAACTAGCCGGAAGTGCGCCTGGAAGCTGATCGAGCTTGGCCCGCTGTTTGGCATCCCCGTGGCAGGTGAGTCTCTCGCGAGGGCGAAAGGGAGAGAGAGGAAGAGAACCAGAATGCCGACGCCGACTCCGACGCCGCCGCCCGGCGCTGCTGATCGATTTTCCGCGAACGAGCAAGCGAGCGAACGGAACGGAGCGGAGACCCGCCCCTGAATCTCTCTCTTCCGACGTGATGTGGAGAGTTTTTTGCGCTTCGCTGCTGGTCCAGCGCTTTCCCGCAGTGCGCGAGACCGCTCCGGGACCACACAACTAAAAGCAGCTTTTCCACCGTGCGCGCTCGTCTGCGACGCAACGACGATCGATGCTTCTTCCGTTCGCGCCCCCCGCGCTCTCTCGCTCTTTATCATCCTCTATCCGACCCTTCACGCTCTTTGCTGTCTTTAGGGTTCAATCTGGAATAGAAGCGTGCATCATCTTCTTCCTAAATCTCTAAGAATCTTTTACACGCGGTTTTCTAAGAATTCTGTATAATTAAAAAAACTTTAAAAGTAGATAGAAATGTGCAAAGAAGTTTGCACGAAAAGACTGATAAGAAAAAAGAACTGATGAGTTGTTGTTTTATTCTATGCGGAGGTACCGATTTGATTGTAAAGGGCAACTGAAAAACTTGATGGGAAACTGTTGTATATATGTGTCGAGTTTTTAGCGATGCGCAAACGATGAAAGTTCTATTCTTCACTTAAAATTCCGGCGTATATGTCTTTCATATTCTTTTTTTTTCAATATAAATAAAAGTTATTACATATCTCGGCGATTTTCTTCGCGTTTCAGACGGGACGGGCAATTCATCCCGATTACGCGCGAGCGTCCGAGCAAAATGATGACTAATTTGCCCTCGTTACTTTCTACAGCTGCGTGGCCAGCGCGTAGGTCTGTAAAACGACACACAAGTTTTTTAGGACTGCAACACAGACACGCCGTAACCTTTTAACCCCTCATTTTCGAGCTATTTATACGCGCGTTAAGTTGCGCGAGCGCAATAGCAGCGCGTTGAAGCTGAAAGATAGAGCTTGTTTCTAGGCGACGTCTAGTTTCTCATCTTCTAGGATCTTATTCCTATTTCCTTGTGCGCAGCTTACTGAGAATATGTTAATTCTATCCTTCTTTTACTCTATAAAAGAGTCTCTACTGACGAGTTGTAGAATAGATAACGAATAGTCTCTGTGGAACGTATGGCGAAAAATATTCTTTTGTGCCATTTTTTGATCTGCTAATAGAATTATCAATGTAGCGAAAAAGATAAAAAAAAAAAATTTCTCTCAACGCGATATTTCCGTTCTAGTCTTGATTTAGAATAGGCCAACTTTTGTTATAATGATAAATCAGTATTTTACATATATATGTATATATAGTACGTATAAATAAATATATAAAAATATCTACGTGAGTTTAAAAGCAGTCAATGTTCCAAGGTACTAAAGTTTTAAACTTTTGCAAGTAGAATATTATAGGAGCAATATAGTTGTAACAAAGTTTCAGAGACTGAAATCCGAAAGAACGTATATCCTGCGCGTATGTTGGAGAAATTAAAATTTTATACCAGCAGAATTTTTGACAAGCGAAAAATTTATCAGTTTGAGAATTTGTTATTGCTCTATCTCTCTCCCTCTCTTTCTCTCTCCCGAGAGGAGAGCTACATATTCAGCATATGTCTTAAATGACAGTAATAAAGGGGTAACGTAAATCACGCTTCTGGAGAGCGCTTGTTTCGCATTTAATTCATGCTGTCCGCCTTTTAGTCTGATATCTCGCGCGCAACAAGCCTTCGCTTTATCTACGAATTTATTTTTTCATTATGGATAAATTACGTTCTCTGTTTTCATACTTTTAGTATAATATACGATATGTTATTAGGCATACGTTACTTGGACGTGAACATTTTATTTTATTCGTATCTTTTTCTGCGGACGTTTAATTAAATACTTGTGTTTAATTAAATGCTTGTGTTTATCAATTATGGATGCACTAAGAGTAGAAGATTCTGACGCTCCGTGTTTATCTCGGATCCGTGTTTATCTTAATGTTTTGTTTTTCAGTTTTCATTTAATATATTTGCAATATTTGCTCTCTTCTCAGTTAAAAATCTGTTGAAATAAAAATTTCATTTTTTCATGGCAATTGAAGAAAAAAAAAACAAGATAAGAACGTTCAACTCATAAGTCGAGCATATCTCAACTCTCGCCGCGAACGTATATCTGGACATCGGGCAACGTCCCTTTGCTCTCTGGGATATGTTGACCGCAAGTCCCCGCCGGTCTATATTCGACGACATATTATCTGCTTTGCTCGCCGATATCTCTCTCGCTCCGTCTCTTCTTACTTTCTCTCTTTCTCATTTTCTTTCTCTCTTTTGCTCACCCACATCGCGACGTTGTTGAGCCGACAATAGGTTCGACGGCAAACTTGAACAAGGCAACGTCCGCTCGCTCGTCTCATTCGCGTCCGGCGTTTCTGATGTGACGATAATTTTGTCAATTCCGTCAATCCATACGTGCGCGAATTGAACGATTTTCCCTGCGAATTGTTTGAACATGAGCGGAGATTTGCGAGGGGAGGAGAACCGACCGGCGATACCCGTGTGGTCCGTCAAGATTACTGACGGGCGCTGATTGTTTCAATGTCGACTAATGGAGAGAATGATTGTAAGGACGTGAAATGTAGGTACGCCACCGAACGAATTGTTGTATCGGACTTCTGGAGAGATTTTTCGCATTTTAATAGATATTTTTTCACCTCTTTCTTCTGCCATATCTATATATTCTTGAATTTGATATTTTTATATTTTTGTATCTCCTAGGATCTTTGAATTACATTTACGTTTCGACCTTCTGATACAAATTTTCGAGTCGGAGCTTTGAGCGCTCTGAGAAGCTTTGAAATGTGCGACTCACTCCTCATGTGATCTCCAAGTCCACGAATCGTCTTTGAATCTTGAATACGTTTCTCGGATTTGGTGGAGCGATCGAGATTATGCTACTGCTTATTCATGGCTTATATTCGACGATACACAGAGAATAATTTATCACTGTCATGGAAGTGTCGGTCACCAAATTCTCTCCGCGCGATACTCGTATTGCAACGATTGTTGGTGATTAATTAATTTCGTGGCATTAGTTTGGTGATTGCTCGAATTTGTCATCGTTGGAGGCGAGTCGACTCGCATGCAAAATGATGGCATCGATCTAAGGAAAGACCTTGAGTCAATCGTTTATGCGTACGTATCGCCGCGCACCCTCCGATAAATCAATTCTCAGCTTCCGAGCACGTTGGATAGCGCTGATAGCAGGTAGCTATTCTTTCGTCGGATTTGCGCGGCATTTCTTTAAAATTAAATTTTAATTAAATCTCAAATTTTGGGATATCATTATAGACTTTGTAACGTTACAGCAAATCGTGACAACGAAAGAAAAAAAAATTCGTTGATCTTTAATAAAGAGATATGTTAACGATACGTCACGTTTCACGGTAGAGAGAATCGACGAATGGACGACAAAAGATGTCATGACGTTGATATTAAATTCAAGGAATCTCAACTGTGATGTTCATTAACGCGCCGAGTTATTAAACTTTTCGGAGCAATGCGCTCCGTTCTCATTAAGATTCATTGCGATTATCTCCTCCGGATCTCCCCCGCGATAATAAGTAGCTCATATTAGAGAACCGCAAAGAATTCAATTAAATCCAATCATGCGATGGATGGCATTGCTATGAAGAAAATGTCTCCAAATCGCGCCCAAAAGGATAAAAAAATATAATTCTATTAGAATCTATATATAGAATTCGCCATTGCGAATAGATCGCATTTTAATTTTTATCTCTTCGTTCCCCCAGTCTACTAACCGTTGTTCTCATTTTACCAATTTTTTGTCTGCATTTCCGTGTTTGTAGAGATTCCGATAACAATACTTCAAAGTTGCATGCTACTAACAAACTTATAACTTGGTCCGAAATATTATACGTTTCATACATTGTATCCTTCAATTGTATAAAATAATTATAATACTAAATCTTTTTTTATTTTATTATTATTTATTATATAATTTATTATATTAATATTATTAATCTCTAACTTTTTTTAATTTTAATTAACATCAACATGAAATTTGAAATGTAAAAGAGAGACTTCAGAATATTGAAGAAATAAAAAGTGCATATAAAAAGCAAAGCGCTTTGCTACGAAGAATTTATCGTAAGATTCTGTCATCGTTAATTTGACACAATGCTCGATTTGTTGATCAAGCTCAAGGGGAATACTGTGCGGTCGTCGCTATCACTGAATTATCAAATTCAGGATGATACTCGGATTACGCATTCCGTCTTGAGGCGCAGAAACGTTTAAAAGATAACACAAGACAAGCAAAGCACGCTTATTCTCCAACTTCAAAATTCTGCATATTTATGTGTATATCTCTATCATATATAATTTTATATAATTTTGCATTAATCTATACGCGTTTATTATACAAGAAATATCTATCAGTCTTAAGATAATTCGCCTTTAGCGTTGCAAACCACATCTCCGTTATATTTAAAACGACTTTAATTGTGAAATATAACGAATCTTCTCGCTTTTTCCCCACAGAATGAAGCTGTACTGGAGTTTGGCTCTCGTGGCCATCAGTTTGTCGATGATTTTGATGACCGCGCGAGCGGAAGCTGATCTGTGGGACGAGGATGACAAGCCTCTTGATGAGGTTCTTGTACGGACAGAGCGCGGTACCAAAGAGCGAAGTGAGTGCTTCTTTCTGAAATTAATCCGTTACTCCTCGATAAAATTGCAATTATTTGATCGAGGATAATCGAACACAGACTGTCGATGTATACATTGCACACATATACAAACGGCATAATTAAGTAATTCCCTATCATCTTTAAAAGTCTCTCCTTCTTTATTCGCTTGATCGACGTTACGTTCAATTGTTTCTATTGACGTTTCGCATCTGCTGACGCAGCATCCGGCAGCTCTTCGTCGTGCAGATACGTAAAGGGTCAATGGTCGGAATGCGACTCGAATACTAATTTGCGGTCGCGCACACTGAACCTCAAGAAGGGCGACAAGTCCTGTGAGCAGACCAAGATTATTCAGAAGAAGTGCAAGAAAGGTGAGTCGCGACATTAATGCTGCACATTATTTACATTATATCTGCAAAAAGCACATGGGCATACTGAGTATTTTCTCATCGATTGTTGACTGTAGCATGCCGATACGATAAAGGCACGTGGAGTGGATGCGTGAATCAAATGATGACGAGAACCGATAATCTGAAAGCGAATAGTGACACATCCTGCGAAAAGACGCGACGGCTTACCAAGAGGTGTAAACCAGAGACCAATACTAAAAAATCCACCAAAGGTTTGTCATTCGTTCGATCGATCAATTTCCAAATGTTCCTTGACTTCTAGCGCGAAGAAAATTGAAATAAGTGCAATTTCTTGTTTTTTTCCAGGTGAGCGATCGAACAAGAAATCGGGCAAGCAGTAATCATCCGCCAACTTTTAATCATCTTCTCTAATTGGGCAACGAAAGCGCGTAGCAGAAGATGGCACTGAAGCTGTAAGCATAAAGTTTTTTATTTGTCATAAATAACGAGATGGGAATAACATTTATAAAATTCTTGCACTGTATTTATATGTTAGATCGGACATATAGCAGGAGGGCAGATTGGCTATGTTTATCCAGGTACACCTTCGCATCTGCAACCTGTGAAACCCACGAAACCACCTTCATCTAATAATTCCTCTGCCCCCTCCACACCACCCCCTCAAGCTGCTCCCAGCTTTTTTGTCAGCGAGAGCCTGCGGCTGGATATCCTGCAGAAGAATGCGCTGACATTGGCACAGCCCGATGTGGTACGATTTCCTGACTTGCCCAATGAGGTTGACAATTATCACGAGTTATGTCCCTTAGAGCCGATGCATAAACCCGCCTCGACGGTTCTTGGATATCAAACTTCTACATACAAGGCCACCAGTATCAAGACTGGCACGCGATACTGTTTACGTCGTGTGCACGGTGAGTTTAAATTTCGCTGTTATTCTTTAGGGCCCTACTTCTTCCGCCAGTTTGGCTCTTAACACAATTGGACTTGATGCTCGTAGATTTCCGACTTGCCAACACAAAGTGTATGGTACTGGTCGACATGTGGAAGCGGCTGTCACATACGAATCTAGTTCAGCTAAGAGAAGTCTTCACTACCAAAGCGTTCGGTGATCATTGTCAGTATTTAAGAAACGCACTCATGCCTTTGATCTTTTGCGCAATCTCACAGATTTAGTTTTTTTAGCCATGGTTTTCGTATACGATTATCATCCCGCTTCGGAGACGTTGCTGAATAAGCATTTCGCCTCGACCGAACTTAATGGTTATACAGACCCGTTCTCGTCGGATCCAAATGCGCCACGGCCTTATAGTCACACCAAGAACACTATTCTAAGGCAGCAGCATAGTAGTATGCTACCAGAAAGCGTTATTTGGAGCTATATCATTCAACTCACTGCCGCATTTCGCGTTATTCATGCTGCTGGTTAGTATACATATTATTATATTGTTCTTGCCAACTTTTTTCTTTTTCTTAAAGGGCGGTATAATTGTGTTCTATTACAAAATCTATCAAGTCCGACTTTATTTTATCCATAAATCTTTAAATCTTTATTTTCCACTCAATTTATTTAATTAGCTTCAAACTGCATTAGTCTGATTTGCGCGCTTTACAGGCTTGGCATATAGATGCTTAGATCCCACTAAGGTACTACTTACATCACGGACGCGACTTCGTTTAAGTTGCGTCGCCATTCCAGACGTGGTCACTTTAGATGGGAACGCCGCGAATCCACTCACTCTCATCCCGCATTATCAGCAAGAGGATTTAGTAGCTCTCGGCAAGCTAGTCTTAGCGCTGGCATGTCGGAGTCTTATCGCCGTCCACCGCGACAATATGTCTGCCTCCATCGAGCTGATCACACGTTCCTACTCTACTGACCTTCGAAATCTTATTCTGTATGTTTGTGAATTCTTCAATCAGTAGTAATAGCATTGTTTTTGATAAAAAAAAGCTTCCGGTAATATTTATAAATAGACAAAGTGAAAAGAGTCTTTAGCATATTTCATAAATCTATAAACTAGCTTTAATATTTATTATGATCAGAAAAAAAACAATTTATTTTGATGTATAATATAAGAAAAAGATTCTTGCTTCTGACATCAATCAGCCTTAACAGTGTAATGTAACTATAATTTTTAGATACTTGCTGTCAAGTCAACCTCGTAAAAGCGTCACGGATCTCATGCCAATGATTGGTGCGCGATTTTACACACAGCTGGATGCTGCCCAGTTACGATTGGACGTTTTAGAAAACGAACTTGCCAAGGAATTAGAGAATGGACGATTATTTAAGTTGCTGGTCAAACTGGCAACTATTAACGAGAGGCCAGAACTTAATATGGAACCCACATGGGCAGAAACGGGCGATCGCTACATGCTCAAATTGTTTAGGGACTATGTATTTCATCAAGTAACAGCCGATGGTAGGCCCTGGTTGGATCTAGCACACGTCGTAGCTTGTTTAAACAAGCTCGATTCCGGCTCGCAGGACAAGGTAAAAATTTCTAATAATTTTTCAACAAATGTATATAAAAATAATCATAAAATATGTATTATTACAGATATGTCTCATGTCTCGAGATGAGCAGAGTGTTCTGGTGGTAAGTTACGCGGAGCTACGGCAATGCCTGGAAACGTCATTTGGAGAACTGGTACAATCTACAAAAGATGCTGTTTAAGAGAGCGTCCTCGATAGCGCATACTCCGAACCATAAATGTGATATCATCACTTAGCGGTACTATCATTTTACTCTTTATCGAGTTACTGGAGAGTGAGAACTGTCGAATTGTGCTTGGTGATATAAAAAATAACGCGCAACTCAGTTTTGTATACATGATTTTGCTCGTCGAATCAATTAAATATGACCGCATTAAATGCGTTGCATTTAGGATGTAAGACGTTAAATTTTCGGGTTTGTAAGTGTTAAGGATCTATAGATCCTTAAATTATTTTGGGTTTTTTTTTTTGGATTTTCCAGTTTGGATCTTGGAGTCTTTAGACTTTGGAATTCTCATATATTATAGACTCGCATTGAATCGCTTGAATTTCAGAATCCTCAGATTTTGCAATTCTTGGATTTTTGAGTCTGAATTCCTGTATCTACTGAGTCTTGGATCTCTCTTTGGAGTTTTGATCTCTTAAAAGTTTAAAGTGTGAGTTCGTAGGAGGGACGAGGGGGGGAGGGGAGATATCATGTGATTTTGCGAATCAGTTAAGGTTTGGATTCGCTCTATAAAGCCCATTACGGTACTATACATAAAAAAAAAATTGTACACACACAACAATGCAGTATATTCTTAAGGGATCTTCTTAAGACAACACCTAAACACTCGGTGTCTAGGATAGAGACCTTAGTTTCTAGGATACAGCATTAATGGTAAGCATTAATTTTGAAATAAATGTTTATTTTTGAAAGCAATCCTAAATAATGCATTGTCATTATTTCTCGCCTATCACCAAAAAATGAATTTTCCTGTATCCTTTTTTAAAAGTGTAAACTTTTTTATAATGTTATATATAAGTATATACATGTAATTACACATAATTACAATGGAAAAAAACTGTGTCATGATATCTATTTCTTTTATATACCATAAATTTGAAAAGTTCAAGAATTTAATTTTTAACAAGAGGCGTGCGCGAATATGCCTCTGTAAAGACTTTAATTTTATTTTGAAACAGCCTATATAATTCTCTCTCTTTCCATGGTTCTGGTTCTATTTCTATTTATCCAGTCTCGCCTTTCTCTTTCCTAGGAGGGATGATCACCATGGTGACGACGGCGAAGAAGGGGAAGATTGGCAGACGGAGCGGGGAGGATATGCGTGGCGCCTGAGGGATGCCGCGACCGATCCCGGGGAGGGGGATGACTCCGGTCGGCGGCGGCAGTGCCAGTGGCGGCAGCAACACGTAGCAGCAGTCGACGGCAACGCAACGCTGAGGAGAGGCACACAGAACGTCCTTTCTTCGTACGACGCGCCGATCACGCAGTCGCATCATCATCACGGAACGTATCCTACCCTACGCAGCATCTTGAGTGTATCCACGACTACGTGTTGCCGCGCAACTACGGAACTAGCCGGAAGTGCGCCTGGAAGCTGATCGAGCTTGGCCCGCTGTTTGGCATCCCCGTGGCAGGTGAGTCTCTCGCGAGGGCGAAAGGGAGAGAGAGGAAGAGAACCAGAATGCCGACGCCGACTCCGACGCCGCCGCCCGGCGCTGCTGATCGATTTTCCGCGAACGAGCAAGCGAGCGAACGGAACGGAGCGGAGACCCGCCCCTGAATCTCTCTCTTCCGACGTGATGTGGAGAGTTTTTTGCGCTTCGCTGCTGGTCCAGCGCTTTCCCGCAGTGCGCGAGACCGCTCCGGGACCACACAACTAAAAGCAGCTTTTCCACCGTGCGCGCTCGTCTGCGACGCAACGACGATCGATGCTTCTTCCGTTCGCGCCCCCCGCGCTCTCTCGCTCTTTATCATCCTCTATCCGACCCTTCACGCTCTTTGCTGTCTTTAGGGTTCAATCTGGAATAGAAGCGTGCATCATCTTCTTCCTAAATCTCTAAGAATCTTTTACACGCGGTTTTCTAAGAATTCTGTATAATTAAAAAAACTTTAAAAGTAGATAGAAATGTGCAAAGAAGTTTGCACGAAAAGACTGATAAGAAAAAAGAACTGATGAGTTGTTGTTTTATTCTATGCGGAGGTACCGATTTGATTGTAAAGGGCAACTGAAAAACTTGATGGGAAACTGTTGTATATATGTGTCGAGTTTTTAGCGATGCGCAAACGATGAAAGTTCTATTCTTCACTTAAAATTCCGGCGTATATGTCTTTCATATTCTTTTTTTTTCAATATAAATAAAAGTTATTACATATCTCGGCGATTTTCTTCGCGTTTCAGACGGGACGGGCAATTCATCCCGATTACGCGCGAGCGTCCGAGCAAAATGATGACTAATTTGCCCTCGTTACTTTCTACAGCTGCGTGGCCAGCGCGTAGGTCTGTAAAACGACACACAAGTTTTTTAGGACTGCAACACAGACACGCCGTAACCTTTTAACCCCTCATTTTCGAGCTATTTATACGCGCGTTAAGTTGCGCGAGCGCAATAGCAGCGCGTTGAAGCTGAAAGATAGAGCTTGTTTCTAGGCGACGTCTAGTTTCTCATCTTCTAGGATCTTATTCCTATTTCCTTGTGCGCAGCTTACTGAGAATATGTTAATTCTATCCTTCTTTTACTCTATAAAAGAGTCTCTACTGACGAGTTGTAGAATAGATAACGAATAGTCTCTGTGGAACGTATGGCGAAAAATATTCTTTTGTGCCATTTTTTGATCTGCTAATAGAATTATCAATGTAGCGAAAAAGATAAAAAAAAAAAAAAAATTTCTCTCAACGCGATATTTCCGTTCTAGTCTTGATTTAGAATAGGCCAACTTTTGTTATAATGATAAATCAGTATTTTACATATATATGTATATATAGTACGTATAAATAAATATATAAAAATATCTACGTGAGTTTAAAAGCAGTCAATGTTCCAAGGTACTAAAGTTTTAAACTTTTGCAAGTAGAATATTATAGGAGCAATATAGTTGTAACAAAGTTTCAGAGACTGAAATCCGAA
Organism: Formica exsecta; assembly: GCF_003651465.1. Classification (NCBI taxonomy): domain Eukaryota; kingdom Metazoa; phylum Arthropoda; class Insecta; order Hymenoptera; family Formicidae; genus Formica; species Formica exsecta. The sequence continues at coordinate 1,571,365 of NW_021849743.1, read as the reverse complement.
AGAACGTATATCCTGCGCGTATGTTGGAGAAATTAAAATTTTATACCAGCAGAATTTTTGACAAGCGAAAAATTTATCAGTTTGAGAATTTGTTATTGCTCTATCTCTCTCCCTCTCTTTCTCTCTCCCGAGAGGAGAGCTACATATTCAGCATATGTCTTAAATGACAGTAATAAAGGGGTAACGTAAATCACGCTTCTGGAGAGCGCTTGTTTCGCATTTAATTCATGCTGTCCGCCTTTTAGTCTGATATCTCGCGCGCAACAAGCCTTCGCTTTATCTACGAATTTATTTTTTCATTATGGATAAATTACGTTCTCTGTTTTCATACTTTTAGTATAATATACGATATGTTATTAGGCATACGTTACTTGGACGTGAACATTTTATTTTATTCGTATCTTTTTCTGCGGACGTTTAATTAAATACTTGTGTTTAATTAAATGCTTGTGTTTATCAATTATGGATGCACTAAGAGTAGAAGATTCTGACGCTCCGTGTTTATCTCGGATCCGTGTTTATCTTAATGTTTTGTTTTTCAGTTTTCATTTAATATATTTGCAATATCTGCTCTCTTCTCAGTTAAAAATCTGTTGAAATAAAAATTTCATTTTTTCATGGCAATTGAAGAAAAAAAAAACAAGATAAGAACGTTCAACTCATAAGTCGAGCATATCTCAACTCTCGCCGCGAACGTATATCTGGACATCGGGCAACGTCCCTTTGCTCTCTGGGATATGTTGACCGCAAGTCCCCGCCGGTCTATATTCGACGACATATTATCTGCTTTGCTCGCCGATATCTCTCTCGCTCCGTCTCTTCTTACTTTCTCTCTTTCTCATTTTCTTTCTCTCTTTTGCTCACCCACATCGCGACGTTGTTGAGCCGACAATAGGTTCGACGGCAAACTTGAACAAGGCAACGTCCGCTCGCTCGTCTCATTCGCGTCCGGCGTTTCTGATGTGACGATAATTTTGTCAATTCCGTCAATCCATACGTGCGCGAATTGAACGATTTTCCCTGCGAATTGTTTGAACATGAGCGGAGATTTGCGAGGGGAGGAGAACCGACCGGCGATACCCGTGTGGTCCGTCAAGATTACTGACGGGCGCTGATTGTTTCAATGTCGACTAATGGAGAGAATGATTGTAAGGACGTGAAATGTAGGTACGCCACCGAACGAATTGTTGTATCGGACTTCTGGAGAGATTTTTCGCATTTTAATAGATATTTTTTCACCTCTTTCTTCTGCCATATCTATATATTCTTGAATTTGATATTTTTATATTTTTGTATCTCCTAGGATCTTTGAATTACATTTACGTTTCGACCTTCTGATACAAATTTTCGAGTCGGAGCTTTGAGCGCTCTGAGAAGCTTTGAAATGTGCGACTCACTCCTCATGTGATCTCCAAGTCCACGAATCGTCTTTGAATCTTGAATACGTTTCTCGGATTTGGTGGAGCGATCGAGATTATGCTACTGCTTATTCATGGCTTATATTCGACGATACACAGAGAATAATTTATCACTGTCATGGAAGTGTCGGTCACCAAATTCTCTCCGCGCGATACTCGTATTGCAACGATTGTTGGTGATTAATTAATTTCGTGGCATTAGTTTGGTGATTGCTCGAATTTGTCATCGTTGGAGGCGAGTCGACTCGCATGCAAAATGATGGCATCGATCTAAGGAAAGACCTTGAGTCAATCGTTTATGCGTACGTATCGCCGCGCACCCTCCGATAAATCAATTCTCAGCTTCCGAGCACGTTGGATAGCGCTGATAGCAGGTAGCTATTCTTTCGTCGGATTTGCGCGGCATTTCTTTAAAATTAAATTTTAATTAAATCTCAAATTTTGGGATATCATTATAGACTTTGTAACGTTACAGCAAATCGTGACAACGAAAGAAAAAAAAATTCGTTGATCTTTAATAAAGAGATATGTTAACGATACGTCACGTTTCACGGTAGAGAGAATCGACGAATGGACGACAAAAGATGTCATGACGTTGATATTAAATTCAAGGAATCTCAACTGTGATGTTCATTAACGCGCCGAGTTATTAAACTTTTCGGAGCAATGCGCTCCGTTCTCATTAAGATTCATTGCGATTATCTCCTCCGGATCTCCCCCGCGATAATAAGTAGCTCATATTAGAGAACCGCAAAGAATTCAATTAAATCCAATCATGCGATGGATGGCATTGCTATGAAGAAAATGTCTCCAAATCGCGCCCAAAAGGATAAAAAAATATAATTCTATTAGAATCTATATATAGAATTCGCCATTGCGAATAGATCGCATTTTAATTTTTATCTCTTCGTTCCCCCAGTCTACTAACCGTTGTTCTCATTTTACCAATTTTTTGTCTGCATTTCCGTGTTTGTAGAGATTCCGATAACAATACTTCAAAGTTGCATGCTACTAACAAACTTATAACTTGGTCCGAAATATTATACGTTTCATACATTGTATCCTTCAATTGTATAAAATAATTATAATACTAAATCTTTTTTTATTTTATTATTATTTATTATATAATTTATTATATTAATATTATTAATCTCTAACTTTTTTTAATTTTAATTAACATCAACATGAAATTTGAAATGTAAAAGAGAGACTTCAGAATATTGAAGAAATAAAAAGTGCATATAAAAAGCAAAGCGCTTTGCTACGAAGAATTTATCGTAAGATTCTGTCATCGTTAATTTGACACAATGCTCGATTTGTTGATCAAGCTCAAGGGGAATACTGTGCGGTCGTCGCTATCACTGAATTATCAAATTCAGGATGATACTCGGATTACGCATTCCGTCTTGAGGCGCAGAAACGTTTAAAAGATAACACAAGACAAGCAAAGCACGCTTATTCTCCAACTTCAAAATTCTGCATATTTATGTGTATATCTCTATCATATATAATTTTATATAATTTTGCATTAATCTATACGCGTTTATTATACAAGAAATATCTATCAGTCTTAAGATAATTCGCCTTTAGCGTTGCAAACCACATCTCCGTTATATTTAAAACGACTTTAATTGTGAAATATAACGAATCTTCTCGCTTTTTCCCCACAGAATGAAGCTGTACTGGAGTTTGGCTCTCGTGGCCATCAGTTTGTCGATGATTTTGATGACCGCGCGAGCGGAAGCTGATCTGTGGGACGAGGATGACAAGCCTCTTGATGAGGTTCTTGTACGGACAGAGCGCGGTACCAAAGAGCGAAGTGAGTGCTTCTTTCTGAAATTAATCCGTTACTCCTCGATAAAATTGCAATTATTTGATCGAGGATAATCGAACACAGACTGTCGATGTATACATTGCACACATATACAAACGGCATAATTAAGTAATTCCCTATCATCTTTAAAAGTCTCTCCTTCTTTATTCGCTTGATCGACGTTACGTTCAATTGTTTCTATTGACGTTTCGCATCTGCTGACGCAGCATCCGGCAGCTCTTCGTCGTGCAGATACGTAAAGGGTCAATGGTCGGAATGCGACTCGAATACTAATTTGCGGTCGCGCACACTGAACCTCAAGAAGGGCGACAAGTCCTGTGAGCAGACCAAGATTATTCAGAAGAAGTGCAAGAAAGGTGAGTCGCGACATTAATGCTGCACATTATTTACATTATATCTGCAAAAAGCACATGGGCATACTGAGTATTTTCTCATCGATTGTTGACTGTAGCATGCCGATACGATAAAGGCACGTGGAGTGGATGCGTGAATCAAATGATGACGAGAACCGATAATCTGAAAGCGAATAGTGACACATCCTGCGAAAAGACGCGACGGCTTACCAAGAGGTGTAAACCAGAGACCAATACTAAAAAATCCACCAAAGGTTTGTCATTCGTTCGATCGATCAATTTCCAAATGTTCCTTGACTTCTAGCGCGAAGAAAATTGAAATAAGTGCAATTTCTTGTTTTTTTCCAGGTGAGCGATCGAACAAGAAATCGGGCAAGCAGTAATCATCCGCCAACTTTTAATCATCTTCTCTAATTGGGCAACGAAAGCGCACTCCCATCTCTTCGACCCCCTTTTTACCCTCTCCTTTTCTCGATACCTTATATCAATTGATACTTTTCTCGATAATTATCAATTGATTGCGAGGCAGAGCACAAATTGGATCGCGACGATTGCTAATCGAAGCGCGTTTATTACACTTACTGCCTAGGGAATCATGCATTTCAGATGCAGTGACGCGTGCTGTGTTGCTGCAACCTCTTTCAGGGTGCGCTCTGCCGTTGGTTAATTATACAAGTTAATTGCTGTTAATAATTCGGAATAGTGCGCACGTCTCGGTAATCACATCTGTCCTCGACGGTATCTCGAAGGTTACCAACTTGTCCAGGGTCGCGTTGTGCTATTGTATGTTCCTGGTTTTTCATGATGCAGTTTGAAAAGATCCATTTATTTAAAAAAAAAAATTATATTTTACACTCGAGTAAAAACTTTTATATTTAACCCATTGACACAATTTGCAACAAGTTCCCTCGTAGATAGAGTTATTGATCGCATAAAGGTTTTTCTAAAAATGGACATTGGACGCAAGATCTTGGACGGTTAAGCCGCGCAATCAGCCGAGGAATCGATTAGGAACCGATACGTATAACATGTTCGAGATGACGAAAACATGAAATAAGTATGGTTTACTCGTCGACACACATAGTGATGCATTTTTGTGCAATTGAACCACCGTGAATTCAAGAATTGCTTGGATGACGCGATTATTTTCTCATAGCTTTCAAATTCAGAGAAATCTATAAGACCTATATTGGCTTTTTCAGTATATTCTTGCAAAATATGCATCATTGATTGTTCGATTAACGAGTGTAGAGCACACCATAGAGCTCCTCGACTAGAAACAGTCGCTATTTTGGAGGTTTGCAGAAGATAAAATCATCTGCCAAAGCTGTTCTCCCGTCTTCCCACAATGATTATTATTATTATTATTATTAATATTAATATTAATATTATTATTGTTTAACACACAAAAAACAGCAGTAACCCCCCTTCCCTCTTTGGCTTAGCTGCTGATAAACTTAAAATCATGTACAATATTTGTCATACTAAACAGCTTTCATTCGATTGTCACATAAATATACAATGTTCGGTGTTCAAAGTAATTGTGTCTTGTGTCATATAACACGCGCGAGATATTCCGGAAATATTACGTCGTCGCGAAGGTTCGTAAATTTAAATAAGGATTCGTGTGGATGCGCGAGAAACTCAATGGCAATCCATCCTGTGTGGGATCTTCCACGATTAAAACGGCGAATCAAAAATTCTAAAATCAAAACAGACCTGAGATCAAAAGAATCGCATCAAAATAACAATTGTCGAGAGAATTGAACGAGAGTAAAATGGAAATATATATATATATCGAAATATATATCACAGAATGTTCGCGCGAGCTTAATGAATTTTCCCGGAATCCTCCGCGCCCTTCTTGACAGGACACTGTCGTCATTTCCGATGTTAATATTCGCAGTTAACGTTATAATAATGTATCAAGTGATTACTGGCAACATGGAAACTCGCAAGCGAATGAGCATGAAAATCAAACTAAAATAACTCGTCGTCTCGTTGTCTCGTCAAGTACGCACGCACGCGCGTGCGAGAAAGAGAGATCGCTGGATATCTTTTCGACACCACGAAAATCAAATCCCTTTTCCCTCCCCACAAGATTGTATTTGTTTTTAAGTCTAGGTGTATACAAAGGCTCGTCGGTGAGAGGAAGTTAAGCTGTTCGTGCGTTTGATACTGCACGCGTGTGCGATCCGTGTGCGACGTGCTTTAAAAAAAGTGCGTAGAGTATAGTGATGCGCGAGAAGAAATTATTTTTCCTATAATATTTTGCAAATATCATGTTTTTTCCTAGTCTCTCCCTCGTAAATTTCTACGATGAAGATTTGATTTTAACTCTATTTTATGAATATCTGGAATTGAAAATCAGTAAAAGGAAAAAAAGACATAAAGAGATCTCCAGAAAATAAAAATTAAGAAATTTGTAGACGCCGTACGTGGACTAGCGCACGCGTCGTTAACAAGCGCCTAGTTTTAGCTCTCGTATTACAGCATATCATCATTACGCGTAAAGCGAATCTATTGATAAACTAAGATAGAATTATCTGTTTTATGGGCTCTCTTTCAGGGTGTCTATTCAAATCTTGTAAAAAAAATTTCCTGAGATTTCCCTGATTTTTCAGATATTTTTATTCCGAAATCCAGTAAAATTAGAGAATTTTTAAATACAGTTTTTGAAATAAATTTATTTATTTTGTGCGCACTTTTTAATATTCTCTCTGTTCATACGATCACGAAGGCAAAATGAAGAGCCACTTAAGTTTCGAATTTGAGAAGATATCAAAAAGAATAATCTTTATAAGCATTTTAATGCAAGTATTTGCATTACATTTTCATTCACGCATTTTCAATTATGTAATGAAATAAAAATTACAATGAATTGTGTACTGCAAACTCACGCTCGTACACGAATGTGTATATCACCGTATTGTTGCACTGGTTGTGCTGATTTGATCGATCAACGAATTGCCAACTATTTGCGATATAAAGGCAAAATTATCAAAGAAAAATTTTTTACAAAATTCTCCGAATCTCAATAAAATTTCACCTAGAAAGTCTCCTAATTTTTCAAAGTAAAAAATTCTCTGAGAATTCCAGGTTTTCCCAGGGAATAGACACCCTGTCTTCTCTAATTACTGTCCTCGTTAATTCTTCAACTGGTAAATTCAGTTCCACATTCCAGTTGGAATGATATTTCCAACTCAAATTACTCAAAGTCGGAGCTACAATTCGCAAGAGCAAAACTGCGATCTGGTGAACGATAAGGCCATCTCATATTTTAAGACACGCATGATGGCCAGAAGTGGACTCGTATATGCCGGTTGAAAACATTAAATGTTTCTGAAATGTGAACGTTGCATCTGTTTCACAATAAGCGCTAATTACATACGCATATTTTATGACGATATGAGACATCATTTAAGCAATTTTGTACAAAAGCATTTTTTTGTATCCGAAGCCGTTCTGCGAAAAATATGTGAACTACATTTTTTACAAAATACAATATCATCCTTTTCATTTCTCGTAGAATCCTGTATGATTGTACGAAATGAAGCAATTTTGAAAAGTTTAAATGCATAATGTAATTGTCTCTTAGTATATAGAACAGGTGTAACGAGTCTCGTGCTTGACTTCTCTGTGTGGAGCTCACGGGAAGCTCTTCATGTTTTAATCGCATTGTAACATAGCATGATAGGAGATACGAATCAGTAAAAATCTAGAGACTAATTTTTCAGATCCTTCGATAAAATTATACAGGACGTTTCGGAAAGGGTGCACGCTAGTGATAAACATCTGTTCTTGAAGAAATTTCGAAATAGATTTCTCTCAATGATGATAAAAAGTTTCGTAAATTAAATTTCATATATCGAGACTGCAAGGAGAAAGCTCGATTTATTACAACTTAACTATATAATTTTCGTTTTAAATTATTTAAAATCTTACAGGAGAAAAGATTCCTTTCTAAATTTCTTCCAAGATAATCTTTTACCATCTGCGTGCACCTTTTTTTAGAACAATTCTTAGATATTCTAGATATTATGATAAGAGAATCGTTCAGAATTTTATTCGTTAGAATTAATTAGAGCACATGAATTGCCGTTCTATTACGGACCGTTGAGTTTCATAATCGTCAATCTTGTTGATGGTTTAATCTCGTTAGTGTAAATTTTCTATAAAAATTGCAATAGAATTTTTTAGCCATTTCTATTGGTTCCTACAATCGCAGAAGTTTTTCTACATATTTTGTTCATATAAAAAGAATAAATAAATTCGATCGTACATTTTCAAAACTTGTACAGATTGCAAATGTTTTACAATTTAGAGAGAGAGAGAGAGATAAATGTTGAATGTATTTGTTTCGCGCGGTTTCATTACTTTGATTTTATTCGGTCATTCAGACCATGTTTATTTAGGACAGTTCTGAATAAGATGTATTGTAGCTCTCTCTCCACGTAAAGTCGGTAATTTTCTTTAAAAACTACTATAAAGATTGTATAATGCATCTACTTACTTATTGAAATAATTGTGTAACCATTACACATGTAACAAAAATCCAATGTTGTCAATAAAAGTAAAATATTATATATACAAGAGAGTGAGAGTCTATTCTCAAATTGTGCATTAATCCGAATTGGAACAATCAATTTTTACAAAGTGATATAGAGATGGAAAGATTTTCATTACATTTTTTATTTGTAAATGTATTAATAATACAAAAATTACAAAAGTACTCGAGATTATCGATATTATTATATCATTTCGAATAAAGATATATCAAATGACATCAAGAGAGAGAGATTTGGACGGATATAAAATTAATTTTCTCTCATAATGACGTCTTATTATAGAGATAAAAATAATTAGATTGGTTTAGTATATAAAAATTCCTTTTCGAACAATCGTATTACACTGATTTCCGAGGACATACACGTTCATATGTCTATATACTAATATATAAAAAAATACATATATATATATAAAAAATTAGTACAAATGTGCAGTAAATGGACGGAATGTGTCGTTTTTATATGACTAATACTGTCTCTATATAATATATATGAGATGTGTGTCCCGGAAAAAGGATAGTTATAAAAATTTTGAAAATAATTGATATCCATGCCGATCTATACGGTAGCGGAAATTCTAATCGACAATAATATATTAGCTATTTGTAATTTTTGTTAAAAAATAAAAGATTTAGATGCAACTTTTTTGGGACAATGCTATTTGTTCACACGGAAGCGGACAATTTTCTAGAATATGTTTTACCTTCCCATTCCTGATCAGATGGCAATGGTTCGTGTCGTAGTTGGCAGAAACGTGCGCCATATTTCAGAAGCACGATTATGACACAAACTACGAAGAGGGTCAGGCAGGCCGAGGCAGGCCAGAAAACGTGCAAGCCCATTGCAAGAAGTTATCTATGCTGCTTGAGATTACTTATTCAGTTGTTTGCAACTAAGTGCAACTATTAAAATAGCTTACAAATATCTCAGGAGTCGATATTCTTTCAATGATAAATTATCTTGTAAAAAATAAAAATATTAATCCTAATATGTGCATAAAAGCAGAGCAATGTGTCTATGGTGATAAACTGATAGCGAGAGCATTAATGAATGATAATCAAGTCAAAGGCTTTACAATGGAATTAACTGAGTGCAAAGGGCTAATTAGACTCTATTGGAGTCAATTAAACTCTTCACTTTATACGTATTCTGAAGCATGAGTATTTCCCTCACTACTGCTTTCCAATACCACACTGATCACTAGTTTGTGCTGTTAGCTATTTTAGATCTCACTCTCGCGTTTTTGCATCTCTAGGTACACTTGCGACTCTGGTATGGCTCCTTGAGACTCTGAATCGTGATACTGGATGATTTCGTGCCTCACTTGCGGATATTTGATACGACCATGTTCTAGTTCGCTTAGATCAAGCGGCGGTGTTTTGTGTGGCAATACAGTCCATAGAGGCTGGATCCACCTATTTCCTAAATTTCAATAGAACAATGCTATTAAAGAGTAAGAAAAACTATATCAGAGTTGCATGCATCCGTAAAAATAAGCATAAATCCGTAATAATAATATAAGACAAGTTTCGAATACAGGGTTTCCTCACTCACCAGTGTGGCGATTTTGCCAATATTCTCGGTGCCGTGAGCACCAGCAAAACACGATGTTCAGAATGAACAGGGCTCCACCCAAAGTAGCGCAGAGGGCTATCGTGATGTAGAACGGCGTGAAGTCACCGTACTCGTGTCCTTTGAAGTACGGATTCTTCAGATAATCTTCGCGCTCGTCTAGAATGGACATGTCACAATGTTAACACTCTCTGAAAAACAGAAAGAAGGGAGTCAGAAAGAAGGATTCAGTGCAGCAAGAAGGAGACCCGTCACTCGACGTCGCACCCCTGCAGGCGTGGCTTGGCGTGCCACGCGAGAAAGACGCGTTACAATTTCACGGATCAACGAGCGATTAGTTATCGCTATTGTTACCATCGCGAACGTACGCAAGTATACACGAGCATGTGAAATAGGTCACGAGAAGCACGCGAGTTACGTCGAGTTGACGGAAATTACGTGCGTATAGCGTGAAACTCATACGTACCTAAGGATGTTCCTTTTCTTTCGCCTGTCGCGTCGTCGATATTTATTCTCCACTTGGTAATATAATAATATTTTACACAAGCAAGATGTGAAAAACATCCAGCTACTTGCGCGTCGCTTTTGTGCGTTGGAATGTTTGAACAGCGTTAGATCACTCGTATTGGGCGGGGCATCCCATTGAGTGGGGGAAGTTATTTGCGTCTTGCGTACTACTCCGAGAGGGACTCGTGTCCTCGTGTCATTCACTGTCGTTGAACGAATCGGTAAGTTTACAGCCTATTCCACCGATCGAGGTCACGATCAGATGAAATAGGTGCCATCAAAGATAGATGGTAGCAGTAGTACTATTAATGAGTCGGAAAAAATATAAATTATATAAAAAAGATATTTATTGCTGACGAGGAAATAATAACTATTAGAAATGAAAATTGAAAAGATTAAGATTACGTTAACAATAAATGTTGCGGTAACGATGATCATGATTTTCGAGTAGCTACAATACACATATTTTCTGGCGAAACTTCGGTGGTAGTATAATAAAATAGCTCGGCCTGAAATCCAATACTTTGCAGAAATGACAAACGACCCCAATTCAGCAGCGTCTTAGCCTTGCGTCCGATAATTTCGCGTTCGTCTAATTTTGAAGACCAGCTGACATTATCCTGCCCGTCGTACCGGACGGTGGAATCGTGTTGCGGTTTAACGTTATTTTTTAAACGAGGAGCACAGGTCGCCCAACTAACTATGCTGCGTAAAACCGAGAACTCATTTGCGGTGAAGTCACATTGTCGCAGATATTCTCTGCCTACGTAAGACGAATATTCGCATTTGTGGTGGCAGCAAAATGCGAGGACTAAGCCGCGAACATCGACCTTAGGCTCGTTGTTTATTGACTTCGCCAAGCAACGTATCGCCAAGTCTGCAAATACGACGTCATCGATTAGAGAGAATATGCGAAAATGAAAACTTGTGTGTAATGAAGAAATATATATATTGTATACCAGTGGCTGTCCCGCAGAGATGTTTCGCTATCCCGACTTTATATTTGATTGTGTGGATTTCCAAGATCTTGTTCAATTGCAAATCGGCAATATCGGCGCGCACCCTTTTTATTACGAGACGATTCTCTTCCCTCCTAAGTTTATTGTCTCCCTTGTGCCGATGACTCGAACGGTCGACTAGTAAGACGCAAGAGTTCGATTTGTTTTTTATGATCTGCCCCAGCCAGTATGTTAATAAAGCTAAAATATAATTTAATTTAGTATGCTACAGCGTAAACGATTTATTTAAATGAATCGTTTGAGAGAAAAAAAAAATATAATTTTTTTTTTTTAATATCAAAAATCCGAGAAAGTAAAAAAGTTTATCTGAATAAGATGTACCTTTTCCTGCCCCAAATTCAATGAAACAGGTATTGTCCTGCACGAGACCAGCTTGCTCCAAATGTCCAAGTAGAGATGCGTTTTGGAGCAAGTGTTTTCTAACGTTACTCCCGCAGGTCTCGTCCCTCAATTTGTTTTTCAGCACGTCGTGCTGTAGTATCGCTTGAGAAAAGTCTGGTAGTTTGTCTGAATAAGAAGCAATAATAGAGGAAATATTAGATACATTATATCATTGAACATTTTATAATCCTCTCCATCATAATTTTAAATAATTTTACCATAGGCAGAATGGATCTTTCTTATCACCGTTTCCAAAACAGATTCATCGAGCTGAGACAACGGTACATGCGGTGGCGCCACCATAGTCTCCTCGTCCAAGTTGATACCCTTGACTATAAACGCAGGTTGCGCATCCAAATTTCTTTTGGTGTTGCACACGCCCAGATGCTTCGTCAGCTTTGACTGGTAACACGTGCTGGAAAGAGACACGTTAATTAGATCGCGATCTCTTTCATGATTTCTCGATTAATGAATACTTACTGCGTGGGATCCAGTGGACACTTTACTCTCCTGTCACCAGTATCGTCGGAATCGGCGATGTTTTGTTGATGCTCGCCGCAATAATTTTTGCCCTCGCCCACCGTCATGCGACAGAAACGTTTTTTCCGTTTGACAAAGTACATGCAATGACTACCGTTTGCCATACTCTTTATCTAATAAAGGACTGGATATTCCTTACTTGAGAATAATTTTTATTTTTCACAGGTTATATAGGATTTGCCAGTCTTCAACATTGTAGAGCGACATGTAGATTGAAGATATTTCCATCTCTTCGCTGCTAGATGACGCCACGATTCACTTTTTTCTTCAAGTAAATTCGAAGTTGTCTCTCAGTATTCCTGACGAGGACGCAACGTGCATTAAGCCCGTTCTACATTGATCGCCTGTCGCCAGTCGCAAGCAAATCGACCAATCACAGTCGATTATTCCGTCGAATATTCGACTGTGATTGGTCGATTTGCTTGCGACTGGCGACAGGCGATCAATGTAGAACGGGCTTAATGCACGTTGCGTCCTCGTCAGGAATACTGAGAGACAACTTCGAATTTACTTGAAGAAAAAAGTGAATCGTGGCGTCATCTAGCAGCGAAGAGATGGAAATATCTTCAATCTACATGTCGCTCTACAATGTTGAAGACTGGCAAATCCTATATAACCTGTGAAAAATAAAAATTATTCTCAAGTAAGGAATATCCAGTCCTTTATTAGATAAAGAGTATGGCAAACGGTAGTCATTGCATGTACTTTGTCAAACGGAAAAAACGTTTCTGTCGCATGACGGTGGGCGAGGGCAAAAATTATTGCGGCGAGCATCAACAAAACATCGCCGATTCCGACGATACTGGTGACAGGAGAGTAAAGTGTCCACTGGATCCCACGCAGTAAGTATTCATTAATCGAGAAATCATGAAAGAGATCGCGATCTAATTAACGTGTCTCTTTCCAGCACGTGTTACCAGTCAAAGCTGACGAAGCATCTGGGCGTGTGCAACACCAAAAGAAATTTGGATGCGCAACCTGCGTTTATAGTCAAGGGTATCAACTTGGACGAGGAGACTATGGTGGCGCCACCGCATGTACCGTTGTCTCAGCTCGATGAATCTGTTTTGGAAACGGTGATAAGAAAGATCCATTCTGCCTATGGTAAAATTATTTAAAATTATGATGGAGAGGATTATAAAATGTTCAATGATATAATGTATCTAATATTTCCTCTATTATTGCTTCTTATTCAGACAAACTACCAGACTTTTCTCAAGCGATACTACAGCACGACGTGCTGAAAAACAAATTGAGGGACGAGACCTGCGGGAGTAACGTTAGAAAACACTTGCTCCAAAACGCATCTCTACTTGGACATTTGGAGCAAGCTGGTCTCGTGCAGGACAATACCTGTTTCATTGAATTTGGGGCAGGAAAAGGTACATCTTATTCAGATAAACTTTTTTACTTTCTCGGATTTTTGATATTAAAAAAAAAAAATTATATTTTTTTTTTCTCTCAAACGATTCATTTAAATAAATCGTTTACGCTGTAGCATACTAAATTAAATTATATTTTAGCTTTATTAACATACTGGCTGGGGCAGATCATAAAAAACAAATCGAACTCTTGCGTCTTACTAGTCGACCGTTCGAGTCATCGGCACAAGGGAGACAATAAACTTAGGAGGGAAGAGAATCGTCTCGTAATAAAAAGGGTGCGCGCCGATATTGCCGATTTGCAATTGAACAAGATCTTGGAAATCCAGACAATCAAATATAAAGTCGGGATAGCGAAACATCTCTGCGGGACAGCCACTGGTATACAATATATATATTTCTTCATTACACACAAGTTTTCATTTTCGCATATTCTCTCTAATCGATGACGTCGTATTTGCAGACTTGGCGATACGTTGCTTGGCGAAGTCAATAAACAACGAGCCTAAGGTCGATGTTCGCGGCTTAGTCCTCGCATTTTGCTGCCACCACAAATGCGAATATTCGTCTTACGTAGGCAGAGAATATCTGCGACAATGTGACTTCACCGCAAATGAGTTCTCGGTTTTACGCAGCATAGTTAGTTGGGCGACCTGTGCTCCTCGTTTAAAAAATAACGTTAAACCGCAACACGATTCCACCGTCCGGTACGACGGGCAGGATAATGTCAGCTGGTCTTCAAAATTAGACGAACGCGAAATTATCGGACGCAAGGCTAAGACGCTGCTGAATTGGGGTCGTTTGTCATTTCTGCAAAGTATTGGATTTCAGGCCGAGCTATTTTATTATACTACCACCGAAGTTTCGCCAGAAAATATGTGTATTGTAGCTACTCGAAAATCATGATCATCGTTACCGCAACATTTATTGTTAACGTAATCTTAATCTTTTCAATTTTCATTTCTAATAGTTATTATTTCCTCGTCAGCAATAAATATCTTTTTTATATAATTTATATTTTTTCCGACTCATTAATAGTACTACTGCTACCATCTATCTTTGATGGCACCTATTTCATCTGATCGTGACCTCGATCGGTGGAATAGGCTGTAAACTTACCGATTCGTTCAACGACAGTGAATGACACGAGGACACGAGTCCCTCTCGGAGTAGTACGCAAGACGCAAATAACTTCCCCCACTCAATGGGATGCCCCGCCCAATACGAGTGATCTAACGCTGTTCAAACATTCCAACGCACAAAAGCGACGCGCAAGTAGCTGGATGTTTTTCACATCTTGCTTGTGTAAAATATTATTATATTACCAAGTGGAGAATAAATATCGACGACGCGACAGGCGAAAGAAAAGGAACATCCTTAGGTACGTATGAGTTTCACGCTATACGCACGTAATTTCCGTCAACTCGACGTAACTCGCGTGCTTCTCGTGACCTATTTCACATGCTCGTGTATACTTGCGTACGTTCGCGATGGTAACAATAGCGATAACTAATCGCTCGTTGATCCGTGAAATTGTAACGCGTCTTTCTCGCGTGGCACGCCAAGCCACGCCTGCAGGGGTGCGACGTCGAGTGACGGGTCTCCTTCTTGCTGCACTGAATCCTTCTTTCTGACTCCCTTCTTTCTGTTTTTCAGAGAGTGTTAACATTGTGACATGTCCATTCTAGACGAGCGCGAAGATTATCTGAAGAATCCGTACTTCAAAGGACACGAGTACGGTGACTTCACGCCGTTCTACATCACGATAGCCCTCTGCGCTACTTTGGGTGGAGCCCTGTTCATTCTGAACATCGTGTTTTGCTGGTGCTCACGGCACCGAGAATATTGGCAAAATCGCCGAGAAAGAGAGAGAGAGAGAGAGAGAGATAATTCGACGGAAATCGAACAAGAGAAACGACGATGGCGCGCAAGTTCTGTGTGAACCCTTAGAAAATTATTTTTCTTTCAAAATCATCATTCCCGTCGATCCGCCGCTACGCTTCGTAAACTCATTAGGCGGCCCTTGTTCCCGCCATCGTTAATTGAGTGTCGAGGTGAAACGAACGACACGAAATTATCATTCGAATCCTTCTTGTTAGGCATCAGCGTCACTTTGCCTGTCTCTTTCTTGCTTTTTCTCTCTCTCTTTATCTATATATCTCTTCTTTCTTTCTGTTTCGCTCGCGCTTTCGTTCTCTCTTTCTTTTTCGAAAAGTCATCATTTTAAGTAACATGATCAACTAAGTCTATTGTAAAAGAGATGAAATTCGTTTTTTGCTGCAACAAAGTGTCGGTTTCTGACACATCCAGATCAAATTTATTGTAAGTGTAATCGTAAAGTGCATTACGATGTGTTACATGTAGGGTGGAAACTAATCGATGTTGTTCTCGAGGAGAGAACAAAGCTCAATTGTCACGAAGAATATTTCTCGCGTCATTTAGTTAAGTCTACGTTGATGCATTGATTGTTAAAGTTGGTCGATACGCAAGTACATACGAACAGAAACGTTTGCTGATAACATCATTATAACTTTCTCCAAAAAAGAATATCAAACCGTCGAGTTTAATTTAAAATTCTTTTTTGTTGCAATCTTTCATTTTCTTGGCGATTTTTAATTCATTTGCGAATTTCTTTGAAGAGAAATCGTGTGTTACTGGCAAAGGCGGATGTTAACAACAACTATGTACGCTGTTGCACGTTAGGAATACAACTCGCGACAAGTAAAAAATGACCGACGTAACGCATCGAAGCCCAAAGTACGAAGGATTCACAAGCGGCGAATTTCGACGCGAAATATATCACAAAAGCGTGAAGTTGACTGTTACTCATTTCATTCGTTAAATACTCTCGTTTTAATTAATGATCTCGCACGCGTCGCGAAGAATGCCAATTAAGAATCCTTTACATCCTTGGAGAAAGTTCACCGAGACTTGTCGCAGGTAAATGTGCCGCGTAAATTAAACCGCAAAATATCGTACGCCGATAAATTTTTCCGAATGAAAACGACGTGCTTGAGAATCGTGTGACATTATGGATTCAGACTCTAACGAAGCGCTCGGATTGCGGTAAGAACAATCACTAGTCGACGCCGCCAAGGATGAAAATCTGATTTCTGTCTAACATGACTCTGTAGGCAGCGACACTGACGGAGAAAGTGAGAGAGAAAAGTGGTGTATACAGAAGTGTACAATGTAGGTTGAATGAGGAGTCGCGCTGGATGGATTATGTCAAGGATGCACAAACTTTTTCGGCATCGACTCGAAAAAATCAACATTATATTTGCAACAGATTTTTATCTGTGGATGTGCATGGATAGATTAATAAGAAATGAAAATAATTTGCGCTATCTTATTTTTAAAATTCTCTCTCCCTTTTTTCTCTTTCTCTTTCTCTCGCATAAGTTCTATTATGTAATTAGGGAATATATTTTTATTCTCTCAGTTCAGATCGAGTTTAATTTGTCATTTATTTTCGTTTCATATTGGATCGAGCGTCTTGGCTCGAGCCGACAACACCAGATTCGGTCCGAAGTTTGTGCATCATTGAATTGTGTAATTTAATCTTGTATATATATAAGGTACATTTTGTATATTGTTAAAAGTTTGTGTGATATAAATGGTTATGTATTTACTATCGAGCGCGAACGGCGAACGGGGCTTCCGCGCGATTATTCTACGAGCGATTAGCCGACGTGCGCGACGTGCCATGTGGTTTTTCGTGGTCCTGCATCGCCAAGTACGTCGCGTGCAGTGACGTCTTCCTTCTGTCACGCTGTCGACGATAGAATGCAGAAGATAGTTTAAGATCATCGGCCCCCTCTCCGATCAATTTTATTCAACGCTTAGTAATCGCGTTGTCAAATTATTTTGTTCCGAATATAATATGAACACGTTAAAAATTTATATCTTGCATTTTCATTTGTTCTATGTTTCATTGGCACGTAATCTCTCATCTCAAACTGATATAATATAATATTTTACACTCGCGAATTGCTCGCCATCAAATAATTCTCGAATCACTCGTAACTTCGAAATACTTGCGCAAACCGATTTATTACAACTCGAGTCAACTTGCAAAGACATTTTGCTCATTCGATTCGCGAACGAAAGAAAAGCAAGGATCGTTGCAAAGATGGAGAACGAACGAATCGCGCATCTCTAGTATCGTTTGATATCCGGGAAATCGAATCGTAATGACACGAATCGCACTGCATATCGTACTTGGCACTCGGCGGGGCCACGGAAATGGAGCGAGCACAGGATGTCCCTCTGGCCGAGAATGGCACGCGCGCGGACCGCGGAGCCGGTCCCATGCGCGCGTCTAGTTAATTTTGTTATTTCATTTATCTCGGACTCTTCGTACTCGGGACCCGACATCTGTATGTGGTTTCGCGGCCTCTTGTAAAATACAATTACACATGGAACACACCATACACGTTTATTAATTAATAAAAAAATCACAAGTTTTTAGAAAACGTGTCCTCGTATGATCGGCATCGTTGATTTCTCCCTCTATCTGCCAAAATCCCGGACCTCTTTTAAGTTATATTCGAACGTATCATTATTTAATGATGTATTAAGAAATATTAAAAATATAGACTCGTGTATGACGTATGATTAAGTTCTATTCGTCTAATGATGATTACATGGTAAGTAGAGAGGGAGCGAAATCGATTATTTCAGTTAGCACTGTCGAGCGAATCGATGTAAAAGCTATTCCTTACCTCAGTCAGTCGCAAGCAGCTGAATTAATTCGAATGATTTGAATGTTTCGTTGGCTGCGAGCGGCCGGTTTTCAGTTAACTTCCCGGCAAATGTGCGCGCCGCCCGACATTCTCCAGTCAGGATAGGTATTTAACGGATGTACACGTGTCCGACCATATTGCGTTTGTGTCGTTCGATAAATAGGTGGCTAAGCAACTCCAACGGAAACCCGTGTTAATTAACGTTGAGTTTCAGGACTGATTTACGTGGCGTCTAATTAGCGGGCCTGCCGGCGACGTAGTAGGCATTTTGATTGGCCACACCGCGAATAGAACGCGGACCGATTGGCCTTGCCGGTGTGTCGTATCGATTGTTTTCGTTTCTTCTCCTTCTCCTCTTGCTCTTCCTCCTCCTCCTCCTCCTTTCGCACCGTCATTCTCTTTTTGTTCGTTCTTAAAAACAAAGGCCGAATAGATGCGCTAAAGCGTGCTTCCGAAACGAGAGTGCTTCTAAAACGAAATGCAACCCGATCATGAACATAAAAGTAGAATGGCATTGTGTAATAAATATATACTTGTATATGAAATAGAATATACATACTAAATACTTATAAGTAAATAGAGAATAAAAAGTACAACGATATCATTTTTCAGAATTTGTAAAAACCAATTTCTCTCATTATATATATAGAAAAAGAGAGAGCGTTTGGATCGCGTAATTTTTTCAACGGTAAATAGACCTGTAAGATGGTTCGTTACATGAGAGTGAAGAAAAGGAAACTCTCCTCGTTAATTAAACCGCGTGCAACCATCGCGTTCTAATCCTTTATTTGCTGGCTGTCTTACGTTTACAAGCGTATCAATTAAATCCGGAATCAAACAAGCGCATTACCAATATACGCGCGCTCGTTAAACTTATAGATCTATCATACTGACGTAATTCATTAAACTCTTTAGGTCGCTGCTTTTTTTTTTCAATAGCGGCACGTCATTATTGCACGAATCATTACGAATAATTGCGAAAGCGTAAATAAAAACTTTTTATGCGACGAAAATTCTCATAGATACTAATTCCGATGCAGAAAGACAATAGATACACACGTACATTCATACACATACACAGATTCTCACAATGCGATCTTGAGTATGAGCGGCGATGCATTTCGAAACGTCAAGCGTGTGCAGTTTCTTGAAGTTTTGCAGCAATTAACAGTCGACGGCGAATAACAAACTGATTTAATTAATTGCATAACTGCGAGCAGAGGCGGTCCCCTCCCTCTTTCCTCCCCTCTTCCTTTTCTATCTCTCCCCACACTTCTAATCGAAGCGGGTACATATTGTTGCACCCGTTGCGCTCTACCCCTCATCAGCCCCATCGGCAATTAATTATAGCATTCCAGGTTAGCCCGGGAATTAATTACGTCCAGAAGTTGGACGCTGGCGAGGGATCGTTAGAAATCGTCCTTCGTTAGAGTTAGGCGGGCATAGGTCCAGGTAATTATTGATAGTCTCTCCCGGTCCCTTTCATTGTGCCGATAACGGACGAGCTTAGAAGGTCCATATCGCACTGATATATTTCGGACATATTTTCGAGCGAGAAAACGTGGAATTGCCAATGCGCTGCTGAATCTTTCAATCGTGCTGTCAAAAATTGTAAAAAAAAATTTCATTAACAGAAATGGAGAACGATTCTGCTTAAGACGCGCGATTCTAGCGAGAGACTGGATCGAAAGTAAAGTGCAACGATCGGTAATATTCTTTCACAAACGCGGATGAAATCCTCTATTAATGATAACCCTTGTTCATCTATTCCTTGATTCCTTCTACGTACTTGTTGACATGATTTTATCGGCGAGAATTGTCGGGGAAACAAAAAGGATCGTTAGCGCTCGCGACACGTTTTACGGCACGTAAATATGGGCATATACGTTTCGAACAAAGTTCACCAAGTATTTTTCGACAGTAACATGTAACTAAACCGACGTAGAGAGAATTTTTAAAATGTGCCATCGACCCATTGGAGACAGGAGCGAGTAATTACGTTGTTAACGAATTTCTAATCTTTTTAAAGTACCTATTTCAAATTAATTAATAATCATTATCATTTTAATTCGGACAATATAAGGTCGACGAAGAAAGAATGATTAAAAAGCACGGATATCCCATCGATTAACGTGTCGATAGAAAAGCAACGCGATTATTATTGTCTCGTCACGTTACGCGACAGTAAGACTTGCACATTACCAAATTTCTTCTTTACAGCGCGTGTGACAGATGCGGCGGGATAAAAAGATAAAAAAAAGGTAGAGATGTATCCGTAGAGAGACGGACACGAGGGGTTACGCGAGGGGATCGGTTGACACACTGGCGAGGCAATTATTATTGTGAGTGGTTGGCGACGGGGCCCCAATGATATTTTATTTAAGAAACAATCGGGTAATAGCTCGCTTCAAGAGAGGATAGATAACGCCGCGCGCGATAGATAGAGACCGCTCGGGGAAAAGTTGTAGCGCGATAGAGAACGAGCTACGCGAGAAAAGGGAATTACAGAGGAGGAGGAGGAGGAGAAGGAGGAGGAGGAGGAAGAGCAGAGCAGCAGAAGGATGGGAAGCGGAGAGGAGGACAAGTACAGCTGGCGCGGGAGGAACGGGAAGGAGAGAGGGAGGAAAGATGAGGGGGGAGGTAAAAGGTGAACTTTGAGACGGGCTGGTATCAGGGTAGCTCTACATTAGCGAATTACCCGCGCGCAGATCCCTCGACGGTGAACAATAAATACGGGGTAATCTGGAAATATTGTTCAAAGGATTCGATAAATTCCACAAAAATCAGTAAACCGCGCTATATATATATATATATAAAGAGAAAGAGAGAGAGTAAAACGGGCTAAAATAATATCATTTTTGAAGGAATCAATTTTGATCCTTTATTAAATCTAATCTTTAAACAGTTTTCAAAAAGGCGTTAGTAAAGTGACGTTTTTTACAGCACATATCGAAATTATAGCAAGCGCTTCATTCAATTACACATTGATATAAGAAACGAATTATTTTTATAGTAATTCTTATACATACCTGAAGAATTGTACGATTACGACCTAACAGAATCTCCGTGATTTCAAAATCGATACGTGCACAATCGCGCTTAAAGCCCGTTCTACATTGATCGCATGTTGCCAGTCGCAAGCAAATCGACCAATCACAGTCGAATATTCGACGGAATAATCGACTGTGATTGGTCGATTTGCTTGCGACTGGCAACATGCGATCAATGTAGAACGGGCTTTAAGCGCGATTGTGCACGTATCGATTTTGAAATCACGGAGATTCTGTTAGGTCGTAATCGTACAATTCTTCAGGTATGTATAAGAATTACTATAAAAATAATTCGTTTCTTATATCAATGTGTAATTGAATGAAGCGCTTGCTATAATTTCGATATGTGCTGTAAAAAACGTCACTTTACTAACGCCTTTTTGAAAACTGTTTAAAGATTAGATTTAATAAAGGATCAAAATTGATTCCTTCAAAAATGATATTATTTTAGCCCGTTTTACTCTCTCTCTTTCTCTTTATATATATATATATATAGCGCGGTTTACTGATTTTTGTGGAATTTATCGAATCCTTTGAACAATATTTCCAGATTACCCCGTATTTATTGTTCACCGTCGAGGGATCTGCGCGCGGGTAATTCGCTAATGTAGAGCTACCCTGATACCAGCCCGTCTCAAAGTTCACCTTTTACCTCCCCCCTCATCTTTCCTCCCTCTCTCCTTCCCGTTCCTCCCGCGCCAGCTGTACTTGTCCTCCTCTCCGCTTCCCATCCTCCTGCTGCTCTGCTCTTCCTCCTCCTCCTCCTTCTCCTCCTCCTCCTCCTCTGTAATTCCCTTTTCTCGCGTAGCTCGTTCTCTATCGCGCTACAACTTTTCCCCGAGCGGTCTCTATCTATCGCGCGCGGCGTTATCTATCCTCTCTTGAAGCGAGCTATTACCCGATTGTTTCTTAAATAAAATATCATTGGGGCCCCGTCGCCAACCACTCACAATAATAATTGCCTCGCCAGTGTGTCAACCGATCCCCTCGCGTAACCCCTCGTGTCCGTCTCTCTACGGATACATCTCTACCTTTTTTTTATCTTTTTATCCCGCCGCATCTGTCACACGCGCTGTAAAGAAGAAATTTGGTAATGTGCAAGTCTTACTGTCGCGTAACGTGACGAGACAATAATAATCGCGTTGCTTTTCTATCGACACGTTAATCGATGGGATATCCGTGCTTTTTAATCATTCTTTCTTCGTCGACCTTATATTGTCCGAATTAAAATGATAATGATTATTAATTAATTTGAAATAGGTACTTTAAAAAGATTAGAAATTCGTTAACAACGTAATTACTCGCTCCTGTCTCCAATGGGTCGATGGCACATTTTAAAAATTCTCTCTACGTCGGTTTAGTTACATGTTACTGTCGAAAAATACTTGGTGAACTTTGTTCGAAACGTATATGCCCATATTTACGTGCCGTAAAACGTGTCGCGAGCGCTAACGATCCTTTTTGTTTCCCCGACAATTCTCGCCGATAAAATCATGTCAACAAGTACGTAGAAGGAATCAAGGAATAGATGAACAAGGGTTATCATTAATAGAGGATTTCATCCGCGTTTGTGAAAGAATATTACCGATCGTTGCACTTTACTTTCGATCCAGTCTCTCGCTAGAATCGCGCGTCTTAAGCAGAATCGTTCTCCATTTCTGTTAATGAAATTTTTTTTTACAATTTTTGACAGCACGATTGAAAGATTCAGCAGCGCATTGGCAATTCCACGTTTTCTCGCTCGAAAATATGTCCGAAATATATCAGTGCGATATGGACCTTCTAAGCTCGTCCGTTATCGGCACAATGAAAGGGACCGGGAGAGACTATCAATAATTACCTGGACCTATGCCCGCCTAACTCTAACGAAGGACGATTTCTAACGATCCCTCGCCAGCGTCCAACTTCTGGACGTAATTAATTCCCGGGCTAACCTGGAATGCTATAATTAATTGCCGATGGGGCTGATGAGGGGTAGAGCGCAACGGGTGCAACAATATGTACCCGCTTCGATTAGAAGTGTGGGGAGAGATAGAAAAGGAAGAGGGGAGGAAAGAGGGAGGGGACCGCCTCTGCTCGCAGTTATGCAATTAATTAAATCAGTTTGTTATTCGCCGTCGACTGTTAATTGCTGCAAAACTTCAAGAAACTGCACACGCTTGACGTTTCGAAATGCATCGCCGCTCATACTCAAGATCGCATTGTGAGAATCTGTGTATGTGTATGAATGTACGTGTGTATCTATTGTCTTTCTGCATCGGAATTAGTATCTATGAGAATTTTCGTCGCATAAAAAGTTTTTATTTACGCTTTCGCAATTATTCGTAATGATTCGTGCAATAATGACGTGCCGCTATTGAAAAAAAAAAGCAGCGACCTAAAGAGTTTAATGAATTACGTCAGTATGATAGATCTATAAGTTTAACGAGCGCGCGTATATTGGTAATGCGCTTGTTTGATTCCGGATTTAATTGATACGCTTGTAAACGTAAGACAGCCAGCAAATAAAGGATTAGAACGCGATGGTTGCACGCGGTTTAATTAACGAGGAGAGTTTCCTTTTCTTCACTCTCATGTAACGAACCATCTTACAGGTCTATTTACCGTTGAAAAAATTACGCGATCCAAACGCTCTCTCTTTTTCTATATATATAATGAGAGAAATTGGTTTTTACAAATTCTGAAAAATGATATCGTTGTACTTTTTATTCTCTATTTACTTATAAGTATTTAGTATGTATATTCTATTTCATATACAAGTATATATTTATTACACAATGCCATTCTACTTTTATGTTCATGATCGGGTTGCATTTCGTTTTAGAAGCACTCTCGTTTCGGAAGCACGCTTTAGCGCATCTATTCGGCCTTTGTTTTTAAGAACGAACAAAAAGAGAATGACGGTGCGAAAGGAGGAGGAGGAGGAGGAAGAGCAAGAGGAGAAGGAGAAGAAACGAAAACAATCGATACGACACACCGGCAAGGCCAATCGGTCCGCGTTCTATTCGCGGTGTGGCCAATCAAAATGCCTACTACGTCGCCGGCAGGCCCGCTAATTAGACGCCACGTAAATCAGTCCTGAAACTCAACGTTAATTAACACGGGTTTCCGTTGGAGTTGCTTAGCCACCTATTTATCGAACGACACAAACGCAATATGGTCGGACACGTGTACATCCGTTAAATACCTATCCTGACTGGAGAATGTCGGGCGGCGCGCACATTTGCCGGGAAGTTAACTGAAAACCGGCCGCTCGCAGCCAACGAAACATTCAAATCATTCGAATTAATTCAGCTGCTTGCGACTGACTGAGGTAAGGAATAGCTTTTACATCGATTCGCTCGACAGTGCTAACTGAAATAATCGATTTCGCTCCCTCTCTACTTACCATGTAATCATCATTAGACGAATAGAACTTAATCATACGTCATACACGAGTCTATATTTTTAATATTTCTTAATACATCATTAAATAATGATACGTTCGAATATAACTTAAAAGAGGTCCGGGATTTTGGCAGATAGAGGGAGAAATCAACGATGCCGATCATACGAGGACACGTTTTCTAAAAACTTGTGATTTTTTTATTAATTAATAAACGTGTATGGTGTGTTCCATGTGTAATTGTATTTTACAAGAGGCCGCGAAACCACATACAGATGTCGGGTCCCGAGTACGAAGAGTCCGAGATAAATGAAATAACAAAATTAACTAGACGCGCGCATGGGACCGGCTCCGCGGTCCGCGCGCGTGCCATTCTCGGCCAGAGGGACATCCTGTGCTCGCTCCATTTCCGTGGCCCCGCCGAGTGCCAAGTACGATATGCAGTGCGATTCGTGTCATTACGATTCGATTTCCCGGATATCAAACGATACTAGAGATGCGCGATTCGTTCGTTCTCCATCTTTGCAACGATCCTTGCTTTTCTTTCGTTCGCGAATCGAATGAGCAAAATGTCTTTGCAAGTTGACTCGAGTTGTAATAAATCGGTTTGCGCAAGTATTTCGAAGTTACGAGTGATTCGAGAATTATTTGATGGCGAGCAATTCGCGAGTGTAAAATATTATATTATATCAGTTTGAGATGAGAGATTACGTGCCAATGAAACATAGAACAAATGAAAATGCAAGATATAAATTTTTAACGTGTTCATATTATATTCGGAACAAAATAATTTGACAACGCGATTACTAAGCGTTGAATAAAATTGATCGGAGAGGGGGCCGATGATCTTAAACTATCTTCTGCATTCTATCGTCGACAGCGTGACAGAAGGAAGACGTCACTGCACGCGACGTACTTGGCGATGCAGGACCACGAAAAACCACATGGCACGTCGCGCACGTCGGCTAATCGCTCGTAGAATAATCGCGCGGAAGCCCCGTTCGCCGTTCGCGCTCGATAGTAAATACATAACCATTTATATCACACAAACTTTTAACAATATACAAAATGTACCTTATATATATACAAGATTAAATTACACAATTCAATGATGCACAAACTTCGGACCGAATCTGGTGTTGTCGGCTCGAGCCAAGACGCTCGATCCAATATGAAACGAAAATAAATGACAAATTAAACTCGATCTGAACTGAGAGAATAAAAATATATTCCCTAATTACATAATAGAACTTATGCGAGAGAAAGAGAAAGAGAAAAAAGGGAGAGAGAATTTTAAAAATAAGATAGCGCAAATTATTTTCATTTCTTATTAATCTATCCATGCACATCCACAGATAAAAATCTGTTGCAAATATAATGTTGATTTTTTCGAGTCGATGCCGAAAAAGTTTGTGCATCCTTGACATAATCCATCCAGCGCGACTCCTCATTCAACCTACATTGTACACTTCTGTATACACCACTTTTCTCTCTCACTTTCTCCGTCAGTGTCGCTGCCTACAGAGTCATGTTAGACAGAAATCAGATTTTCATCCTTGGCGGCGTCGACTAGTGATTGTTCTTACCGCAATCCGAGCGCTTCGTTAGAGTCTGAATCCATAATGTCACACGATTCTCAAGCACGTCGTTTTCATTCGGAAAAATTTATCGGCGTACGATATTTTGCGGTTTAATTTACGCGGCACATTTACCTGCGACAAGTCTCGGTGAACTTTCTCCAAGGATGTAAAGGATTCTTAATTGGCATTCTTCGCGACGCGTGCGAGATCATTAATTAAAACGAGAGTATTTAACGAATGAAATGAGTAACAGTCAACTTCACGCTTTTGTGATATATTTCGCGTCGAAATTCGCCGCTTGTGAATCCTTCGTACTTTGGGCTTCGATGCGTTACGTCGGTCATTTTTTACTTGTCGCGAGTTGTATTCCTAACGTGCAACAGCGTACATAGTTGTTGTTAACATCCGCCTTTGCCAGTAACACACGATTTCTCTTCAAAGAAATTCGCAAATGAATTAAAAATCGCCAAGAAAATGAAAGATTGCAACAAAAAAGAATTTTAAATTAAACTCGACGGTTTGATATTCTTTTTTGGAGAAAGTTATAATGATGTTATCAGCAAACGTTTCTGTTCGTATGTACTTGCGTATCGACCAACTTTAACAATCAATGCATCAACGTAGACTTAACTAAATGACGCGAGAAATATTCTTCGTGACAATTGAGCTTTGTTCTCTCCTCGAGAACAACATCGATTAGTTTCCACCCTACATGTAACACATCGTAATGCACTTTACGATTACACTTACAATAAATTTGATCTGGATGTGTCAGAAACCGACACTTTGTTGCAGCAAAAAACGAATTTCATCTCTTTTACAATAGACTTAGTTGATCATGTTACTTAAAATGATGACTTTTCGAAAAAGAAAGAGAGAACGAAAGCGCGAGCGAAACAGAAAGAAAGAAGAGATATATAGATAAAGAGAGAGAGAAAAAGCAAGAAAGAGACAGGCAAAGTGACGCTGATGCCTAACAAGAAGGATTCGAATGATAATTTCGTGTCGTTCGTTTCACCTCGACACTCAATTAACGATGGCGGGAACAAGGGCCGCCTAATGAGTTTACGAAGCGTAGCGGCGGATCGACGGGAATGATGATTTTGAAAGAAAAATAATTTTCTAAGGGTTCACACAGAACTTGCGCGCCATCGTCGTTTCTCTTGTTCGATTTCCGTCGAATTATCTCTCTCTCTCTCTCTCTCTCTTTCT
>NW_021849743.1:1530612-1536602 GCF_003651465.1 Formica exsecta | reverse complement strand
CTTCCGATTGCCATCTGTCTTTCTCGCGTGATTAGATCCTCGTCGATCGCACATGTCGGATTTAGTACGCGACGCCATTCTAGGGATGCGTATTACTTTCAAAGTAGTGACAATAAAAAATTGAATGCCCTGTTGCAAAACTCAACTTAAATGGCATATCAGATATAAAATGGTATAAATTAAAAATACTCTCTTAATCATTCCGAAATAAAACAAAGCAGACTCTTGACATCAGAATAATCTGGCAATTATTTTAAGAATGATATTCATAGAAAGAGCTATTTCGATATATTTCACAAAGGCGTGAAAGAGTGCATGCGCCCATTCAACGAATTCTACATTCCACATCATTTGTCGAGATTATCGCAACACGATGACTGTAAAAGGTTTTAAAGAAGAAAATTGACGTCACTATACTGTGGCTGATGGTACATACACGATGAGTCGTGCTTTAGACTTTCTTCGATTCTTTACAATTGAGCAAAGATTATTATTAAGAAAACCAGCGGATTTGCGTGATGGTAGTGCTTCTGTAATGCGGTATCGAGTGTTTTAACCTGTCCCAGATGTATAGGAAATGTATTTTTTATTACACAAAAAATGGTGTCCAAATTGATAATTGAATTTAATGGCATTATATGAATCTTAGATGTTTCAATATTAATACTGCGACATTAAAAATGTTTCAAGAAATTTCGTCAGTTTATCAGTATTGGACAAAAAAACCAAGTATATACTATAAGATTGAAACGGCGTCCGCATCAAGTTTTGAAGTATTTGCGACTTCGAATAATCCAAGTTTAAAGATATTCATTGAGCCAGTGTCAGAAATTATCAGCATCCGTATCAAGTTCGTATACACTCGACGCCAACATCGTCAGAGCGCAAAGATCGCTCGGTATATCCGCGGCAAGTTCAATTATTGTATATTTAACATCACGGTACCATGTTCGGAAACGTTTGGCTGCCGCGGCATGTTCAAACGCGTTCAATATCACGGCGCCAAGTATACGGAGACACTCGACTGATAGAGTCACCAACGGCGGTCCCAAGAGACGGCTATGTAGACTCTATTCTCCTTGCGATTCTCCTAGAAAGCCCGGACTCGCAACGCATAAAGTAGGCTTCTTCTTCATCGCGACGTCCTTTGGGATTCGATCCTGCTGCGATGCAACAGTTTTAATCGCAGGTATCCTGAGTCCAGGGCGACCAGTCTTGATAGCCGGAAGCCTGCAGGTGCGATTGCTGGGCCGCCAGACTCGAATGCGCAAGTGCCATCTGATGATGGTGGTGATGATGGTGATGATAATGGTGGTAATGCTGATGACCCGGCGGAGGCGGCGAATAAGGATCCACTCCGACGGCGACGTCCACGACATCGACCTGAGGCGAGGGTACGACGACGGGAGGCGTCGGCTGCGGAGAAGGCTGCACCTTCTTCGGGCGACCGACCGGGTTGCCGCCTCATTCGCGGCTCCTTCGAGGCCTGCCGACCTTACCTTTCCTCACAGGTGCGCCGCTGTTGCCAGCCGCCGCGGCTGCCGCTGCCGCCACGCTCGACGACTTGACAATCTTGTGCCAGTCGGATTCGCAGACTGGCGAGCCCGACAGCAAGTAATATCTGAAACCGTCGAAAAGTCGCATGTCATGTAAGAGCGCTATAAATCTGATAATAATAAGAGAGATATCTCCCTCAAATTCTTACCTGTCGCCAGAGACGAGCTGTCCGCCACATTTATTGCAATTGAAACATTTCAGATGAAATACCGATTCGCCGGCCCTCATGACCAGTTCGTTCGCTGGTATTGCGTTGCCACAACTCGCGCAGACGCCGCCACTACCGAACATCCTGTAACAAGGCAAGCATATGATTAGATTAGACATGTGATTGGATTCGATTCAGTATCCAACGTGATTGGAAATGTTTGCATCTCATGGCTTTGGAAGAATTGCGGGTTCGTTTGAGTTATTCGAAACGCATTATAATCAGAATCTGACACGAAGAACATCCACGCCAGATATCCGATGACGACGAGAGTCTCCGATTATTTTTAACAATTTCATTTTCGTATATTTCGATTCGTGGCATTCACACATTTGGAGCTCCGGTACCGGCGCGATGCGATGCCATGTAACGCGCACATTAATGGCAGTTAATGTTTGCGAAGCGGTTGTCAGTCGTATACCCGTTGGCTCGTAAAACCGGCTGTTTATGCAGCAATTAGCTATGTAACGATACGTAGGTATGTCGAATGGGGATTCGAGATGCGAGCGCCACAATTTCACGTCTCTCCAACAACCAACGTCGTAAGAAGGACTTCTTCCGCGAAAGATGCGTCGAGATGTACCGGTACACGCATTTGATCATCTCGTCGAGTTCGAGGATTGAACCTGATGCTCTCGAATTGAAGTTAGAAGGAGACCTGCCGCGATCTAACGACCAATTTGCGATGTTTTCCGGTGTCGTATGGGGATACGTCGCAGTTAAAATCGAATTCCATTTAAATTTAATGAAATATTTAATTAAATCGGCTTTTGAAACACGCAATAGGGAGTCGGCATATCGATATTTGCGTCCGACTTTACTCGAGAGCGCGCATAAGGTTGTTACGACGACGGAGTGAATTGGAGAGGGAGAGAGAGAGAGAGAGAGAGATTTGAGGTTTCTCGTTATTAATTTAATTACCGGCTGACAGTTCTATAATTAAATTGCTAATTTATCTGTCGGAGATACAGCTGATCGCGCTAGCGTGGCCCAGTATCTCGATGATTGCTCGCCGAATGACGTTTCAATTCTTTTCTTTTTATTCTCTCTTTTACTCTTTTCTGTTGTTTTTTTTTTCGTTTTTTTTCGCGATCTGTCTTCGATCGTTCGCAACGGTTCAATTTTAAATGCGTGCTCCTATCACTGGAAAATGCGGATGCAAACAAGTTGGCGCCGGACTATTCTCGAAGCGCAAGGAAATGGTAATGCACGAATTTCGAAATTGTGAGATTCTCGTCGAACACACAACGTTACTTTCTCGTTCACGTATGATTGTAAGCTGACACGATTTGCGAAAGTAAAGTATGTCGTATATATGGTATTTCACATATTGTTAAATATGGTAATCGCATATACAGCTATAAGGCGTCTCGCGTATATGTAGTTATAAATAAGTAGGTAGGTAAAAACGATCGTTTAGAAACTCTGCGAGACGTTATCGAGAACTCTATCGCATTATTAATTCAATTTCCTGCGTACCAGTTAAGTTAGCTGATTAGTCTTGTGTTACGTAGAAAGATGTTAAAGATATACGCCACTGCTCATCGCGCACGTGGCGAGATCCTAATCAAAGGCAGCGTTTCCTAAGCGGAGAGTTTTCCGTCAAGCGTCTCGTAAATAAATCGACATGATAAGTTTTAATTGCGGCCGCGTCTTTATCAACCTAACCGAGTACCTACTTCCGGACCGCATCCTCCGCGAGGTTAATGAGCGGAGATGCGTGCCGCTTGGCCGAATCGGTCTGCGTTTTCGATTTCTCCATAATTGCTAATTAGAGGCCGACGGCCAAGTCAATCAGCTAGAACGGATAGAAGGAATTATACAGTTGATGATCGAGGATCAGCCATAAAATCTGCTTCTCCTCTTTCTCCCTCCCTCCTTCCCTCCCTCTCTCTCTCTCTCTCTCTCTTTCTGGCCTCTTAATCGCCCGACGTCATTACCAGTATCATTATTCACGCGTGTTTTACGTGACCATCCTGGAAAGCTGATGACAAGCAAGAATTTTCGATTATCCGCGAATCTTATTTATGACAGTTATAAAAAATGTCAAACTCTGAATACAAATTATTCGTTATTTTATTTCATAATTAATACTTAAAAGAAGCATTTCATATTTCGAATCATTACTAATTTAGATGTACCAGACAAGAATATATATATATATATATTTTACAAAAATACATGATAGTTGGTTAACTGAATAAATGATTAAGTGAATGCGGTGGAATGCCTAGGATTTTTATCATTTCAACATCTGGATAGATCTTTATGACATCAGAGAGACCGGTTATATTAAATTAGGCATTGAGTGTTTCGTACTAATAAGCTAAATATGGCACATGTATTGGTGGAGTAATTGATCGAAAGTAACGGTTCGTCGGCAGTGATAAATGACAATGAAGACCGTCTATTATGACGCCATATTATCGAGTCGTGCGGCTGACTAATAATAATTTTGATATATCTTCGATAAAACACTGCTTGCGTCAAGATTTATCTCGCGCATATGGGCTTTACCAGTTGATTCGTATTTTAACTACGAGCACGGTTGATTACTTCCTACACTTGTATCCTCCGCGTACAGAATAATTCGCGTTTTATCATGTACATCGTGAGAAAGAAAAAGCGATTACAAATTCGCGTTAAAAAATCACGGTTAAAGATATATGATTCGTAATATTGTAATATTCTCTACAGCCCCGATGGACTGTAAAAATTCGGCGATCTACAATCGGCGAGCCGCGCCGGTCGTGTAGAAACAACGAGTCAAATACGAGCCCGCGGCGTTTAATAATTTTAATGAGCGAAGTTCAGCGCACTAAGAGAGTAATTGGTGATTACGGTCGTCGGGGCGATCTTTAACGAGCGGTCTACGCAATTTCTAATTAGTTGATTTCGCCAATGATAATACCTCGCCCTCCTTGCCCGACTCCTCTAACTTGATACGCAATTTGCCACGTGCCCCCTTACGTTTTAATTGCGACCGACGTGTCAATCTTGCTCTGCCCTAACAAGCGTCTCTAAAGGCGCATGTCACACGTGTGTTTCGCAACGAAGCAATAATTTGACGAACCGGGCGAAATCTCTCGGCAATTAGATTGCATGACGGATTTGGATCTGTGAAATAAAAACATAATAAAAGTTCTGAGTTTAATATATATATATATGTGTGTGTGTGTGTGTGTGTGTGTGTGTGCGCGTGTGTGTGATTTTTCGTCCGATTCTCGATTATATTGCAATAAACGGCGCGCTGAACGATTTCGAAAGATTCACGAGCAAGTGCGCCCTCCACCCTTCGGATCGCCCTCTCACCCAAGCACCCTCGCTCATTATGCGTGCCCCTTTGCCGCGCTCTATCGCTAACAAGAGGGAATAAGAGAGAAATACAAGGATGGGTGCGGGCGCACGTATGTCGAAACGACGTATTCACACACGGGAGATGCGCGACTGTGTGAACGACTCCCGCCTGTTAATGAGTTAGACTACCTTACCCTCGGCACTTTAATTGTCTAAAGCACAAATTGGGCGGCTTTAATTAGCGTAATTATTTGGTTCGTTTGTCCGTTTATCCAAGATCCTTGTATCGAGGGAGGGTCGAGCTGGTCGAGTCCTCTCGCGAGGCTAAATGGATTCATTAGCGCTTTGTGCGATTAAAAATCCAAATTTCGGGCCAACACGGTAAGTCTTTGTGCGCCGAGTCTTCATTTTGATTCCACGTATCTTGAACGTGGCCATAATCCTTGCAAGCTTCTTAATCACATTGACAATAGAAGATAGAAGCTATTCATCTGCCTTTCCCGTAAGCGAATCGCGCAGCATTTTTGCAATTATCGGATTCAATTAGGAGATCCGGTCTGCATCGTTTCGGATCTCCCGCCGAATAGAAAAAGAACGTAACGCGAGTATTTATCAGAGTGCCAACAAAACTCGTTATTTTCTTCACAAAATCGCAGTTGTAACAAACTTGTGACGTTCTCGGAACATAACGTGCGATGTAATAAACACCATTCCGTTTTTTAATATCACATACAATGCATACGACAGCGTATAAACAGTATAGAATCCGTCGTGTTACACACAATACGCGTTCGCGTAGAGAAGGCTTATACGTATGCGACAGGGGCGAAACACATTCTCACACGGCTAGCTTTAATTTTTCTAGATAATAATGATTAATCGCGGCCTCGGTTTCCAGTTTAATTAAAAAGCTATGAGGTCGCCACTC
>NW_021849743.1:1507701-1522977 GCF_003651465.1 Formica exsecta | reverse complement strand
CTCTTTCCGTTTCTTCCCCTCTTCCTCCCTCTCTCCTATACACACATATACACACGCACACATACATATTGCCTTCCGCGAAACAGCCGACTGGCAAATTAAATTGAAATTGACTAGGTCTGGTAATGAGGTGGCCTGCAGGCCCAGTCGCGGCATTAGCCGGGTGTGGGTTCTAGAAAATGAGTTCCGACTTAACAACAAATTGCCTCGGTGAACTTCCTTTCACCCCATCCTCCTCACGCCCCCTCGTCCTTCTCCCCTCCTCCCTCCCCCCCCCTCTCACCCCCTGTCGCCTCTCACCCGCAATCCGCTCGCACGGCGCGCGAGGAATCGTCCACCCTCTTCCTCTTTGTCCTCTTTTTCCCACCTTTAACGTCCCACAAACGAGCGAGGTCCTAATAAAGTTAATCGATGCCAAAGAGAAGGGAGGCAAAAAGAAAAAGAAAGGAACCGCGGATCCTCGATAACTATTTAATTCAGTCAATCAAAATTCCTATTAGCCGCTGAACGCAATTTGGAAGTATATGCCGAACAACGTGCGCTCGTATTAGAAGCTGTCTGAGATATTGAACGGATGGCAGCGACGGAAATAAGCGCGCATCGAGAACGAACAAAACAAGATGAGAACGATAGATACAGGAAAAAGAGGAAAAAGAGCGAGAGAAAAATACAAGATAAATAAAGAGTATAATAATTATGTAAAATGCTAATTAAAGTAATGGAGAAGTATATTTATACTTAATAAGGAAATAAAAGTTACTCGACAAATCTCTCTCGTCCCACGTTATATTTTACGTCGAGTCTAAAGGGCGGCGGATTTTAATTCAATTCGAAAGAAGATCCGTAAGGGAGCTGTTTTCCTCACAGCGACGATATTGCGGTTTATCGTGATCTAACTTGGAAAATTGGATTTCGCATTACAGCGCGATTGTTCGGCGCCGACGCAAGACAATTTCGATTAGTCCGATCTCTCCAATTCATTTTAATGTAATTAACGTTCCGATTGCATGCTTTGTTTCCTGGTCTAATCTCCAGCTCCCCCGTTTGTCCATCCCAGCGTACCCCTTTCCTCTACCGCGCGCGAGCCACCACCGTAACAAGCGGGTTGTGCGGCAGAAGCATCGATCAGTCGTGACTGGTACCGTATGCGTGTGCGTGTGGATTAATACAACTGCAAATGCACGCGAGTACACATAATAAATGCTCGCGTATAAATACTTACGTTGCGAATAGTATTACGTATCTATGATTTTTATTCAGAGGGCAGGCTAAATTGTTCTCCTTTCGCTTTTTTCTTCTCTCTCTCTCTCTCTCTCTCTCTCTCTCGCGTGATTACGGGAAATTGGCCAAGCATAGAGAAAATGACTAAATTCTTTTAATAAAATTAATATGGTAACGAGAATGCGCTCCTAATTAATAGCATTACCATACTATATATAAATGTAAATTAGATATATGCTAAGATATGCGTAAGTATATAAAAATTTCAAAGCGGCATTAAACAGATGACCGGTCGGTCCTCCCTCCCCGGGGCCCCGTTCTTCGAAACGCTTTTAAACGCGTGGCGCGTTTTAAATCCACGCCATTAGGTACATGTGATACTTGATTCGAGGTAGACCACTGGCGGCGGAGTTAAACGAGTAGATAACGACGTGCCCGTGGAAAAGAAGAAAAGAAAGGGCAGAAAAGGTGGAGAGTAGGGGCGGCGGGGTGAGAAGAAAAACCGAGAAAATGACGAGGGTGCGCGCGATGACGCGGAGAGGACGAGGAGAGGAAAAGCGCGCCCGGCCGGGGCGAGACGGAGAGATGACGACACACAGAGAGGAACTTCTTTTGAATCGCAGGCAGGTAAAGCGGCAGCTCTCGCAGGTGTGAGAACGCGCCCGACCTATCGACGACAGGGCCGTCGAGAAACGAGATTCGCGTAGCAACTTTGTAACCGGGTGAACGATTACGCGAAACCGCTTCGACGCTGTTTGAAATATATTTAATACCTCTATTAAATATACTATTAAATATACGAGGTGCGCGAATTTCGATTAACTCTACAAAAGCCTAGTTAAAAATTTTACGTCACGTTCGAGTAATTAAGCATATATTCTCCCTTAAATATACGCACCGTTTCTTTTTCAGTTATACAGTTGCATTATTGGAAGGAAAATCGTGAGCGCGTGATGAATTAGGAAATATTATACATCGACGTTTGAAAATGAGAAGATCAGGTGGAGAAATAATTGCGAGACAGACTGACGGACCTCTTTAATGACGTATGACTTTTAAAAGTTGTTCGTCTAGTTGCTTCATGCGCGTCGATGTTAAATCTTTTATTTCGATCGGGGCGTCTAACCCAGTCCGCTCCAGCCCTGCGAGCAAGGGGACAGAAAGCTCACGATGGATAAGAGAGGCAAGGAGAGGAAGAAAAGGAGAGAGAGAGAGAGAGAGAGGGAGAGAGAGAAAGAGAGCATGGGGAAGGAGGAAGGGTTCGGGGAAAGGAGAGAAAGAGAGACGAGCAAAGAAAACGCGCGCGCGCGCGTAGAAGATACGACATCGCCCGCTGCAAATTGCAATTTTGTTGTGAGATCATTATAAAATACATAATGCCGAGTCGCCTACTACCGCATAACCCCCCCCCCCTCCACCCCCTCCCAGCCCCCCTTGGTCTACTCTGCTTCATTCCCCTCATACCGCCACCGTCGACGGAGGTCCCGCGCGGAACCGAGAAACGAGACGTGGGAGAGAAGAGGAGAGGCGGCACGGCGTCTCGTTAAAAGTTTCTAGCGACGCGTATTCTTAATAGTCTGCGCGCGCGGACACGCCGTCATTAAAATTATAACCAACCTCCTGTATCACCTCACCGATCCTCCGCCATTCCGTGCAACGACGAAAGAGAGAAAGTGAGAAAGATTGGGAGAAATACAATGAAAAACAGAAAAAGAAGGAGAAAGAGAGGGAGAGAGAGAGAGAGAGAGAGAGAGAGAGGGGAGGGGCAGGGGGAGAAATAAACGTTTTGCATTCGCAGATCGCATGATAAAATCTGCCTGTTCGTTTATAGAAAAACGCCGTGTATTGTATGAATGTGTTGCGATTATAATCTTTGAAAAAAAAAATCGACAGAGCTTCGAATGCAAGACGACGAACGCGTTTGAGAAACACGCGAAATCATCTCAGGACTTAGGCGCGACGTTCGTTCGAACAATAAGAAAAAAAAAAAAAAGATATGAAGGGGAGATTGAAGGGAAAGGAGGAAAGTTGACGAGGAAAGGCGCGAGCCCATAAGAAAGCGCAAGTACGAGAGGAAGAGATACTCTCGGAGGGATAAAGGCGCGTTTAACTGAAACTCGTGGAAAGTTGCGGGCTCTCTAAATATGTAAATACGTGGCTACTGGATGTTATTATGCGCGCATATATATATATATATATATAGACACACGGATACGCGCGCACACTCATCTACATGTATATACATATATGTATATAGATTCGTAGCGCGCGCGCACAACGTAAGGTAAGCGACGTCCGGAAGAAAGCCGACGTAATCGTCCGATATTTAAGTAGCGAGTTTAGATACACTGGGTATATTTAAACGCGCTTATTATCATATAAATACAAGTTGGACGTTCAATTTACGCGCCGGAGGCTGTGCGTGGTCGCAGGAGCGCCGGGCGGCCTCCTCTTCTCTCCGTCGTCGTCGTCGTCGTCGTGCGCGCAACGGAGTTGCACAAAAGTTATTATTGTTATTACCGTACCGTTTAGAAACTTTTGTTGAACGCGGCGCAACGGACATTACGCGGCCTGTATGCACTTTGGTGCATCGAGTTATCCGTCGTTCTCCGGACTCGGATGATATTACGCGCGCTGCGGCGATTACGGGATGCAAAACTTGCCGCAAGATTTACGATCCGGCGTCGTCAAATGCGCAATCGCTGGCCAATAAAAGGATAGACTCGTGCTAATGTTTTTTTTTCCGCTGCAACGTCTTACGACATCCCGGGAGATATAGCACACAATGTTATTTAGAATCTAACGGCGGAAGAATCAAAGTCCGCGATGATACGAACAACAGAGCGTTCGTTGTCGGAGTTACTTAGCAATTTATATTAATGGAAGCTAATTAATTTAAGTATTAACTTTAACGTATTAATTTTAACGCTACATCGATAAATTTTTCACTTCGACTCGCGAGCGAGAACTCTCGTGACGGACACTTTCCACCGTTATTAATGAATCTTTGAAATATTAAGTCTATACAAGAGTGCTTTATAAGCGCCAGGGTTGTTACCCTCTCGGCGTGTATTGATACATATCTAGGAACAGTTTAAACACATAGACCCCTCCCGTACAAGCGCGCGTAATCGTAAAATCGATGCTTCGCTCCGCTTCGATTCCATATATTCCGGAGTAAAATTGTTTCGTAGTATTAAATAATAAATTCCCGACAAGCGAAACGTCGTTAATGTTATGTCAGAAAACCTGGGGCCGGATAATAATGGCTAGTTTTGCCTGGAATCAATTTAACCATTCGTAAAAAGCAGGACAGTCTAGAAATTCTGTTAATCTAGACGTTAACATTTTCTCGCACGTGTTTTCGAATATACAGTTCGAGAGAGAAATATATGCAATTTTGAGAGAATCTTCCGTGTGTCGCTAGAGGTGTGATCGAATTTGGAAGTTATCGATGATAACGATAACGTGATGACATTCAACATTTTAAACCAGCTCAGATTAATATACAATTTTTTAGAGTTTTTAATGTGGAATTTTTTTCGAAATATTAGACTTAATTTCTCGTTAAACGGCGAATCGTTGCTTATCAAGCGAGGCGATACGCAGTCGCTAAAGCTACTTGAAATTACGTGCAAAAATAACGCGGGGATTTTTATTGGGCGCCTAATAAAAACAAACGCGCAACTGCGTAACGCGGACGTCTCACGATATAAACACGAGTGCAGCGGCAGATACACCCTTATCAGGAGCGTGGCACGCATTCCCTCATTACCGGAGTCTCCCCCGGCGCATCCACCCCTTTCGGCTACCCCCGTCGCGACTTACTCCCGCACTCGGTTTCCCGCCC
Organism: Formica exsecta; assembly: GCF_003651465.1. Lineage (NCBI taxonomy): Eukaryota > Metazoa > Arthropoda > Insecta > Hymenoptera > Formicidae > Formica > Formica exsecta. The sequence continues at coordinate 1,517,906 of NW_021849743.1, read as the reverse complement.
TTCCCGCCGCAGGTCGCCCTCCCCCCTTTCTCTTCCCGTCGCCTACCATCCCGCGCGAGAGGGACGAATGCGAGGAAGATAACGCACGCCGGTGTGTCCGACAGATAGAGCTTGAAAAATGCCCATTTCTGGACGCGGCGGTACAATCATCCACCCTCTCCCCTCGCAATTCGAGCGTTCCACTTGCGTACGTGAAATTCAGAATGAAAAATTCGAGAGCACGCACGAGGAAATAATTGATTGGTAATCTCATAATAATATAGAAAATATATATTCTAATACTTTATATATTTTTTTTTCAATATTTTTCAGATAATTTGTTGTACTAGAAAAATTTAAATTGAGGCAATAAAAAATGTGAATAAAAGTTAATATGCGGCATATATCACAAAGGCAAAGACATCTTGGTTTATTCGATGCGCATGTAAAGGGAATCCAATCACATTTAGTCGCGTTCGGCTCGCGGAAAGACATATGATGAAATCGGTGGACCGTGCCAGCTAGGCAAAAAGGTATTAAATACCTCTTAACATGCAGATTACTCCCTAAAGACTTTGGTTCCCCGAACGTTGAGTGGACGATTATTTAATACCTCATCGGGAAGAGACTCCATTATATTTCGTGTGTATTCGTCCGCTCTTACGTTTTGTATAATATTGCTGTGTGAAATCGGATATGCGCTACTTTTTAAGGCTGGTCTAAAATTAACAATATTTATCTTAACTAAAAGCGGTTAAATTTTTTAGTCCAACATAATAACGTATATATATATATATATATACACATACGCTTAATTTAATGAAATTAACAGATAGTATCCCTATATATATATATATATATTAAAGAGGTAATTTGCGTAACGAAAAGACCAGGGAGAGAGATGCAGCACGAAAGGGTGGATTAGAGAAAAGAGGCGAATCGCAATAGTGTGTATCATGGGACTTGAGGAGATGGTCCGGCGAGGGAGTAAGGGGTAGGTAGGTCCAATCGCATTTAATAGCACAAAATTACGCCGAAATTGGATTCTAATTTAGCGTTCACGGGGCAAATGTATTCAAATTAGTTCAAGGGAAATAACAAGTCCTTCGCCCGCAGGATTAAATAAATTTTCCTTTCTGTTAATGATTATGTAGATTGAACGACATTTCTTCTGGTCGACATCGCGTTCTGGCGTGTCGCGTCTTTTTTCTTCTCTCTCCCTTAGACAGGTAGGGGCGCCACGGCATGCCGTGGCAGAGTCCACGGGACCGAATTAAGGATAATTGCCTCGTGCGGCGAGAGACCGAAAGGAGAAGGACCGGTGGGGATAAGGCGACGGTATCGGCCATTGCCGGCCAGCTCGTAAACGTCGCAAGACGAACATCGATTTTCGACGTAAATTTCGTTAATTTTTACGATTCCTCCCTCCTCCCCCTTCCCCAGTATTATGATTGCTTCGAGAAAAATAGTTTTGACAACTCCCGATACTACCGCTCGTTATCATAGATCGGAAGCAAATGAATTATCAAATCGATTTCTGCTCTACGGATATCGAGTTTAGAAAACTCGATCGGGACTCGTAAATAGACGCTATATTTCTAAGCCGGTGGTACTGTTCGCACGATTTCAACGCGAACGCGGAATTTCGCGAAACGGACGCGCGAAAACTCGATCGCATTAAAGCGGCGACCGCCGAAGAAAATACTCGATATACCAATAAAACCGATATGCCGCGTCGAAAATTTGGTGACCCGCGGAATGAGACACTTGGCAACCACCTGTGGCACGGCATTTCGAAACGAGTTCTAATCTTGCCAACTATGGGCCGGCCGAAACGCGTCATCGAATTTCCGGCATCACTCGCGGATCGGATCAAAATTGAAACGGAAATTACTTTTCGCGCCGAGCCGTTTTACGTTGACGGCTTAATAACTTGGCTGCGGCACGATAAATTAGTGTACCGTTATTTCGTTTACCTCGAGAGATCATTTGAAAAAAATCTACCGCTTTACGTCGAATGAAAATCGATAGAAAAAGAAAATTAGATTATCGACATCATCTTTTATATCCGATGTAAATTTTGTAATATATTTTTTGCAGTATATCTTTGCAATTAAACGTATACATAAATAGAAAATCAGTATTATGTATTCCATAATGTACGAATCTATACTGGAATACGCGTGTTCTCTGTAACATAAGCGATATTATAATGTAAGCAAGTCTATAATTAAAAAACATCATTCATTTAATATTTAATCAATATTAATAAAGCAGATATGATTGGTTCTCAAAGGTTTCCATTTAAGATTCATCAACAAAGAGCTCGACTGAGAAGTCGACGCGACGCTTCGTCATGCGGTTCGTTCACGATCCCCTTCGACGTGAAATTTGTCTCATTAACAATCTAATTAATAATCCAATTACGCAGCAAGATCCGCCCCGCGCCATATTTTCACGGTAAGGGGAAAACAATTCTGTCGGACGTTTCCCTTCCACTGCAGGTAGACGGAGAAATGGCGATAGCTTTGCGAGAGAGTGAGGCAAGTGGAAGAGGGTTAGTGCAGGAGCGGAGGTAGGGGAGGGATGTTTACCTCAACCCCCAGGAATTTAATAAGCAATTACCAGGGATGAAACGAGACGCATCCGTGTATCTGTATAACGAGGCGGTTTGCTGATGTGTGTGTATGTGTGTGTGTGTATGTGTGTGAACGCGCGGATGGGTACGAGAGAGAAAGAGACAGAGAAGGGGAAAACGAGAGGAGGACGCTTGTAGAAAATGTAACAGAAACGGGGATTAAAAGAAAGATAGAGCGAGAGAGAGAATAAATGAGCAAAGTGGTTAAAAGACGGGAGAATAAGACTGCAGCTCGATCAAAATAAAAGATAAATACAATATTTCCGATAAATTATAGCCGATTTCGTCGAATCACATTCCATTTGAAGAAGCAGAGATGTATGAGAATGATCTCAAAGGTCTTTAAAAATTATCTACTATACGATACGCGTATTAACTGTTTCAAGATAGACGATTTCGTTTGAACTCGCACCCAATTAATTTTCCACCTGGTATATCAGGTATATAAAATGAATAACTCGCGGCATCGTTGATGTCTGAATATTAAAATATTTTAAAGAGTTAATTAGGTTTGCACGCTGGTTGGTAGATTAATGTTTTAGGAAAAATCGGACACAGCAAGAACAATGTAAGCGTATTGCGGAGAGTTCTGTACTACTCTCCGACCCTTTAGTATTAACGCGATATGAATGTGTTGCGGGATAAAGAGAGAGAGAGAGAGAGAGAGAGAGAGAGAGACAGAGGGAGAGAGGGAGGAGAACTATAACGGATGCGGGGATGAGTCCGTTTTCGTGGTTAATTGGCTGGGTGTATTTGCACGTACTTGCGGCGTAATTATGTGTATACACGTATGTGCGTTACCTAATACCTAATAACGGCCTTGTGTACCAGCGAGAGCGAGAGATATGATTCGTTCGCTTATATAATGTCGTGACGGCCGCGAGAACATAATTAAAGAGCGTGGAATAAATTACCGAGACGATCGAGCAAATACAGACAAACTGAAAGTATAGAATGACTCACGTTTATAATCCTCTGACCGCTATTTTAAGATATAAAAATAAATGCGAAATATATATTTTTAACGATATTACAATTTCGGATCGCGCAATATGCGCCGAAAGGGTACGCGATCGGCGTACAAAGAGGCGGCTTCTTCAAAGGGCTTGACATCCAGATATTCCGGCCATTGGTACCCTCCCGTTTCCTATGTCTAGCACGGTGGTTTGTCATTCAAGGCACGCCGCCATAATTTGATATATTAGGTACACATAAGCGATGGCTGATCGCGGTTATTAGGTTGGGTACACGCTACAACCACCCCCGAACTCCCATCGGAACGACCCCTGACCTGTTCACTACCCATCCCTCGTCGTCTCTTGTTCCTCCATCTCCTCCCTCACCGCCTTCCCAACCCTCCCACCCTCTTTGCTCTGCCTCGTCGATTCAGATCGCGCGGCTATTTGCTATGCCGCTCGCAGTCGCGAAATAGGATTATTATTATAGCCGTGTGCGCGCTCGCTAACTTTGACAGAGCCATCCCGAAGTGCGAGAGATGGTGAGGGGAGAAAGAGGGAGAAGAACAAGCGCCCTTTCGCGTTTATAGTTGCAGCGAAAATTTCGTAAGATGTCTGAAACGCGACGAGCCGTAGAGTAAGAATGAAACACAGATGAACGGTAATAAATCTTCATTGGATGTAATAGAGAGCAAAGGGATAAGCTTAAAAGATTAAAACGGTAATCCGTAACAGTATTCGGATATTAGGAAAATTGTTGACGATTGACAATGGAATATCTATTTCGTTTCCCCTGACACGGTTTCATCGCGGAATTGGCGGAGCCGATTAATAGAGACGCGGAATTCGTTTCGACGCTACGATGCAAAAAGACGAACGTATACTGTATCCGACTTCCATTATCGAGATGGCGCCGGCAAAACTACAAACGGCTTATCATCGGCGTAACACGGGACCGCGCGTTACCCTCCCTTCTTTCCCCCCGCGGCTCGCCGTAACGCGTTCGCGTGTAAAAGTAACGCGGACACCTAACTGCAATTTGCGAAAAAAAAACGCCCGCGCGAATTAACGCCCTCGCGTTCCTTTAATCCACGCGACGATCCGCCGCTATTTTCTTTCCACCGTACCGTCCCGGACAGTTTCATTAATGCGCGACAATGTGCAAATTCATGCTGATCCTTCGTGTGCGCCTAATGAATCGCGCCCCCTCCCCCCTCCGGAATATTGTCGCGAGCCTTTGACAATGGCAGAACACACATAACGTCTGGTCGGTGCTTCAATCGATCATCGATAACAATCGTGCAAAATAGATAAGTGACTGAGAGAATGTCCAAGATAGACGGACCGAAAATAATTCTCTCTCTCTCTCTTCAAGTATATTTTTAGATATCAGTAAAGGCTTAAATTTTTAATAATGATAAAATATCTATATATGATATCTAAAAATATACTTGAAGAGAGAGAGAGAGAGAGAATAATTTTCTTTGTATAGAGAAAAAATATTGAAATACATGACAATATTTCTTAACCGGTCCTTCATTGGTCTGTCTATCCTGGTTTAGCGTATATCAATTAGATCCGCTTTTTCCGCGCTGATAACATCGGGAAACACATACAGCCCGGGCTCAATAAATTCTCGTTCAAAAAACCTACACGCCGTGCCGTAATTAGTATGCGTGCGACAAATGAAAAATGATTGCACCGCCGTAGATACGCGGACGCATGTGTGCATCCGCGCGTCATATCTTGCGCTGAATGCACTCCCGTCATTTTTCGTTAACGCCATGGTTCTCGTACGATATGATAAACCACGATATACGGTATTTACCGAAATGTTTCAGTATGCAGTATGCTATTTATTTCCTTAATATAATTATCTTTTTCTCTCTCTCTCTCTCATATAATATACATTATAAGGTTTCTCTATTTAATAAATATCCGTTCAATATTTTTCGTATTTTTATACGATATATTCTTCCTTTTCGTGTTTCTTGCATTTTTTCGTTGATTCGTGTATGTATTTTGGGATTAGTTACGCACGGAATATGAGTATCGACATTATCGAGCGGTTTTATCAAAGAGTACCAGGGCGACGTCGGGACAAATACGTTTCGAAGCACGACGATCGCGCCGCTATTTATTATTCAGTGGGTGGAAAAGGCTCGCCCTCCTGCGTGTATTTCGATCGCAGATAAACTTATCGGCGAGCGTAATGCGGGCTTTTTTACTTTAACGATCAGGTCCTTTTTCATGCGTACACTCGATTTGTCGAGAGTCGATCCCCAACAAGAGAAATAATTTGCGTTCCAAAAATAAGTCTTCTCAATTAAATAACAAATTAAAGAGAAAGGAGAAAAAGAGAGTAAAAAAATTTTCATTCTACATTTTTAAAACATAAAGAATTTAATTTGTAATATATTTATTATATTTAATAAACAAGTCTATATATATATTATATTATTAAATAGATTATCGACGTTCATAATAATTGTATATCTCAGATCTCTTTCACACTCCCTGAGCTAGACTAAAAAGAATTCATTTCTCTTAAGGAGCAATCGTTGAAATATTATATTAAAAACGCGTTTAATCGCGCGATGGCTATTATTAACCTCAAAGGCGGCTTGTCAACACGCGGCCGGCATAAATGCCACCTAATATCTCGGCAATGATAAATGTGACGGACATCTTCCTCTTTTTCGTCGAGACGCGCATAAAACGTTTTCTTAAAGGGAGACCAAAGAGTTTCATTAGATTCCGAGCAAATCCATTGCGTTTGTTAACGCGTGCACGCGCTGCACTTAGATTGTTATATTTAATTACGAACAACGTAATTTCCGCAGATGTCTTCATTCGCACATATAATCAATGCTCGAAGATAACGTGAATTCTAGTTATAATCAAGTCTGTTAATTTATACGATAGTGAATATGAATTTTTTCTTTTAATTTAACGCAGAGAGTTGGAGATGCCGAATTCAATAAATGGTAGTCTTCATATATATTTATGTCTGATATAAATTTGTAATTTATCTTTTAAAGGATAATATTATTATTAAACTAATTAATCAATTATCACTGCAGAGTGGCGATTAGTTGCAAAACGGATGCATTTCTCGATCGAGTCGATCGCGGTCCTCCGGTTCTGGCCACAAGTCCTTCCCTTCAATCCATCCATCCCGGGAACATCGTTAGATCACACACAAGGGCCTGTTCAAATATCATTACTCGGTTTGCTGCGGAGTCAAACGCGAATATCGCGAAATCGCGCAAACATTTCGTGAATCAGCTTCTACCATCCATACGCAACCAGCTGGGTATAACCACCTTCTGCGGTATTCTCTTAATTTCCCCCGTGAAATCGCTGTCAAGTTGAACGGATTAATTCCTCTCTATTTGCCGCGGCTATTCGTCCCTTCTCCTGCTCTTCTTCTCGCGTAATCTTGTCGAGATTGTAACAAACGATATTGATTTAATGGTTGAATTATGCTTCGATTAAACTGTCGCACGAATATATCTTCAATTGCGTGTATACAATCTTAATATAAAAGGATCTATGCTAATACTTTGTTTTATATACTCTTCTTTTTTCTCCTGTATTACTAGCTTATACTTTTTTGTAAGACATTTACTTTATTCTAGGATAAAAAAAATAGAGAGAAATAGAGAGAGAAAGAGTTTGTACGAGACATATAAAAATTTTTATAAACGTTATTTTTCAAACACGATAAAGAACAATAATAATATTAATTAAACAAGTAAAAGCGATTATTGCTAGGCAAACTATATTTTACATATTCAAATTTCAAGCAAAAGTGTAGGAATGGCAATGTTCAATTAAGTTGTCGTATGTTACTGCGATTGTAATTTAATTTAAATCACTCTGCATTTTATTTCATGATTATTTTGATAATCATCATCATGAGACATTGTCTTTTCTTTCAACGATCTTGCCTGTCTACTGCATTTTTATAGTAGTACCGTACATTAATTGAATTTAAAACGAGGGCTAAGTGTTTTCATGCAATTCTAAATCACTGCAAAAATATCCATAATTTTTTCTGTTCATTGACGCTCCAAACAAAGTATCCGTTTAATCAAACCAAGTAAGTTCTTCCAATTATAATAGTTACATTTTCAAAGTTGCAACAATCCTTCATTACATCTTGTAATTCTATTCATCTTACGGAGTCTTCTACGGCGTTTTTGGATATTCACGCGACCGCGCGTATACGTTCGTCGAACTCAGAAATTACCAAGTTCGAGGAACGGCACGGATGGTTGCTGACCAAGGGCAGGAAATTTCCGACTCGAGCCGCGGTCGAAGCGGGTGAGAGACGAGGGCGAGGGAAGCAGGGCGAGGGAAGCAGGGCGGGCGGGGTGGTGAAAATTTCAGCCTGCCGGTGGCCCGAATTAAGCGTCTAATTGTAAAGGCGACATGTGTGAGGGTGAGAGGGAGAGAGCCCCCGGGGGTGGTGGCGGAAAGTTGGCGCGACGAGCGCGATAGGGGCGCACAGGTCGGCCGGAGGTGAGAAGGTGGCGGGGGTGAAGGTAGCAATTAACTTCTCCTCGCGAGATTAGAGCGAGATATTACGAGATATCGAGCGACTTAACGGCAACACGCGAGAGACTTCAAAGGCAGTAATAAACTGCCTCTAATGAACCCCTTATCGCCGGTGCCGCCGTCCTCCCTCCCCCAACTCCTCCGACTCTCGCCCTCTTCTTCGTTTCCCTCAGCACCTCCGGCGACCTACCGTCTACGTACGTGCCGCCCTCAATGCGATGCGGGCTGAATCGAGCGCGGAAAATACGTTGTGTTCTCTTTCGCGCGAATGCGATTGACAGTCTCTCTCTTTCTCTCTCTTTCTGTTATCATCGCTGCTGCTATTACTCCTATGCTATTGCTTTCGTTATTCTAATGTTATACCATTGTTATACATGAATGAAATATGTGTTTCATTATTATGTTTCACTATCATCTATTATTTTATTTCTTCAGCTTAAATGGTGCTCCCTCTCTCTTATCTCTTCTTGAATGAAAAAAACTTTTTATATAAATATTTTAAAAAAGATATATATATTTATAAAGTTTTTTAATTCAAGAAATACTACACAACCTCTCTCTCTCTCTCTCTTTCTCTCATACATATTCCTATATATACCGCGCATGTGTGTGTATTAATCTCTACGACGTGATATAATTACGTTAATTCTCAATTATTAATCATCCTATTATCATGAAGACTATGTCGGGCTCAAATTAAATTCTCGATCGATTCAAAATAAAAAATGAGATCCAATCACAAAAATTATTAAAACATTGTCCGTTCTGAAAAAGATTGCGAAGGCAGTCTATTCGTCTTCCCGTTCGACGTTTCGCCGGTTTGTCCTCGTCTCGGCGGCTCGTCGCCGTCGCTCGTCGCGGAACTACGCGGCATGGCGCGTCGCCGAGCTCCGTCAAGCCCAATCATGTTGATTCAACAAAGTACCTACCTACCAAATTGCTGGAATTTGGTATTCGGCCAGAAAGATGGAGGGAGAAGGAGCCAGCAGAGCAAGCTAGAGGGCTGGAAGCCGTCTGATTGCACATCTAGGACAAACCAGCATCACGACGACGTCGCTCCAGCGGAAAGCCGAGCGATGATTGGCCGCACTCTCTCTCTCTCTCTCTCTCTCTCTCTCTCTCTCTCTCTTTCTCTCTCTCTGTCATCCCCCTTTTCCTCGATCCCTTCAAGCCCTCGTCCGTACGCCCGAAACCCGATGGCGTCGGGGGCTGGGGGTGATTGGACGCATCTCGGTGATTGTGGCACCCACCATCCACCCCTCTGCACTCTCCCTTCTCTATCCCTCTCTCTCTCTTTCTCTCTCCTTCCGTTCCGTCCTGGTCCACCGCGCCATCCCTCCTACACGGCTGTAAATCGAGTTTACCCTCTTGCCGTGGCTCAGCCCTTCAATCAAACTGATTGAAACATTCCTTGAATCCAAAAGAAACGAACCGCCATCCCTTCTATCTCGCCTCTCCTCAACCTCCCCGCTATCTTTCCGAATCGCACCGCGCGCGCTATCCTCTCCATCCATCTGTCTATCCACTCGGCTCGCGCGGATATATCCGTCGTTCTCTTTTCGACGAAGCAGTCGCAGTCTCTCGTACATGAGACACCGATGGTGTGTTTCGAGACAACCGGTTGGTTTCAATTCCGACAGTAGTTTGATTGTAAAGCTGCGCAGAGGGGTATAAAGCGCTTAGCGCGATATGATGTACCGAATGTTCCGCAAGAGCGTGCCATTGTTGCCTCAAGCGAGGATCATAGGCGAGTCTGATGCGTGTATACATCCTCTCAAATGCCGATTTGTTAATTTAGATTGGCTGTTAATTGTAATTTTTAATAAATATAAGATTGAGAGTATATATCATATCTGTATGTGTGTATGTGTGTGTGAGAGAGAAAGAGAGAAAGAGAAAAAATAAAGAGAGCGTTCTGTAATCTTCGTTATGTTTATAAATTTCTTCAATTCATCCTCGTACTTCATATTCTCTGACGATTTGATAATACTTTTTCTATTTCTTATTTTTAATTATTAGTTCCAAATGAATAAATTTTCCAAAAAAAAAAAAAATTCTTTCGTGTCTCT
>NW_021849743.1:1497905-1505453 GCF_003651465.1 Formica exsecta | reverse complement strand
CCGCCGTAGATACGCGGACGCATGTGTGCATCCGCGCGTCATATCTTGCGCTGAATGCACTCCCGTCATTTTTCGTTAACGCCATGGTTCTCGTACGATATGATAAACCACGATATACGGTATTTACCGAAATGTTTCAGTATGCAGTATGCTATTTATTTCCTTAATATAATTATCTTTTTCTCTCTCTCTCTCTCATATAATATACATAATATATAAGGTTTCTCTATTTAATAAATATCCGTTCAATATTTTTCGTATTTTTATACGATATATTCTTCCTTTTCGTGTTTCTTGCATTTTTTCGTTGATTCGTGTATGTATTTTGGGATTAGTTACGCACGGAATATGAGTATCGACATTATCGAGCGGTTTTATCAAAGAGTACCAGGGCGACGTCGGGACAAATACGTTTCGAAGCACGACGATCGCGCCGCTATTTATTATTCAGTGGGTGGAAAAGGCTCGCCCTCCTGCGTGTATTTCGATCGCAGATAAACTTATCGGCGAGCGTAATGCGGGCTTTTTTACTTTAACGATCAGGTCCTTTTTCATGCGTACACTCGATTTGTCGAGAGTCGATCCCCAACAAGAGAAATAATTTGCGTTCCAAAAATAAGTCTTCTCAATTAAATAACAAATTAAAGAGAAAGGAGAAAAAGAGAGTAAAAAAATTTTCATTCTACATTTTTAAAACATAAAGAATTTAATTTGTAATATATTTATTATATTTAATAAACAAGTCTTTATATATATTATATTATTAAATAGATTATCGACGTTCATAATAATTGTATATCTCAGATCTCTTTCACACTCCCTGAGCTAGACTAAAAAGAATTCATTTCTCTTAAGGAGCAATCGTTGAAATATTATATTAAAAACGCGTTTAATCGCGCGATGGCTATTATTAACCTCAAAGGCGGCTTGTCAACACGCTGCCGGCATAAATGCCACCTAATATCTCGGCAATGATAAATGTGACGGACATCTTCCTCTTTTTCGTCGAGACGCGCATAAAACGTTTTCTTAAAGGGAGACCAAAGAGTTTCATTAGATTCCGAGCAAATCCATTGCGTTTGTTAACGCGTGCACGCGCTGCACTTAGATTGTTATATTTAATTACGAACAACGTAATTTCCGCAGATGTCTTCATTCGCACATATAATCAATGCTCGAAGATAACGTGAATTCTAGTTATAATCAAGTCTGTTAATTTATACGATAGTGAATATGAATTTTTTCTTTTAATTTAACGCAGAGAGTTGGAGATGCCGAATTCAATAAATGGTAGTCTTCATATATATTTATGTCTGATATAAATTTGTAATTTATCTTTTAAAGGATAATATTATTATTAAACTAATTAATCAATTATCACTGCAGAGTGGCGATTAGTTGCAAAACGGATGCATTTCTCGATCGAGTCGATCGCGGTCCTCCGGTTCTGGCCACAAGTCCTTCCCTTCAATCCATCCATCCCGGGAACATCGTTAGATCACACACAAGGGCCTGTTCAAATATCATTACTCGGTTTGCTGCGGAGTCAAACGCGAATATCGCGAAATCGCGCAAACATTTCGTGAATCAGCTTCTACCATCCATACGCAACCAGCTGGGTATAACCACCTTCTGCGGTATTCTCTTAATTTCCCCCGTGAAATCGCTGTCAAGTTGAACGGATTAATTCCTCTCTATTTGCCGCGGCTATTCGTCCCTTCTCCTGCTCTTCTTCTCGCGTAATCTTGTCGAGATTGTAACAAACGATATTGATTTAATGGTTGAATTATGCTTCGATTAAACTGTCGCACGAATATATCTTCAATTGCGTGTATACAATCTTAATATAAAAGGATCTATGCTAATACTTTGTTTTATATACTCTTCTTTTTTCTCCTGTATTACTAGCTTATACTTTTTTGTAAGACATTTACTTTATTCTAGGATAAAAAAAATAGAGAGAAATAGAGAGAGAAAGAGTTTGTACGAGACATATAAAAATTTTTATAAACGTTATTTTTCAAACACGATAAAGAACAATAATAATATTAATTAAACAAGTAAAAGCGATTATTGCTAGGCAAACTATATTTTACATATTCAAATTTCAAGCAAAAGTGTAGGAATGGCAATGTTCAATTAAGTTGTCGTATGTTACTGCGATTGTAATTTAATTTAAATCACTCTGCATTTTATTTCATGATTATTTTGATAATCATCATCATGAGACATTGTCTTTTCTTTCAACGATCTTGCCTGTCTACTGCATTTGTATAGTAGTACCGTACATTAATTGAATTTAAAACGAGGGCTAAGTGTTTTCATGCAATTCTAAATCACTGCAAAAATATCCATAATTTTTTCTGTTCATTGACGCTCCAAACAAAGTATCCGTTTAATCAAACCAAGTAAGTTCTTCCAATTATAATAGTTACATTTTCAAAGTTGCAACAATCCTTCATTACATCTTGTAATTCTATTCATCTTACGGAGTCTTCTACGGCGTTTTTGGATATTCACGCGACCGCGCGTATACGTTCGTCGAACTCAGAAATTACCAAGTTCGAGGAACGGCACGGATGGTTGCTGACCAAGGGCAGGAAATTTCCGACTCGAGCCGCGGTCGAAGCGGGTGAGAGACGAGGGCGAGGGAAGCAGGGCGAGGGAAGCAGGGCGGGCGGGGTGGTGAAAATTTCAGCCTGCCGGTGGCCCGAATTAAGCGTCTAATTGTAAAGGCGACATGTGTGAGGGTGAGAGGGAGAGAGCCCCCGGGGGTGGTGGCGGAAAGTTGGCGCGTCTCTCTCTCTCTCATATAATATACATAATATATAAGGTTTCTCTATTTAATAAATATCCGTTCAATATTTTTCGTATTTTTATACGATATATTCTTCCTTTTCGTGTTTCTTGCATTTTTTCGTTGATTCGTGTATGTATTTTGGGATTAGTTACGCACGGAATATGAGTATCGACATTATCGAGCGGTTTTATCAAAGAGTACCAGGGCGACGTCGGGACAAATACGTTTCGAAGCACGACGATCGCGCCGCTATTTATTATTCAGTGGGTGGAAAAGGCTCGCCCTCCTGCGTGTATTTCGATCGCAGATAAACTTATCGGCGAGCGTAATGCGGGCTTTTTTACTTTAACGATCAGGTCCTTTTTCATGCGTACACTCGATTTGTCGAGAGTCGATCCCCAACAAGAGAAATAATTTGCGTTCCAAAAATAAGTCTTCTCAATTAAATAACAAATTAAAGAGAAAGGAGAAAAAGAGAGTAAAAAAATTTTCATTCTACATTTTTAAAACATAAAGAATTTAATTTGTAATATATTTATTATATTTAATAAACAAGTCTATATATATATTATATTATTAAATAGATTATCGACGTTCATAATAATTGTATATCTCAGATCTCTTTCACACTCCCTGAGCTAGACTAAAAAGAATTCATTTCTCTTAAGGAGCAATCGTTGAAATATTATATTAAAAACGCGTTTAATCGCGCGATGGCTATTATTAACCTCAAAGGCGGCTTGTCAACACGCGGCCGGCATAAATGCCACCTAATATCTCGGCAATGATAAATGTGACGGACATCTTCCTCTTTTTCGTCGAGACGCGCATAAAACGTTTTCTTAAAGGGAGACCAAAGAGTTTCATTAGATTCCGAGCAAATCCATTGCGTTTGTTAACGCGTGCACGCGCTGCACTTAGATTGTTATATTTAATTACGAACAACGTAATTTCCGCAGATGTCTTCATTCGCACATATAATCAATGCTCGAAGATAACGTGAATTCTAGTTATAATCAAGTCTGTTAATTTATACGATAGTGAATATGAATTTTTTCTTTTAATTTAACGCAGAGAGTTGGAGATGCCGAATTCAATAAATGGTAGTCTTCATATATATTTATGTCTGATATAAATTTGTAATTTATCTTTTAAAGGATAATATTATTATTAAACTAATTAATCAATTATCACTGCAGAGTGGCGATTAGTTGCAAAACGGATGCATTTCTCGATCGAGTCGATCGCGGTCCTCCGGTTCTGGCCACAAGTCCTTCCCTTCAATCCATCCATCCCGGGAACATCGTTAGATCACACACAAGGGCCTGTTCAAATATCATTACTCGGTTTGCTGCGGAGTCAAACGCGAATATCGCGAAATCGCGCAAACATTTCGTGAATCAGCTTCTACCATCCATACGCAACCAGCTGGGTATAACCACCTTCTGCGGTATTCTCTTAATTTCCCCCGTGAAATCGCTGTCAAGTTGAACGGATTAATTCCTCTCTATTTGCCGCGGCTATTCGTCCCTTCTCCTGCTCTTCTTCTCGCGTAATCTTGTCGAGATTGTAACAAACGATATTGATTTAATGGTTGAATTATGCTTCGATTAAACTGTCGCACGAATATATCTTCAATTGCGTGTATACAATCTTAATATAAAAGGATCTATGCTAATACTTTGTTTTATATACTCTTCTTTTTTCTCCTGTATTACTAGCTTATACTTTTTTGTAAGACATTTACTTTATTCTAGGATAAAAAAAATAGAGAGAAATAGAGAGAGAAAGAGTTTGTACGAGACATATAAAAATTTTTATAAACGTTATTTTTCAAACACGATAAAGAACAATAATAATATTAATTAAACAAGTAAAAGCGATTATTGCTAGGCAAACTATATTTTACATATTCAAATTTCAAGCAAAAGTGTAGGAATGGCAATGTTCAATTAAGTTGTCGTATGTTACTGCGATTGTAATTTAATTTAAATCACTCTGCATTTTATTTCATGATTATTTTGATAATCATCATCATGAGACATTGTCTTTTCTTTCAACGATCTTGCCTGTCTACTGCATTTTTATAGTAGTACCGTACATTAATTGAATTTAAAACGAGGGCTAAGTGTTTTCATGCAATTCTAAATCACTGCAAAAATATCCATAATTTTTTCTGTTCATTGACGCTCCAAACAAAGTATCCGTTTAATCAAACCAAGTAAGTTCTTCCAATTATAATAGTTACATTTTCAAAGTTGCAACAATCCTTCATTACATCTTGTAATTCTATTCATCTTACGGAGTCTTCTACGGCGTTTTTGGATATTCACGCGACCGCGCGTATACGTTCGTCGAACTCAGAAATTACCAAGTTCGAGGAACGGCACGGATGGTTGCTGACCAAGGGCAGGAAATTTCCGACTCGAGCCGCGGTCGAAGCGGGTGAGAGACGAGGGCGAGGGAAGCAGGGCGAGGGAAGCAGGGCGGGCGGGGTGGTGAAAATTTCAGCCTGCCGGTGGCCCGAATTAAGCGTCTAATTGTAAAGGCGACATGTGTGAGGGTGAGAGGGAGAGAGCCCCCGGGGGTGGTGGCGGAAAGTTGGCGCGACGAGCGCGATAGGGGCGCACAGGTCGGCCGGAGGTGAGAAGGTGGCGGGGGTGAAGGTAGCAATTAACTTCTCCTCGCGAGATTAGAGCGAGATATTACGAGATATCGAGCGACTTAACGGCAACACGCGAGAGACTTCAAAGGCAGTAATAAACTGCCTCTAATGAACCCCTTATCGCCGGTGCCGCCGTCCTCCCTCCCCCAACTCCTCCGACTCTCGCCCTCTTCTTCGTTTCCCTCAGCACCTCCGGCGACCTACCGTCTACGTACGTGCCGCCCTCAATGCGATGCGGGCTGAATCGAGCGCGGAAAATACGTTGTGTTCTCTTTCGCGCGAATGCGATTGACAGTCTCTCTCTTTCTCTCTCTTTCTGTTATCATCGCTGCTGCTATTACTCCTATGCTATTGCTTTCGTTATTCTAATGTTATACCATTGTTATACATGAATGAAATATGTGTTTCATTATTATGTTTCACTATCATCTATTATTTTATTTCTTCAGCTTAAATGGTGCTCCCTCTCTCTTATCTCTTCTTGAATGAAAAAAACTTTTTATATAAATATTTTAAAAAAGATATATATATTTATAAAGTTTTTTAATTCAAGAAATACTACACAACCTCTCTCTCTCTCTCTCTTTCTCTCATACATATTCCTATATATACCGCGCATGTGTGTGTATTAATCTCTACGACGTGATATAATTACGTTAATTCTCAATTATTAATCATCCTATTATCATGAAGACTATGTCGGGCTCAAATTAAATTCTCGATCGATTCAAAATAAAAAATGAGATCCAATCACAAAAATTATTAAAACATTGTCCGTTCTGAAAAAGATTGCGAAGGCAGTCTATTCGTCTTCCCGTTCGACGTTTCGCCGGTTTGTCCTCGTCTCGGCGGCTCGTCGCCGTCGCTCGTCGCGGAACTACGCGGCATGGCGCGTCGCCGAGCTCCGTCAAGCCCAATCATGTTGATTCAACAAAGTACCTACCTACCAAATTGCTGGAATTTGGTATTCGGCCAGAAAGATGGAGGGAGAAGGAGCCAGCAGAGCAAGCTAGAGGGCTGGAAGCCGTCTGATTGCACATCTAGGACAAACCAGCATCACGACGACGTCGCTCCAGCGGAAAGCCGAGCGATGATTGGCCGCACTCTCTCTCTCTCTCTCTCTCTCTCTCTCTCTCTCTCTCTTTCTCTCTCTCTGTCATCCCCCTTTTCCTCGATCCCTTCAAGCCCTCGTCCGTACGCCCGAAACCCGATGGCGTCGGGGGCTGGGGGTGATTGGACGCATCTCGGTGATTGTGGCACCCACCATCCACCCCTCTGCACTCTCCCTTCTCTATCCCTCTCTCTCTCTTTCTCTCTCCTTCCGTTCCGTCCTGGTCCACCGCGCCATCCCTCCTACACGGCTGTAAATCGAGTTTACCCTCTTGCCGTGGCTCAGCCCTTCAATCAAACTGATTGAAACATTCCTTGAATCCAAAAGAAACGAACCGCCATCCCTTCTATCTCGCCTCTCCTCAACCTCCCCGCTATCTTTCCGAATCGCACCGCGCGCGCTATCCTCTCCATCCATCTGTCTATCCACTCGGCTCGCGCGGATATATCCGTCGTTCTCTTTTCGACGAAGCAGTCGCAGTCTCTCGTACATGAGACACCGATGGTGTGTTTCGAGACAACCGGTTGGTTTCAATTCCGACAGTAGTTTGATTGTAAAGCTGCGCAGAGGGGTATAAAGCGCTTAGCGCGATATGATGTACCGAATGTTCCGCAAGAGCGTGCCATTGTTGCCTCAAGCGAGGATCATAGGCGAGTCTGATGCGTGTATACATCCTCTCAAATGCCGATTTGTTAATTTAGATTGGCTGTTAATTGTAATTTTTAATAAATATAAGATTGAGAGTATATATCATATCTGTATGTGTGTATGTGTGTGTGAGAGAGAAAGAGAGAAAGAGAAAAAATAAAGAGAGCGTTCTGTAATCTTCGTTATGTTTATAAATTTCTTCAATTCATCCTCGTACTTCATATTCTCTGACGATTTGATAATACTTTTTCTATTTCTTATTTTTAATTATTAGTTCCAAATGAATAAATTTTCCAAAAAAAAAAAAAATTCTTTCGTGTCTCT
>NW_021849743.1:1478754-1496094 GCF_003651465.1 Formica exsecta | reverse complement strand
CCGCCGTAGATACGCGGACGCATGTGTGCATCCGCGCGTCATATCTTGCGCTGAATGCACTCCCGTCATTTTTCGTTAACGCCATGGTTCTCGTACGATATGATAAACCACGATATACGGTATTTACCGAAATGTTTCAGTATGCAGTATGCTATTTATTTCCTTAATATAATTATCTTTTTCTCTCTCTCTCTCTCATATAATATACATAATATATAAGGTTTCTCTATTTAATAAATATCCGTTCAATATTTTTCGTATTTTTATACGATATATTCTTCCTTTTCGTGTTTCTTGCATTTTTTCGTTGATTCGTGTATGTATTTTGGGATTAGTTACGCACGGAATATGAGTATCGACATTATCGAGCGGTTTTATCAAAGAGTACCAGGGCGACGTCGGGACAAATACGTTTCGAAGCACGACGATCGCGCCGCTATTTATTATTCAGTGGGTGGAAAAGGCTCGCCCTCCTGCGTGTATTTCGATCGCAGATAAACTTATCGGCGAGCGTAATGCGGGCTTTTTTACTTTAACGATCAGGTCCTTTTTCATGCGTACACTCGATTTGTCGAGAGTCGATCCCCAACAAGAGAAATAATTTGCGTTCCAAAAATAAGTCTTCTCAATTAAATAACAAATTAAAGAGAAAGGAGAAAAAGAGAGTAAAAAAATTTTCATTCTACATTTTTAAAACATAAAGAATTTAATTTGTAATATATTTATTATATTTAATAAACAAGTCTTTATATATATTATATTATTAAATAGATTATCGACGTTCATAATAATTGTATATCTCAGATCTCTTTCACACTCCCTGAGCTAGACTAAAAAGAATTCATTTCTCTTAAGGAGCAATCGTTGAAATATTATATTAAAAACGCGTTTAATCGCGCGATGGCTATTATTAACCTCAAAGGCGGCTTGTGAACACGCGACCGGCATAAATGCCACCTAATATCTCGGCAATGATAAATGTGACGGACATCTTCCTCTTTTTCGTCGAGACGCGCATAAAACGTTTTCTTAAAGGGAGACCAAAGAGTTTCATTAGATTCCGAGCAAATCCATTGCGTTTGTTAACGCGTGCACGCGCTGCACTTAGATTGTTATATTTAATTACGAACAACGTAATTTCCGCAGATGTCTTCATTCGCACATATAATCAATGCTCGAAGATAACGTGAATTCTAGTTATAATCAAGTCTGTTAATTTATACGATAGTGAATATGAATTTTTTCTTTTAATTTAACGCAGAGAGTTGGAGATGCCGAATTCAATAAATGGTAGTCTTCATATATATTTATGTCTGATATAAATTTGTAATTTATCTTTTAAAGGATAATATTATTATTAAACTAATTAATCAATTATCACTGCAGAGTGGCGATTAGTTGCAAAACGGATGCATTTCTCGATCGAGTCGATCGCGGTCCTCCGGTTCTGGCCACAAGTCCTTCCCTTCAATCCATCCATCCCGGGAACATCGTTAGATCACACACAAGGGCCTGTTCAAATATCATTACTCGGTTTGCTGCGGAGTCAAACGCGAATATCGCGAAATCGCGCAAACATTTCGTGAATCAGCTTCTACCATCCATACGCAACCAGCTGGGTATAACCACCTTCTGCGGTATTCTCTTAATTTCCCCCGTGAAATCGCTGTCAAGTTGAACGGATTAATTCCTCTCTATTTGCCGCGGCTATTCGTCCCTTCTCCTGCTCTTCTTCTCGCGTAATCTTGTCGAGATTGTAACAAACGATATTGATTTAATGGTTGAATTATGCTTCGATTAAACTGTCGCACGAATATATCTTCAATTGCGTGTATACAATCTTAATATAAAAGGATCTATGCTAATACTTTGTTTTATATACTCTTCTTTTTTCTCCTGTATTACTAGCTTATACTTTTTTGTAAGACATTTACTTTATTCTAGGATAAAAAAAATAGAGAGAAATAGAGAGAGAAAGAGTTTGTACGAGACATATAAAAATTTTTATAAACGTTATTTTTCAAACACGATAAAGAACAATAATAATATTAATTAAACAAGTAAAAGCGATTATTGCTAGGCAAACTATATTTTACATATTCAAATTTCAAGCAAAAGTGTAGGAATGGCAATGTTCAATTAAGTTGTCGTATGTTACTGCGATTGTAATTTAATTTAAATCACTCTGCATTTTATTTCATGATTATTTTGATAATCATCATCATGAGACATTGTCTTTTCTTTCAACGATCTTGCCTGTCTACTGCATTTTTATAGTAGTACCGTACATTAATTGAATTTAAAACGAGGGCTAAGTGTTTTCATGCAATTCTAAATCACTGCAAAAATATCCATAATTTTTTCTGTTCATTGACGCTCCAAACAAAGTATCCGTTTAATCAAACCAAGTAAGTTCTTCCAATTATAATAGTTACATTTTCAAAGTTGCAACAATCCTTCATTACATCTTGTAATTCTATTCATCTTACGGAGTCTTCTACGGCGTTTTTGGATATTCACGCGACCGCGCGTATACGTTCGTCGAACTCAGAAATTACCAAGTTCGAGGAACGGCACGGATGGTTGCTGACCAAGGGCAGGAAATTTCCGACTCGAGCCGCGGTCGAAGCGGGTGAGAGACGAGGGCGAGGGAAGCAGGGCGAGGGAAGCAGGGCGGGCGGGGTGGTGAAAATTTCAGCCTGCCGGTGGCCCGAATTAAGCGTCTAATTGTAAAGGCGACATGTGTGAGGGTGAGAGGGAGAGAGCCCCCGGGGGTGGTGGCGGAAAGTTGGCGCGACGAGCGCGATAGGGGCGCACAGGTCGGCCGGAGGTGAGAAGGTGGCGGGGGTGAAGGTAGCAATTAACTTCTCCTCGCGAGATTAGAGCGAGATATTACGAGATATCGAGCGACTTAACGGCAACACGCGAGAGACTTCAAAGGCAGTAATAAACTGCCTCTAATGAACCCCTTATCGCCGGTGCCGCCGTCCTCCCTCCCCCAACTCCTCCGACTCTCGCCCTCTTCTTCGTTTCCCTCAGCACCTCCGGCGACCTACCGTCTACGTACGTGCCGCCCTCAATGCGATGCGGGCTGAATCGAGCGCGGAAAATACGTTGTGTTCTCTTTCGCGCGAATGCGATTGACAGTCTCTCTCCTTCTCTCTCTTTCTGTTATCATCGTTGCTGCTATTACTCCTATGCTATTGCTTTCGTTATTCTAATGTTATACCATTGTTATACATGAATGAAATATGTGTTTCATTATTATGTTTCACTATCATCTATTATTTTATTTCTTCAGCTTAAATGGTGCTCCCTCTCTCTTATCTCTTCTTGAATGAAAAAAACTTTTTATATAAATATTTTAAAAAAGATATATATATTTATAAAGTTTTTTAATTCAAGAAATACTACACAACCTCTCTCTCTCTCTCTCTTTCTCTCATACATATTCCTATATATACCGCGCATGTGTGTGTATTAATCTCTACGACGTGATATAATTACGTTAATTCTCAATTATTAATCATCCTATTATCATGAAGACTATGTCGGGCTCAAATTAAATTCTCGATCGATTCAAAATAAAAAATGAGATCCAATCACAAAAATTATTAAAACATTGTCCGTTCTGAAAAAGATTGCGAAGGCAGTCTATTCGTCTTCCCGTTCGACGTTTCGCCGGTTTGTCCTCGTCTCGGCGGCTCGTCGCCGTCGCTCGTCGCGGAACTACGCGGCATGGCGCGTCGCCGAGCTCCGTCAAGCCCAATCATGTTGATTCAACAAAGTACCTACCTACCAAATTGCTGGAATTTGGTATTCGGCCAGAAAGATGGAGGGAGAAGGAGCCAGCAGAGCAAGCTAGAGGGCTGGAAGCCGTCTGATTGCACATCTAGGACAAACCAGCATCACGACGACGTCGCTCCAGCGGAAAGCCGAGCGATGATTGGCCGCACTCTCTCTCTCTCTCTCTCTCTCTCTCTCTCTGTCATCCCCCTTTTCCTCGATCCCTTCAAGCCCTCGTCCGTACGCCCGAAACCCGATGGCGTCGGGGGCTGGGGGTGATTGGACGCATCTCGGTGATTGTGGCACCCACCATCCACCCCTCTGCACTCTCCCTTCTCTATCCCTCTCTCTCTCTTTCTCTCTCCTTCCGTTCCGTCCTGGTCCACCGCGCCATCCCTCCTACACGGCTGTAAATCGAGTTTACCCTCTTGCCGTGGCTCAGCCCTTCAATCAAACTGATTGAAACATTCCTTGAATCCAAAAGAAACGAACCGCCATCCCTTCTATCTCGCCTCTCCTCAACCTCCCCGCTATCTTTCCGAATCGCACCGCGCGCGCTATCCTCTCCATCCATCTGTCTATCCACTCGGCTCGCGCGGATATATCCGTCGTTCTCTTTTCGACGAAGCAGTCGCAGTCTCTCGTACATGAGACACCGATGGTGTGTTTCGAGACAACCGGTTGGTTTCAATTCCGACAGTAGTTTGATTGTAAAGCTGCGCAGAGGGGTATAAAGCGCTTAGCGCGATATGATGTACCGAATGTTCCGCAAGAGCGTGCCATTGTTGCCTCAAGCGAGGATCATAGGCGAGTCTGATGCGTGTATACATCCTCTCAAATGCCGATTTGTTAATTTAGATTGGCTGTTAATTGTAATTTTTAATAAATATAAGATTGAGAGTATATATCATATCTGTATGTGTGTATGTGTGTGTGAGAGAGAAAGAGAGAAAGAGAAAAAATAAAGAGAGCGTTCTGTAATCTTCGTTATGTTTATAAATTTCTTCAATTCATCCTCGTACTTCATATTCTCTGACGATTTGATAATACTTTTTCTATTTCTTATTTTTAATTATTAGTTCCAAATGAATAAATTTTCCAAAAAAAAAAAAAAATCTATCGTGTCTCTGATTTTTTGATGAAAGGAAGAAAGCAAACCGGTGGGCATCGGAATAGACGATGTTAGACCCATCCCGAGGACGGAGGCGTCTCGTAGTCAAATATTGATACTAGGCCGGACTAAATCGCTCGCCTATGCCAACAGATTAGAACGTACGTGTACTATGGTCGAGTAATAGCAATCGCGCGATAAGGAAAGGACCGGTGAGATTGAAATACTAATGTTAGCGTAGCGATCGATGTGATCAATCACAAAACTACCTGCTCATGTCTATATCAATGCCTTCCTTTTACTTTTAGTGTTCTCGTATTACATAATAATGTTTTAGCTGCGGTATTATACTATTATGAAACGTATATAGAAACACAACTGGAGGAGCGTGTTTAACTGCAACGTAAAATGCAAGAAATGTCGCTCCTCGTGCGGATATAACCGGTTGATGAGTAAAAAAAAAAAAAAAAAAAAAAGACTGACAGTTCCATTACCTCCGGTACGTGCGGCCCGGCCAGGTTGTGCCGATCTATTTCGGGGGGACTAACTAAGTTCAGCGTCTGTTTCTCATTAAATTGCGCTCTGACCTCGAATCCTCTAAATTTGGAACGGCTACGCCGATTAAGTGCATATTCATCGTGGCGCGGCAATGCCAAAGTTTTCGGACATTCATTGATAAACGATTGGCGAGAGATGTGCATATTGTATCAAGTATAATGGAATCATAATAGTCCGACAAAATGCAAGTGTCGAAAAAACATGGTAAAAATATTTAAAATACGTCTTATTTTTTTCCGACGTCTTTTCGATACTCGATATCGCTTGAGTTAAACACGCATGATATAAATATCGCAATTATTTGCTTTTATTAGAACTTGTCCATTTTATTTTTGTATTGTTATAATTTTCTATTTATCTTATCGTATTTCCGATATCTTAATTTTCTACATTCGCATCTCTCTGAATTAATCTTAGTTTTCTCGTTATTTAAGTCACATGAAATCTTCGATTTCGAGAAATTTTCACATATATTTAAATCTCTTCGAATTCTTCGGAGTTTAGGCAGAGTTTAGTCTACATACTCTTTGATATATTTCAACAGCACGGTGAGTAATAATCGGCCGAAGCTATCGAAAAGAGAAGGCAAGTATAATTACAAGATATGACGTAAAACAGCAACATCCTAGTCCGCGGCTATTTTGCACGAGAGGAATGTTGATTACACGATATTGGCTCCCAGGAATCCCGGCGCGGTATAAACGAACGCGCGGCAAGTATCACGATAAATTAGTTGTAATGACCCGGCACAATAACAGTGTTTATTATTAATAACGAAACGTTGAGCGCGTCGTTATTAGTTTCAAGAAATTAGACGGCGCAATTCTGTTGGTCGCGCAGAGTCGCGCTTGCGCTGGCAGAACGGAATATTCGATGCCGTGCGCGACGTAGTACCTAATTTAATGGAAGCGATAATTTCTAGCTTATTCATGAGTGACCATCGTTATCAGCTCTTCAACGCGATAAGAGGCGATACGCCGAAGAAGGTTGCGTTCCGGTGTTTACGTAGTGTCGTCTAAATACCGAGAACCCTTCTTATATACAGCCGAAAGAGAAATTTTTTTTTTTTATTTGAAACAAATTTCTTAAATAATTTTCTATTAATCCTGTGACGGATGTCACAGATATATTTAACGCACAAGACAGGGCAAACAGGCGGTAGACTTACCGTCTGTAGTCGGCCTTGCAGAGAATCATGCCGCTTTTGGTGTAGCAGGACTGGCCGATTTCCCCCAATACAACTTGGCAATACGTGCACTTGAGGCAGCCAATGTGCCAGTACTGATCCATCGCTAGCAGCAGCCATCTTTCCACTATTTGTACACCGCAGCCGGCGCAGTGCCGAAGGCCTGTTGACCCGCTTGGACCGCCTTCTTGCTACAATATAACATTTTCATTTTGTTAGTTGTCAGGCGAATGTACACCGTAACCGCTAAATTTATAAATTGCAGACTAGACTGATTTATATCGATCGAAATTACTAGCGTACGTCCTCTCGATTCGAGACAGCAGGAAAAAATAGTCGATTATGAAATTCAAACACGAGTTTACGATAAAGACGCGACGATGATAAGAAATATTTTTTAAAGATGTGTACGAGGAGTTGCAACATGTCTTAGAAATCATTCCTACCCCATTATAAGTAGAAATTCAAGCATCGTGGTAATTAATGCGAAACAGAAAGTCATTAACGGGCACTAAATCATTACGACGTCTTAAGTGCGCGCTTATTATGAATGCTTACTCGTGATTATGCAAACACACGAACGTAGGCGAACGTAACTCTTCACTCGCGGGATTTACAACTTACTCACTAATTTCACTTTGAACAATGTTGCTCAATATTGTATTACATTGCCTCAGTTTATCATTAAATCGGCAAAACAACAACAGCAATAGTCTCACATATTTGGCGATTTCTCTTTATTTACATTTAAATAAAAACATAACGATGGAGAAAATAAGAAAAGTCTATAGCAATGTGTGTGAAAGTAGTTGTTTCGTTTGTATTATTTATATAGGTTAAAAAAAAAAAAAAAGAAATTGTTGGATAATTAAAAAATCCGAACCGTCGATTTGATAAATAATACAAAACAAATGCGTTGTTGTTGGAGCGAATAGACTTCTATGTATTGGTTCAAAAACTTAACATAATTAGAAATTTATTTTTAGATTCTTATTATCAACTTGGAAATCACAATAGCAATGTATCAGTTGGATACGCACACGAATACGCATTCGACGTATACCGCGGATACGAGAGCGGATGTGTTTATTTGTCGCGTTAAGGATCGTACACTCCAAAAAATGTGTTTCCCGCAAAAATTCCCTCGTTTATGCTTACTTTAATTTCTGTCTTGATATTAGCGGGAAACCACTTATCCATCCGCGCGATTGTATTGTAGTGATACGGGTATTGGACTTCCATGATACACTCACTCCGTGTCGAACGCACAGTACGAAGAAGAAAAGAACGGAAAAAAGAAAAGAAAAAAAAAAAAGAGGAAAAATCCGATCCTGGGCCGCACGGATTCACTCGGCCGATGGATATCACTCGCGGCCTCGAACAACAAGAAGTTCCCGTTGCGGTACACTCACTTTCCCCCACCGCGATCGACGAGATTTCAAAGATCAGGATCCTCTGGTCAATTTTTTGGCTCTACGGAACCAATGACGAAGCGCCACGATCACGAGCAACGAGCGAAATCTTCACGAAACTCGCCGCTTTCGGCGACGCGTTCCCTTGCGCGATGCAGTCATGGACGCGCGCGCAGAAAGGAAGCGAGAGAGCGAAACGAAACGAAGCGGAGCGCAGACAGGACCCAACTGGCTGGTGCTGCGGGCCCCCGAATGCCTTGCGGGCCTGCGGGTTCAGGTACCTTGGCTCGAGTGGGGAGGATAAAAAGGCAAGCCTAGAAAGGACCCAACCAACGTTGAGAGAGAATGCCAGATAAAGATGGTAAGAGGGAACGACGAAGCGAGGGGGAGGGGAATCAAGTGGACCGGGAGGGGAGGTGAACGGAGGACCGTGTGTTTGTGTGTAAGAGAGAGAAAGACTCGGGCGGCAGAGAAGGGGAGAGAAAGAGGAAGGGGGTCTTTTCCATAGCAGCGGTTGAGAGAAAAAGAGAATGGAAAAGAGACAAGGAGAGAGGTGGAGGTGTAAGAGGGGTATATTCTGGGACAGGCTCCCTAAGTGCCTGAGTCTTACAAAGTTGTATAAAGCGAAAGTTGCGGCAGATTTTCGGATACGTTATGTATTACAATGATTGAAAAAATCGAAAATATAGCATATGCAAAATAAAAAAATAACAAAATAAGACGAGAAAAACGATATGGAGAAAGGAAAAAAAATAGTGAAAGAAAATGAGAAAAAAAGAGAGAATATAAAGCGTAGAGAGAAATAGAAACATGTAGAATGGATGAATTAAAAATTCAAAGAAGATGTAAAGTCGGAGGAATAGAAAAACAGAGAGATGAGAATCAGAAACGACATGAACAGAAAATATAGAAGGATAAGATGTAAATACAAGAAAGGCAGAACATAGAGATCTGTAGAGAAAAATAAGAAGAAGAGTGCCAAAAAAATAGAGATACAAAAGAATATAGAACAATTAAAATATCTATAATTATCCAAATCTCAAAAAAGGAATAATAATACAATATTCAAGAATAATAATTTGAGCAACCAATAGCGTGCATTACAAATTGGATACAAATTTTAGAATTTGAAATAGTTGTAAAACTTAAAAAATCAAAAATTTTATAATGTATGAAAAGAAAAATTTTGAATCCCAAAATGGATATAATAACGTTATTTTTTGATAATTTTTCTCTCACATTCTATATATATTCTTTAGATATGTAAAAAAATAATTTCTTAAAAATTTAAGCTTTTATTATCGTCTTCTCAAACAACCGTAGTCAAAGTAGAATCCTACGATTTTAGTTATTTTTTTCGCAAAAGAAGAAATAAATCATAATTCCTCAAAAATTCGGATAATAAATATCAAACTTTGTAAATTATATCCAAAGAATTAATGGACAAAATCAGTGATAATCACACGAAAATGTTGAGCAAATGAGAAATTGTCACGCTAGACAGCATTAATTAGTGCAAAATTAAAAGTACTAAAAAATAATTCACAAATTACAGGCAACAGACGTACAGATTTTTGGATATTTAAATGGAAACCGGAAGAGAGAGTACAGTCAGCATAGAAAGAGACGAATAAAGAATAAGAGTTGAAGAAGCAACGTACAGTCACAGGAAGAGACAGAATCTTGTGTGGGGGAAAGACAGAAAGAAAGAGAGAGAGAGAGAGAGAGAGAAAGAGGAAGGGCAGATATAAAGCATCAAGCAGAAAGCTACAAGAGGAAACCGCGCGCGCACAGACTCCCCTCCGCCCCTATTCAATTATATTTCTCCATCATAAATGCCTACATTGTTACGTTTGTCAATAGCGGGGTAAGTGAGGGTCGGACGAACCGACAATATCTGCTGAATCGTAGCCTGTGATCCTACGTTATGCCGTTCTTGGGTCCTTTGCGAAGGGCCTTAGGGACTCTTCGCCGCGTCTTTGAAACTACCTGTACCCGCTTCGCTTCAATATCGCACGAGATATTGAATTTCAGGTTCGCGTATAATATAAAATATAATGTAAAAAATTTCGCGACATTTAAAATAACGTTTCTCGCGAAGAGACGCAAATAATAATATAAAATTTTTCGCAGGTTCTTTCAAAAATCTGGTACTCACCTTGAGCGTGCAGTTGTTATTGTGGTTAACTGGTGGATACGCGGGGTGTCCCGGCATGTGCGGATGGGGGTGTCCGGGGTGATGCGGATGATCCGGCATCATGCCGCCGCCACCATGATGATGCCCGTTGCTGCCCATGCCCTGTCCGGGCTGCAGGGCGCCATAGGGGGTAGCGGGATCGCCGGCACCGCCGGCATGCGGGGGTGAATGCGGGCTTGGCAAGTCGGGGGTGGTCGTCGTGCCGCCGCCGCTACCGCCGCTGCCGCTGCCCCTTCCGCCAGTTCCGTATGCGTGATGCGGCCCGCCGGGCCCCGGATGATGCGGACTGCTCGAGAGCGAGGGATGGTGAGGGTAGGCTGCGGAATGGCCCGGATGGTGGGGGTTCATGCCAGCGGTTAACGCGCTCGCCAGTTTGACCGATGAGAGGGTGGGCTCAAAGAGCCCACCGACGGTTTCCAACGGCGAAATAGAGAAGGAAAGAGCTTTACGGCGCTCTATTGAATTCCGGCACCGGTGTTTTTCTTCCGGTACTTTGATGAAACCTGTAACGATAAAATAAAAGCGTCTTTTTTAAGCTGATTGATTTAAATTTCATATAAAAGTATCAGTGTTTAAATCTTACAATCGTTATCGTGTTAAATCAACAAATGTGATAGATCGAGACATCGATTATTTTTCTCGGTGATCATTTATTAATTAAGGAGAATTTTTCCTAATTATCATATAATAATTAATACTATATAAAATATAATTTCTTGCATATTATTCTCGCTATATTTAAAAAATCTTACCCACGTGGCTGTTTATAGCGCAATACGAAAGTCATCGAATTCAAATGCAAACGGAAAAAAATTTTGTTAACTTAAAAGGTACATTAGAATTCATGAAACCCGACTTATTATGGAAACCATGGAACTGACAAGTGTGATCTGCGGGACACGCCCACCTTAATTAACAATAATGGTCCTGGTAACCCTGCGGGTGCCGATCAACCTTCTATTCGAAACTTCTGTCTTTTTGTCCCTCGGGACAAAAGTAACGAGCGCCCTTTATTCGGCCGATTTTAAGAGCAGCCAAAGGTCTTACGGGATTCTTCCCCGAATTCTTAGGCCTTAGCATCTTTTTTCAGTAAAATTAACCAATTCACCATATATACACGCACATAATGATTAATAAATAATAAAAGGACGTTTTTTATAGCAATAATTGATAATAAATTCGCATTCACGTATATAATATTGAAAAATTCTTTTAAGGGGGAGAACGCGTTTCGTGCGCTTTATTTCGATAAATGTAGTCCCATTGTACGCAGGGAAAGTAAAAATATCGGTGTGCGCGACCCTCGGTGGGAGAAAGTAATTAGCGCGCGCGCGCTGAAGCATATATTATTCCACGATGCAAGCGCACATCGGTACATTGGAACACACTCAGGCTCTTAATACGTATTTAATTAAGTATGCCGTGGTGGAGGGAGAAAGGGAAAGAGAAAGAGAAAGAGAAAGAGAGAGGGAGCGTAGGAGAACGCGCGGAGAAGGCAGACAGCGGGGGTGGGTGGAGGGGAGAGTTTATAGTGGATATCAGTATGGGCAACCATAACTCTCGCGCCTCCGCCAGCGAGCAGCGTGCCACTTATACGAGCACCTACCGCGATGGAATTTCATCCTCGCCGTTACCACATAAATCTCCGATGCATTAATGCCCTTACTGACTCGCTTGCTCCGCGTTTCTGTATGTATGTCCGCTTCTTCTTAATATGGTTACTTAAGTTTCGCGCGTGTCGCGTCGGCACTTAGTTCATGAATCTACCAGCGATTTGGATCATCATCGATTATCGTAGTATCTAATAATAATATATAATCAAGGGTAATTCATCGAACGCGATGTAAATCAAGGTGCAATAGTTATATGTATAAATAAAGTGCAGCTGATTGATATAACACCGATTTATACCAGATCAATTAAAATCGATTCGCGCGTCGATTTAATTTCAAGCATACACCGATACTCTCAGTTCGTTCGTTATCAGCACTCTCCCACGCCGTTTACGAGGCCTGACCTCTCCGGAGACACTCGTTCCTCCTCGCGGAAGCGCGATAGCCGAACGATAACAAGATGATAACGAGGGAATACACCGGTAATTACCGGAATGATAATGACGAGGAGAACGACGAAAGCGCGTGGGTGGAGGAGAAAAGGGGGGAGAAAGGCAAAAGAGGAGGGCGATCGGCTGTGATAGGGATAATTAACGATCGCAATCGTACGAAAATGAGGACAGGGCGAGTGCGACGACGACGATAACGAGCGGTCCAGCGATCTTATTAGCGATAAGCGCCGATAACGAGGACGCCCCGTTCTGTACGACAGCGAACGGAAAGAAAGTCAGCCTAAGGATTAATGGCGGCCCTCAGCTGACGGGGGAGGAATGTTACATTCCGGTGAATGAAACGCGAATCCCTTGATGGCGGTTTGCTCTTTGAACGCGTTTCAAGGACGCTTACATCTTCTTTCTTATTTCGAACGTGAATCGAGTGTATCGGTTACGTTTAATAACATTATTTTTTTGAATTAATATAAAATATAAAGTGATACAGTGATTTGTAATAATAGCTGAGAAAAGTTAAATTGCCAAAGAAGGAGGGACATCCAATCCTCTCTTCTATTGAGAAAATTTCTTTTCGACTGGTCGCGTTTTACATCGCCCGCATCCGAATTGAATTGAAATATTTCTTATGACTATTAATAAAATCAAATGATAAAATAAACTTTAATGACATAATAAATAACGTTATGAACTCACAAATACCGAAACGCATTCTGGAAGTGCGTCAGAATCAATTGATGTCGGGGAGAATTCTTAAAATTACGACCACTTCGTTATGGCTAGAATGTCGAGAGAAATTTGTGTCTAGAATTCTTGGTGATTTATTACAAATTTACAACTTTATTAATTCATTTAATTAGTCCAGCCGTGACTTTCTTCAAATAAACATCTATAATACAATTCTCTCAGATATATTATTTTATACCGATGAAGTAAAATAACCTTTCTATTCTCTTTCTCTCTCTCTCTCTCTTTCTCTCTGCTTCTATTTTTTGTAATAATAAATTTACAAAGCTTCTAGTCAGAGTAACTTACAATGTTTTAATCTCGCTTTTCGAGAAAATATCAAATGTCTTAGATTGTTACCCTGGTCCCGCACAAAAAAACATGGTCATTCCCTTAGGACACGCCCGAGGCGAGTAGGGGATCGATGTGGGGATGTAATGATAAGTTCAGCTTGGTAATCACCGGTGAGAGAAGGACAACACTGGAAGACACTGAAAATAATCTAATTATTGGCGAGGACGATTATAGTGATTAGGCACGTCGCGGCGGCCTCTTCCCTGTTTGCCACGCACGGTTCACCTATTATAAGTGTATTCTAGGAGGGAGCACAAATGAAAAGGCGTGCGCGCGCGCGATCTCCTCCTCGGACCAATGAAACAGGCGGACGAAGAGAGGAACAACAACGAGGGACCATGGCACGCAATTACTGAGGAATCCAGACGAAGGAAGAAAGCGGCTTTCTTCCATGTATTGGCCCGCCATGTTCGCTGAATTTGTTTGACGCAATCCTTAGAAATTTCAAATCGGAACAATTCGAGCGCTAAGTTGTTCTTTGCCCCTTCTTAGAGATCTTTAAAAGCCGGATTTGGTTTGTTAACTTTACAAGAATTTTTAGGTTCATTACTTTTTACGTTCTTGAATAACAAAAATTACTTTCCTAAAATATAATTTAAAAAAAAAATTATGATCTTAAATTAAAGATAAATTTAGATTTATGAATCTCTTAAAATCTATTTGGACAAAATTATTGTTTATGAGATAAATAGTACAATTATATGTATGTGTTTACACGCACGTATGCATTTTTTATATACTCCTTGAAATTAAGTAGAAAAAGATAAATTGACAGCTACGATTATTAGTCGGTAGAATGTTTCACCGAGGAATATCGGGTATTATGGTCGGTTTGAAACTCACGTGGCACAAAGTAACGAACTGCCAACGTCAGATATTTATGGGGACCGTCAAGAGTCGAACCCAGTATCGCCGCCAATATATATATACACTGTTGTAGTTTCTATTTAAGTCCCTACATGTATGTGATATACTTATGTTCCTCCGGAAACGTATAGACTAATTTTTAAAATTGATCTCATGGATAAGTAGCCTTAGACAACCAAATGAGTATACAATGACCATAATTTAAAACGTAATAAAAATGGTAATTTGAGAGTATATGTACAAGATAATATAAAATAAAATATATAATGATGTATATAATAATGATATATAAATGTACACACACACACACACACACACACACACACACACACACACACATATGGGCATATAATTTTTCTGACGTGCAAATTTTATAGATCATTACTTAAAATACACAGTGAGATAATGTTGCCGTTTTGAGGTTTGTAATCAAACCTCCCGAAATGGGACTGCTACGGGAATAATATGCGAGCCGCAGTGCGCAATAAAATTAGCGTCTATCGGTCAAGGTAAGTGCGGCGGGCATTAGACACAAGGCAGTCGAGCAGGCGGAGATCAGGAAACGTCGAAAACGGGACGGGCGTGGTGGGAGCGTTGGAAGCCTAATTGGCCGAAATTAGCAAGTTTAGTCATTAGCGGAGTTTCCGGCGGTGGCGGCGGTGGCGGTGGTGGCGGGTTCACTTGACTCCACTTCCTGGGAAAGGAAGGCCGGAAGGAAGGTGTGTACAGCCGCCGCCATCGGTCGCCCACCGACACACGGTGGCTCGCTACTACAGATGACGAGTGACGCGACCACAGGGTGCACGTTTCGAACGACTCTTCAAGCTCGAATAGTAATATCGTTTAACAATCTTTCTCTTTTTCTCGCCGATTCGCAATGTAAAGACGATTAAAAAATTAAACGCTGACAAGAACAGATCTCCCATCCAAGTGTCCTCAAACGATGCATTTCGATTTCACACGCTCGAGCGAATATTCGCTTCTTCGGCCTGTATTACGTCGTATCGTATCGCGGTCGCGATTATCAGCGAACTCGGCGTGCCGCGCGAAGCTTATCGCGATCGCGAGGGAGAGCGAAAAGTTGCACGCCGAGGATCGATGACCCACTCGAGACGGCCTCTCGCCGGTAATACGCTTTAAATACGGCGCGTCAAGGCGTTGATATCGCGGCCGATGGCAAGGTGCAGGCCGCAGGATTCCAACGGAAACAGTTATTTGCGGTCTCGGTGCGCTCCGCGACGCTCACGCGCGCCTGACACACTCGTGCTAACGATATACTTTATCCAAGTATCTCGATCTCTCGCTTCGATATCGCAATATTTTCTCTACCCCTTCGATATCTTGAATTTATCGAAACATTGCCCAATCAAACTAACACACACACAATCTTCTACAACCTTAATAAATATTCTCACAAGCGCTATGTTTAATAGAGCTATAACGTGAAAGATATTATTATGCATATCACATGATCGTATCATATAAATTGATAACACACATAAATACCTGTTTGAGAAAACATTGAGCTAAATCTTTATCGTGAAGAGCGAGTTTTCGCATGATCAGCTGCTGCAAGACGGGGATAACACAGTGGAACAGAAAAGACGAGACGGAGAGGACGGAGAGGACGGAGAGGAAGGAGAGGGAAGGGAAAAGCGCTCGTTCGCACAGGGCTGCGAAGCAATTACAAAATTGCAAAAATTAACCATAAAACCCGACCGGCATACCGGCGCTACCATAAAGTTGAAGCCGGACGGCCGGCCAATCGGCGCATATTTTTGGCGTTTACGACCAATCACGTGGCCATGCAGAAGAACGCCGTGTATATACTTTCGCGTACGCGTTTCCCCCGCT
The DNA here is from genome assembly GCF_003651465.1 of Formica exsecta. NCBI lineage: Eukaryota > Metazoa > Arthropoda > Insecta > Hymenoptera > Formicidae > Formica > Formica exsecta. The sequence goes on along the minus strand of NW_021849743.1, from coordinate 1,479,981 downwards.
CGCGGTTGGATTCTCCCGCGGAAAGAAAATTGCACGGCGATTTTGCAGCGCCATTCGAAATGCCGCTGTAAAACGTCTGCCCCCGCCCGCCACTCCGCACCTCCTCCCGTATCTCCTTATCCACATTTCTTCTCGCCATTCCTCCAACCTGGCAACTCTTTTGCTCCTCGCAAATATGAATCCGTCAGTTGGAATGACGAGGGAGAATTCGCATTAAATCATATTTTCTACATTGTGTTTCTACGATCAGGCGGCGTCTTAAATATCGCGAGATAGCGAAGGATTGTTCATTCAGAGCTGTCGACTAGTAAAATCTTATCCGGATTTATCTGAAAAATATTGTTTCGCAATACCGCTAATCGTCGCACCGTTTTATCCGTACAACGGCGAATGAACAACGTGCGCGCGCTCCGCTCAATTAAGCAGTCCGATTTTTCGATAATCTGCGGCCACGTGTTGCGCCGCGATAATTATTTCTATCGACACGCGCGACAATATTGCGCTCTCGTGGGCCACAATTATTTATCGTTATTTCAACAATATAATGCCCAAATTTATATCACATAGAAATGCTATTTTTTTAAAAGAGCCATTGTAATAATCTGAACTGTGTATACCGCATCACAATATCGCAAGTCCAAGTATATCGCATATACACAGTGTTTTTTTTTCGCTCTTTAATAAATCCGTCAAAAATTCGGATGGATCCTTTGAGATGATAAGAAAAAAAGAACAAAAAAAAAAAAAAGAAAAAAAGATCGCGTTTCTGTAAATTAAGAACCGCAGCCGCCGGCACAGTGTTTTTGATGAGCACATTAATTCCGTTTGGAATTCGGATGAATGCATTAATTCCCTTCTGACCTCGTTGTACAAAATGCGCACCCTACGAATCAACAATGCCAGCCGGGCGAGCCGGCATACGTTATATTCTCACGCATCTATACGCGTACATACGCGACCGCGTGTGCGCGCGCGCGCGCCCGTTGGGCATCAGCTGCCGTACGAGGGTCCTTAATTATTCTATTAAACAGGCCGCGGTCTTATTGTAATGCGTGCGCGTTTGCGCGCGCACATATACGTGTATGTGTATGTATGTGTGTACGAGCCCTGAATGGAACCATAAATTTATTGTGTCGAAGAGGAGATTGCCGGGACCGAAGAAAGCTGTTTGGCGCAATTGAATGCGAGTTGCGGTATTGTGCGCCCGAATCGAACCCCTCCCCCCCC